>NC_083600.1:47377716-47994864 GCF_020882245.1 Rhopalosiphum padi | reverse complement strand
TCACAGCTTGACGACAATTCTATACAGTTATGTAAGTCAGCAAATACTTTAATTCCAAGACAATTTGAAGGATTCAGGTGTTTTTGTAAAAACTCAACACATACTTGATTTACATAGTCTATCTGAAAGAGATCTGCAGCTGGTAACACAACCTTGAGCAATCAACAATTTAATTAAATTTGATAGACGTTGGTACATAACAAATCAAATATGTATAAATAAAAACATACCTGTACATTTTCTTGAGTGATCATAATTTCTCCTGTATAAATGTAGTCTATCAATACTTGTAAAATGGTGGAATCCAACTCTTCTATATTAACAAGATCTTTATTGTTTTCAGAGAAACTAGAAAACATAGCTTTGAAGTAAGGGGTAGCTGATGCCAATATATTTTTATGTCCAAATACTATTGTACCGTCATCTGTTTGTAACTTAATATCACAAAAATTGTCATCCCTAAAATTAAAAATGTATTATTAGAAGTTATTTAGCAAGCACGTAAAAACATTCAATTTTACTGGTTACGTGAAGACTGAAGTACTTCAAACATTCTATCCCTGTGAGAACTGTTTATGAATAGTTCAGGTTCACATTTATTAGATTTCAGAACAAAATTTTGTGCAGAATCCATCTCTTTCACAGACATAGTACCTAAGTGAAAGATAGTTGATAATTTATATATATTTATTGTGTGTATACTGAATTTAAATCCATATGGATTAAAGATCCATACAAAATTATTCTGATACATAAACAAGTGATAAAACAATAACTGGGTTATTAATTATTATAAATATAAATAATGGTTGAAATTACTAATTGGCATTAAATTTATAATAATATACTTACCTTATATAAAATTTGTGATTTTTTTTTTGCCAAAAATTAGTCAAATTGAATTACTATAAAAATTAAAATAAATATAATAACAACAAATGATAAAAATATAAAATGACGTAATGAATTATTGAAATTAATTATGGTAAAATTCAATAATTTATTGAAATACATTTAACTTTTAGATTTAAAACCTATTTATTTAATATCTAACATCAAACAATATTAAAATTAAAATTACCTTATGTCTGTGCTGTGCTATAAATTTAGGAGATGGATTTTTGGTTAGGAATCGACAAACATTAGAACTAGAAGGTACTTACACAACAGTTATAGCGTGGTTGCTGAACACGTCGTGGTACTGTCACAGACAACACATTTATATGAATAAATAAAATATCATCTGTGGTATGTTAAGGTGTGATAATGGTAAAACAGTAAAATACTGAAAAGCGAAAATTTGACATTTGACTACTTGAGTGTGTGCAGACTGCAGAGTGGAAATAATAACAATATAAAATATTAACAGACTGTCAAATTGACAAACTAGTAACGAACACGGTAAAGGAAGACTGCTTTTACTGTACCGCGACACACGACAATTCCAAACAATAATTTATTATTTTCTTTATAATAATAATATTACTATAAATAAATTAGACGGATGTCGTATAAGCAAAATATATAGTAATATTACTCTATAGTCTATTTATGGTATCGACGTATTTGAAAATATCAAGCACAACGGTGCTATATTTTTGGTTTTTACCATATCGTCGATATCTCAAGAGGTTTTGTTTTTAATACACACACGCACGAATGCAGAATAAATGAGAAATATAAATATGATTGTAAATAGTCTTTATAGGAATTTTTCGATAGCTTGTGACAATATTGTTCATAATTGTATTGATTCTTAAAATATATTTATGTTATTTTATATCATGATTAAAGATATACGTGTATTAAAATCATAATCCTTATACTAGTATAATTAATACTAATATAATTTAAGTCTCTTACGCTTACGCATATTGTTTTGAACAAATTGGGGTAGTCGATTAATTATTGGGTAATTAGAAAAATATGAGGTATTATTTATAAATTCCTAGGGCTTTGAAAATAAAATTAAGAAAACCCAATAATAATAGACATAGTACAAATTTTCAATTCTATACATATTTTTCAAAAAAATTTCCGGAAAAATCTCGGAAAAATCCCTTTTTTCCTAGAGTCTCGGAAAATGAGGAAAAATTGGAGTTTATTAAAATAAAACATTTCCGAAAAAACTGAAGTTTTTGGAAAATTAAATTGCATTTACGTTTAAAAATTAAAATAATCTAAGTAGGTAAGTAAAAAAAATATAGATAGAGAAACCTGTCATTGTCGTTTCACATTTTGCCAATTCGGCATTTCGGCGTATGTACATCATTACTTTTAACTATTAATACCACAGAATAATTATTCTGTGTTAATACTGACGACTATATAGTAAGTAATTTTAGATTCTAAGCGGGCCAATAACATTTTAAAAATTTATTTTACTCGTTTTGAGCTGTTAACGGACATTTTCAATTTTTTTAGATTTTTTTTTATAAATTTCAATAAATTTTCAATTATTGGGTCAAAAAGCTTGGAAATTTAATTCAAGACTCCTAATATATAACCGACTATAACTTACTATAGTAGGCTAATTTTTTAGGAAAAAATGTTTTTCATGAACATTTTCATTTTTTCCGGTAAGACCAAGTTTTTTCGTTAAAACCATTTTTTTCAGAAATTTTAAATGAAACCTAATGTTCTAAATTTTGCCGAGTTTTTCGGAAATTTTTATCACTAGATAATATTATACAATAGGTATACCTTATTTTTATACATTTATAATGTATTAGTACTTAGTAGTTTGTAGTCCGTATTTTGTGAAATTTGATACATACATACATTAAAAATTAAAATAATGTAATTTTGACATTTATTATAAAATACGAAAATAAGATATTATAAGTTTTACTGGTGTCTGTGGCAGTTGGGCCCCAGTGTTTGACCCCCCTTCCCCCGGTAGTTGCACCGCTGTTTACCAATAGCAATATTTTCTGGAGGCTGGAAGCTGGAATATGGAGATATCATAATTATATTTATTTTAAAAACTTATACAACGAACTTATACAAGAACAAGTACAAGTATTTCATATAATAATATTTCATCAAAATCGTGGTTTTTATTTTGTTTTTAATTTTTAAAATATTTTTGTATTATTATATGCCATAATACGGGACTAACCCGCGAGCCCCATGTTTGATAACACTGGCACTTTTATATGGTATTAAACAATTCCCAACTTTTCTCAAACTAGAAAAAATATTAAAGATCACAATGTAAATGAAAATAAAATATTGAAAATTTTGAATATCAAAAAACTCAGAAAAATAACTTCTACTATCTTTGAATTTTTTAAAACATTAAATTAAATTAAAACAATATTCGTATTCGTCAAATTGCATAGATTAATCGCGTTTCCGGTACTTTACCACCCCAAACCGATCGACCACTAGGACTAGTAGGACTAGAATGTGTATTAAACTGCAAGGCCGTACCAAGGGGGGGGTATTCAACCTTCCCCCTGAAAATTTTTGTGATATATGTATTATGTGGTAGTAAAATAACCTATACAATATTATAATAAAATTAGAACACAATTTTTAAGCTTAAAACCCCTCCCGAAGTTAATTTCCAGTTACGGACTTGGTATATCGAGGTTACCGGTGGCTATAAATACTTTTAACTTAATCTCATCTGTACAAGGTACACAACACAATAAACTAATAACTATAGTTCTTTTATTGGTTGATTAATATTATAAATGCGGAAAATGCAGGGTCTGCACTTCACATATTTTTGAGTCATTCTACACAACCTGTACAGTCTGTGATTTGTTTTTTTTGACATACAATTATACTCCTTGCTTAAACATATGATAAAGAGTGAAACAGTGATAATAGAGCCGGTATCTATTTGTCGATTGTCGGTAAAATTGACTACATTTCAACGTTTTCAAATGTTTGAGTATTCTACTTTTACAATTTTCAAAAAAATTTAGTTTATTTTATTGTTAATTGCTGAAAAATTGTACAATGGCATGGAGTTTTTCTCTTTCTGCAAGTCCAAAGGATCCAGTCTTAAGTTGAATAAGTGAGAATTATACATTATACATAATGTTTAACTTGATAGTTATATAAGTCTTAATTGTAACTTCTTCTCTTCTTCTTCTTTTTTGGTTTTGGCCATTCAAGACCATACCTCTAGATCAGTAGTTCTCAATCTTTTTATGCTCACGGCACATTTTTTATAACAATACATTTTGACGGAGCACTAAGAAAATTAAGTACTGGAAAATTTCTATTTTTAATACCTAATAATACTATATTCGTGTATCATGGCCGCGACTCGCGACACTAAATGCGGTCTTCCAAGAGGTCTCCTCCCTTCTGGGTTTTCCTCAATTACTCTTCTTATTAGTGAATCGTGCTTCCTCCAGGCATGTCCTGCCCAAGCCAGCTTTCTTTTTTTTATCTCTTTCAGAATATCCGGTCGTTGAAAAAGGGATTGCAGCTCACTTAATTGTAACGCTTTTATTTTTCTTAGATTACCATTTGATCAAAATCGACAAACACAATGGAATGAATCAATTCAAGACTTTCAACCAACATATACAACGAAAAAATCCCATTAAGTTTGTCAATGTCATTTTTTACCTTCAGATTAAGAGTTAAACAAGCTACTAAAAAAAAACTGCTGTTTCATCTGTTTTTAGTAAGTCATTTTAGTACAACATAAAAATATAGTTTAGATACATACATTATGGCTTTAATATTTTTGGTATAATACATATTGGTGAGATTGTAACATTGCTGCCTCTTACAAGTTTTGAGGATAATTGTAATTTCCCATCTCAAGTGCCATGTTGGTATTTCAAAATTAATAGTAAAAGATAAATGATAATTTATTTTAGTTATTTCATTACGTTTTACTCATAATGTGATATAAATTAATAATGTTTTAGATTCTTTAAATACTAGTAAGGATCTAGCAAAATAATTGGAATGTTATCTATTACAGTTGATGAAAAGTAACCAAGATCAATCCAGTATTTTTTGTTTAGATTTCCATAACATTAAAAATTATTTTTAAATAACATTAATAACAATGTAAAACAAGATTTTGCAATTATTTAGAAATCCTATTCACCTTGGTAAGTTATAATTTGCTGTTTATAATATAATATAATATTTTTGGTAATAATATTTTTAGTGGACAACAAAACTTATTTTTGCAGTTACCAAAAATTACAATAAGTGGACATAGCACTTGGGTGCTTTAAGGTATTGATATAATTCGTTCTCGTGTAACTAAGTTAACTGGTTATCAGAAATTGTACATTCATCAACCTTTATTAAATATTTTGTAGGATTATAATAAATTATAATTTGTTTTATTTTAGAAAAAGAAAATGTTTTATTGGTGATTTTAATGTTCAAGATTTTAATAGTCTAAGAAAGCGGGTTTACGGTATTGGACAATATTATCTGTAACGGTGAGGACTGGCAACGATCACAATAACATAGTCAGAAAAAGATATACTGTTGGTAAGTGTACAGTGTTTTTTTTAAGCCTCAGTGCTCCCTGTTGGCAATAAATAACATGTCTATTTTGTTGAAAATACTATTTTCAATAAAACAAAATCAAACCATGACAATTGTCAATTATTAACAAACCAATAAATAATAATTAGATAATACATTTTTTTCTGTTGACTTATTAATTATTAAAACATATTATAACTATTATATTATGTAGATCAAATCTAGAAATAATAAAATGGTGCTTATTATTCAAAAGTAAAATTTAGTAGGATTAATAAGTCATTGTTAATGAATTAAAAGTATTAACAATTATTTTTCTTAGAACTTAATTTTTTAGTTTCTCTGTTTAGATTTTTACTGTACTACTTCATCCAACTTGTAATGTAGAAACATATTATTGAAGTAAGCATTTCACTTTTGTGTTCTACTTAAGAAAATTTTAGTCATTTCTGATGATGTTGTAATAAAAAAATTATCTTCTTATCATAAATTTTAATGTAAACATACCTTTTAAATCAGAAAGACAATTCAAATATGCAGTTCTTTTAAGAACTATTTGATGGCACATAAAACCATGTATTATTATATAATATAAAACACGGTCTTTGGCTGTAGCTTATTGAATTTCACAATAGTTTAATCTGATATAATATCAACAACTGCAGTATCTAACAGATCACATTTATCATCTTTATTAATAATATTATTTATTTTTTATTTTAATTTTTTAATTTTTTGTTGGCTTTCTGATTGATTACTTTTAAATTAGTCAGTGTTATTTTAGGCGTTGTTGAATCAAGAATCTGACAATTTCCTGTTTTTGGAGATTTTAATACTGAATTTATTGACAGAAATGTATATACTTGTAAAAATGTAGGTGCTGTTGAAGTGTTGAGTGTTCATTTAGACTAGTAGCCTGGTAAACCATACCAAAAATTTGTTAACAGAAAGTTTAAAATAAATATTATGTAAGTTTCAATATTTTATTTTTTCATGAAATAATTAAAAAAATTATTTTGAGTTGACCTTGATTAATTTTGTTTGTTAGAACATATTTAAATTTAACTTTGTCTAAAAAGTAGTTTCTTAGTTCAATTGTGTACTTTAACACTTCATATATACATTTTGTAAGAAATTGATCTGATATTATTTTGCTATTAATAAAGTTAGTTTCCCTATCATCAATGCGAATAAGAGTAGTCTTTAAAACCTTTATACCCAGATTTATATAAGCATAACAATTTCAAAATTTAAATTTTAAATATTAAATTAACTTATGTCAAAATCATTACTTCCTTTTCTTATGCCTTCAGCTGTATACTTACTATTAAGAGTATCAAAAACTGTATATTTTTAAACTTTTCAATACTGTCCTCAAGTTCTTAATTTTTACATAATCTCTATAAAACCTAATTCTTTTTGAAATCAATTTACTGAATATCTATAACAGAGTAGGCAATTACAATTTTGAAAGCTATAATTAGGTATTTATTACTAAATAAGATAGATTCTCAATGTTGGATAATTATTTGAGTTGCTAATTTCACATTCATTTTTGAAAATGTGTCCGTGTCCAGTTTTAATGTCTCTGTAATTTTAAGATACACACATGTAGGAACAATTGTATTTCGTGATACATCTAATTCATTAACCTTTTGGTAATGTGACCAACTTACATGAGGTATATTTGGATGTACCTATCAAATCAAAATATATCTTTCAAACATTAGTTAAAATCAAATTCTAATTATTTACTCACTGTTAATGTAGTTTTGTTATTAAGCTTGTTTCTTAAATTCTTAATTAAGTGAGTGTTCAAAAATACACAAATGGTTTAACTCTCATCCATTGGATTTTGAAATTAATTTTTTTTAATTGTTTATTGATCCGATAATACCTAGTTTAGCCCAAAGTCTTCTGTTAGTTTGTGCACTATCAGAAACAATACCATTAAATTTTGCACCACTATTCTCCAGTAAAGAAATTGCTTTGATATTAATTGTGTAAGTATAATACCTAAAAAAAACATTTAGTAATAATTTAATACGTATAAAGCTGTGTTAATGTGTTACAGAGAATACACCTTTATTTTACTGTGCCAGCAGATATGAATACAGCTGCAGGTTGGGAAAAATTGACAGACAAGCTTTGAAGGATAAATATTAAACCATGGTCTGTGGTTAACTTTAGTATTTGAAGCGTGTATTTCGTTTCTAAAATTTTCAAAACCAACATAACCTAAGTTGGATGATTTAACAGTAATACTAGTAATACTTTGACAGAGTATTATTTTATTGAACAACAAAATACAATGTTTTTGTTCTTGGGATAACATAGTTATTTTTTTTTTAAATAACTGAAACAACTGTTTGTCAAATCCAGAATGAGACATGATAAATATATTTTCACAGTACGAGGGCTTGGTAGAGTGGTAGAGGAATAACATTTTGGACTCCAAAAATTGATAAAAAAAAAAAAGAGAAATAATAAGTAGTTTATAAATTGTATTTATGTACATTTTATACCTTATGTAAAAAGTGATACTGAGAACTATCCAACTATTTGAATATCTTCTATTCTAGGGATTAGTAAATTTGCAAATTTTAATTAATTTGTTTAATAAAATATTTTGTGGCTCACACAAGCTATTATTTTTTAAAAATACATCAATAGTTGTTTGAGATAATTCTATCATTTTGTTTTGCATATCATGCAACTGATTATTCAATTTTTTAATTTTAGAATAATACCTTAAGTAATGAACATAATAATAGTAAAATAACTAGATATAATATTAATGATTAATGAAGAAATATATATTATAATATAATAATATTGTAATAACTTATAAATTAACATAATTATAGTTTAATCTAATATACCTGTTATTTATTTTCATTAATTTATATTTCGCTTTTTGAATAGATATCCTTAAAAGAAGATAGACGAGTTAGAGCTGAGTTATGAAATAAAAATGATTATAATATTATAAAAACTAAAATTAAATACCTGGAAAATTTATTGCATTAGGTCCACCAATACATGCATTTTTTCCAGCAAATAAAAGTTAAAACTATCTGATCTTTCTAATACCTTAATATTTAATGGAAATGTAATACATTTCAGTGTTTCAGAATCATTATTCACCTCATTGTTATAAACACAATGGAGATGGTATTTTTGTGCAAATTTTATTACTTGTAATTTGCACCACCAATAGGTAAATTGAAGTAGGTATGGGTTATCAGCCTTTACATCATTATTTGTTAAGTATAACTTCTATTTGTTTAATTTTTAATTTTTATCTTATAATTAACTCTTTAAAAAAGGATGATAGCAATTTCACTCTTAACACCAGGGGATGTCTTATACGTAACCACGTAAGTAATGACGACTATATATAAGATTTTCGAGTTAGGTTAAATATGGGTTACTGGGTTACGGTTTTTGAGTTGATAGAATCGTCTCTACTTGTCATACACGCCTATGATATATGGCTAAACTTCTTCAAAATCAATCATAGCTCCCTTCAAATGGTTTGTTTATACCCCCATCTGCCTTTATATATTTCAGGGAGCATACACACAGTACATACATGCAAATTATAATAGCCCCCCCCCAAATTTACAACTCAAATTGCATCTATGTTATGAAATCAGACGTACACAAAATTAACGAATAAATATTAATATATTATTAATCATTTAGCATGCTAAATAAAGTGCACCTAATATTAAAGGATGGCGTTCAATAATGATCATTAGGATCATCATCTCTGCTCCCCTTTTCGTTTTTACATATTCTCTATATAATCATATTTTTACCTAGTCATCGGTATTTGTTAGGGTGTTGACCCTGTAAATGTAATGTAAGTTTAAATCTACATATTTTCTTTTTAAAATTCAATGCGTTTAGAACATTTATACGTTTTGAGTAATTTTTATAAAACGTTTAACCAAAAAGAAAAAGTTAAACAAAAAAAATAACCAGAAAATATATTATTTTTTGAATAAAAATGAATGTAAAATGTAAATGTAAAAGTACGACAGCAAATATCATTCAAAGTTTGCTAATAGGTTTTTCCTTTTACGGATAAAAGAATTTGTGGAAAAAATGCTGTTATTATTATATTTCAGTTATTTCATTAAGTCGTAAATTATGCAAAATCAAACTGGACCAATGAGAATTTTCTTTTAAGACATATGTTTCTATTGATTACCGAATAAAAAAAAATCCTTATTTGAAATAATAATATTATCATAATATTATACGTTCCTTAATTCTTATTAATGCTTATATAATTCTAGTTCGATACAATAAATTATAAAAAGAAAAAATTCATGATCATTTAAAAAAAGTTTTATTAGGTTACAAAAAATTCATTTATTTATCGTTTTTGTCTATATTTTTATATTTGAAACATGATTTTTGTCGCTTATGCCTACGTATTGTATCTCATGATTTTAAATTGTTGATTCGATCAGGGTCAACACTGGGTACCTGAGGGCTGAGGGCCCAGGCATGAATTATTTTCTGGGGCCCAATAATTGTATACTGTTTTTTGGGATAACACAGTACAAGGGCCCAGGAATTATAATACGGCAAGGGCCCAGGCAGGAATCCCGGCCCTCCAGCCCAGATTTAAATTTTGAATTGAGTTACGCATTTGACTTTTTTTCATTTTAAATATATTTTGGATTACACCACAGTTTAGTGTTAAATTATTCTTTAAGAACATTGTAATTTTATCGTTAAAAATCTGAAACATTTTTGCGGATATCGAATCTGTAAAATACATGGTGACTGTATTAACTTAAAACTAACTATTACTTACACCCATTCGTCACACAACTTACAACTTACAAATTACAAGTATTCAAAGCAGTCATTATTTCAATCGCACATTTTTTTACAAGTTATATCGTCATTTGATAATCTGATTGATAAACGCTCCGTCTAACCGGTAATAATTTTTCGTTTTGTAATAGACAAGTTCGCTTTTCGTCTATAGTTTCATGCTAAACATTAAGTCGTCAACTAAATAAAAATAAATAAATAATAACAACAAAATACCTAATGAATAAAAATATCTAGTTCAAATAAAGCGGTTTTCAAAAAGTTTGCAGAATAATAATATTGGACGCAAACTCAGTTTTGTGTACACGTAGCTATGCAATATTAAATGATTATTGTCAAATGCCGTTTGATAATACCTGAATGCTGAAATAACGTGATGTCGAAGACGAGACCATAGATACCTATGCTATTGTGTTTGAACAACGAGTAACGACTACGCCGCAGTTTGTACTGCAATCCTTCATTGGATTCTTCGAAACTTCATAAAACCTATTATAGCCACACTACGGTAGGTAGGTAGTAGGTACGTAATAATATATTTAATACCATACTAATATATTCAGTAAAACGAATCAGTCAACTCGACGTAATAATTTAAACATAAAAGGTATTTACTCCGAAGTTCGATTGCTTAAATATTATTACATTGAACAGATTTATTGTTATTAACGTTTAATATCGAATTGTGCTGAAAACGGGCGCTCCCCGATTTCTATTGATTTCTAAAATTCATAAACATTTCAAGTTTTGCTTCACATAAAAACTCTTCATCCAATTTATTCAGTTAAAATGATTAATAATTAATCTTAATTAGCGGGTGTTTTAATCGCGGATACACAGTAATAAAAATTGAATTAAAACCGTATAGAAATGTGAAACGGTGTACTTTTATTTACATATTTTTTCCATCAACGACGAGGTTATTAGGCTGTTACAGTGTTACGATTACAATATTATTTTCACTGTCGAAGATTATAATATTAAATTTGTCAGTCAGTGTAGATCAGTTTCATTTTATACGATTGAAAAGTGTATGGACCGCGTTTGTCGAAAGTGTGAAGATTTCTGAGTTTCGGCAAGTCCGTGACATTTGTGTCTTGATTCGATATATTATGTTCGACTGCGATAGTGCGATGACGATTGTATCGCACGTTGAGCACGGCGGCGGTTGATAGTTGATCTTTCTCGGCTATTATTATGAGGTATGACGTGTCCACGACTCCACGTACGATTCAAATGTGGTAGATTATAAACTCTTTATTTCTGGAAATTATGAATAGTTTATAATATTTACGAGTTACGGTTATATTTGAATAACGATGTTATCGAAACATTAAATGTGAAAGTTTGATAAAACATGTTTACAAATGAATAATACTTTTATGTATCGATAAAGTAAAGTGTGTTTGGCCGATAAAACTGTTGAGTCAAGCCGACCCGAAAGTCTTGCCGGACGATCGCATCGGTACGCGTTGTTCATATATATATATTAAATTGGCAATTTGTTTTTATTAGGTTCGGTCGGTCTGGCTGGTTTGATTGGGTTTAATGTATGCGTAGTTTTAGGCCACAGTGGCACAGTAGGACGAACTGTTTGATTTATCTATGTTTAAATGATGTTATATGTAACTGGAAATAAAACTGCATTTAAATCTAGAAGCAATAAATTAATGAACGACACCGATTACATTTTTGATATGATATTATATACCTTCATCATTATTGATACCCATTGGCCACTGTTGTTATTTCGAGTTTAAATAGTATAAGAGGCCGTCATAGTAGAAAAAATGCTTTCGTACTTCCTATAGTTCTCAGGCCTCGTTGATCGTATACCAGTACACCACTGTATTTTTTTTTAATAATGAGTAGGTAGGTATGCAATTATTTGGTAAAAATAATGAATGAAAAATTGTTTTCTTTATTCCTGTCGGGCGCGCGATTAACAATAATGATGTGTAAGATGTATATGTAATAATATTTATTAATTAGATACTCGTATTTATTAAATTTTTTAAAAAAAATGTTTATTTAAAAGCATGACAATATTTAAGAACTTTTTATCCAAAATAGTATTAAATCGTTTAAAAGGGAATAAAAATATATATCTATATACTTTACACATAAAATGTTTTTGTGTATGCTATAATATTTACTATAAAAGTATAAATATACATATAAAAAAAACCAGGAAACTAGTCTTGATATAGAAGCTTTTGAGTGCAATTTAATGTGTTAAATTTGAATTCGAATATGAACCAGTCTATTGTTGTATTCGAAAAAAAAATTCTAAGCGAATGAGGTGAGTTTATCTTATATTATAATTCTAGTACTTATTTTATTAATTCGGTTAGGTTGTTTCTTAATTTGCTGATCCAATTGTTGCTATAAATGCTAATAAAGTAATAACATAATTTAACTTACAACTTGTAAGTTCTGACATCTATTTTTCTTTTAAATTAGTGATTCATGCGTAAATATTCGTGTTTTCCACTAGAGGGCACTATAAATACTGTAAATTTGTTATTTTTGGCCAATCATTTGAAATGACATATTATTAAAAATTAAATTGTTAACGATAAGTTTTTTGTTATAGCCTTATAGCGCAGGCATAGTAATCATAATAGTAATAATAATTATAATTTATTATATTTACTCGTTTGAATAAATATGACGAAATACGCTTATATAGTGAATATATAACTTAATAAATAAAACAAAAATATAAATACACGTAAAAAAGTATGTCGAAAAATCAATATTAATAAATGCTCATGATAAATAATAAATATATAAACCAAAAATTCTACAAATATTTTGATGTTACTTATCTTATTATCGAAATGGCGCTGCGCTGTCGATTAAATATAAATATATAATATTATAATTTATCACTACTTATCAACCATATTTTAATCATTAAAAATTTAAAACCTCTTTCAAATAATAGTTGATTGCGCTTCTACTTTCAGGGATGACTCGTGGAAATTCTATGATCATTGTAATTCCGTTAAGACTAGCTGTCATAATGATTTCATAACGTTTTGAATGTCTTGATCATTATCGACTAACGACTTATGAACATGTATATATAGTTATTTGGTGACATAGTATTTGTAAATTATTTACAGGCATTGAACAATTAGTTACTATCTAATTTGGTTTTTTTTTATAACGGATGACTTACAATTTATTTACAATCAAAGGTACGTAATACTATGAGATTAATCTAAAATTATTTATAACATCTACTCATCGAAACTGAAAGACGAGAACGATTTGGCTTTATTGTTTGTAGCCGTGACAAGATCCTATTTTACTTATGATTGGATCCAATAAACTGGTCAAGTTTATTAAGCGGTTTCACATTTTGCACTATCAAACACCAACAAAAAAACTAATATAGGTAGGTACTATCATATACATTTTCATATAGCAGTCGCAGTGACATCGGACATATATAAATAGATATAGAAATCATAACGTTCACTGGACGGCATTGCCATATTGAATGTAACCCACTTTTGTAACAGGTCTAATGGCATCACTTCTCAGTGTCAAAAGTTCATACAACTCATTTATGGGTAAATTAATAGTTAAACATCGGGTGGATATACTATACTGGATGTATATGCATAATATAGGTAGACAGCGTATTGAACGACAGCCGCTGCATGCTAAAATGTATTTTGTACTTTTGTAGTGTTGTTCGTGTATAAATAAAGTATAAACTAAATTTCTAAATAAATAACTTGGTAATCGTGTGTGTTTTAAAATAAATATCGAAACATTAAAAAAAAATTTAGTGAAATTCGTGTAAGTAATGTTTTAGTACCAATTGGTACTAATTGTATAGTGTCGATTGTTTTTATTGAATATGAATCGAAGTTTTATTTTCTGCTGAACATCTGATGACGTGTCAATACGTGACATATAAATGTAGTCTTAAGGGAATTCTAAACTCATGTATAATACAAAAATGAAACTCGGATATCGATCAATATATTAGTAATACACCCAGTGACAGGCGTCGTGCAGATTTGAATAGTATTTTAACATATTTTGTAGGTATAGGTATGCCGAAGTTGTCCGTGTTAAATTAAGTGAATAGGTATATATATATATATAACACGAGAAACTATACTAATATAATATTGAATTAAGAACATAACTCTGATATTAGCAAAAACCACACACAACACATATTTGCAAATCGCCTATTCTATAATTGGACTAAAACCACAAAGCTATTTTATTAAGTTATTTATTTTTTAATGATCGATTACTTAATTCGAGTTATTATAGTAACTATACTTTTTATATTTTATGATGGTTGTTAAATTGTATTGATAATATAAAAACTATTTTCAATCGTTCGATTTTATGTCTATTTTTCAATAAACAAGACGTTAGTAAAAATTCATAAAAAAACAGATAGAGGACCATCAATTAATGCAAATTGTACGATGTACGAAACTAGAAGTGGTCTTAGGGGTAAAAATTTTAATCGACATACATCACACATACTACCATTACTACCCAATGTATGTATAATATTAAATACAAAATGTCTACATAAAGCCCATAAAGGTACTGATCACGGTTATCTACTCAGGTTGAAGGATGATTCTTATCACTATACATTAACTTCCGTAACGAGTAATGTATATATTGGGACTAATAGTGCTCGTTGGTTGTGGTCAGACTATTTCCATTGATCTTGGAATAAATTATATCATCAATCAATGTCATTAAAAAGTTTAGGTAAAGTAATTACAATTTTCAAACAGGCTTCATTAGTTTTAAAAAATCATTTCAGCTATAAATGATGTCGAGGAATGAGGTAAAACTAATACAGAGCTTTAACAAGATTACAAGTTGTTAGTGATTAACTGATTATACGGCAAACATTATTCTAATCACTAAAAAATTCACTGAAGTTGATATTACTTGAGCTTAATGAGTTTCATGACTTTCGTGGCACGAGTTATAAAATTAATAAATTTGTCGACAGCATTATTTGTGTTACATTATTAGTAATCAAACCAAACTTTTTTGTAGGAATTTTTTTGAAAATTGTATATTGTGTATAAAATATTACAATATAAATTTTAAGTTATGGTAAAAACAATTGAATTGCGTATCTGTGGTAAATATTTTTGTATTGCGTTAACATAATTTAAACAGTTTGATAAAACAATTTTTAGATTCTGAACGGAGTGATAATGTATTGATTTTACAATGATGTGTGTTTTTTTATTTTTGTGTCTGTCATCACTTTTTGGAGTAGTAATAATGCTTCGATTTTTGACTTCAGCCCCTCTTTGAAAAGGAAAAACTCATCTAGTTGGTACTTTAAGGGGATCAGAAGTAAAAAATTTCCAATAGTTTTCAAAAGCGTCGGGAAAAACCCTGAAAAAATTACGGAAAAACGGGAATTTTTACGCATAACCACTTTTTGACTAAATCGATGTTTTGATTTTGCTGTAACTCAAAAACGAATCATTGTAAATACATGAAATTTTCACCAAATGTTTATATTAGCGTTATATATTTACGATTAAATTTTCAAAATTTTTAGAATTTTTTTAAGCTTCTAATAGACAATTGAAATTTTTGACTTTTTTAAGTTTTTTTTCTTAAAATGCCGATAAAAAAAATTTGGCTATCCAAAAAATCTTTAAAATCTAATACAAGGTTTATAATAAGTTGTACTTATCGTAGTAAAAAAAAATCAAAAATCGTTAGTCACAATTTTTGTTTATAAGCATTTAAAGTTCAAATGTTTACAAAATATATCAAAATTATGAAAATTTGCAAAGAATTTTGAAGTTGAAAATTCATAAAATTGTTGTGATTTATACTTAAGGTTCAAAAATCCAATACTAGGTTATCCATAAGTTTTCCTTCAAGTAACTGTAAAAAAAAATTCCATTGTCAATATAGAAAACATTTTATGAGCGTATGAAATTTAATTTTTTACGAAATCGCGTAAAATAACGTTATATTACAATTTAAATATAGGTAATAATATAATATATCCAATTAATTATCATTGACTGACAAAACATCTCCGTTCAGAATCGTTTTTCGTATACAATGATACCCGTCATTGCATTCAAATTTAACACATCCATTATAGTGACCTACTCTCCATCTCTACTATACAGCAGAGCGATATCCACTTGCCCACTTTTTTTTTTCATTTTAATATCCAATTTTTTATACACATTTTATTTCAAAACGGTCATACATATTGTAGGCTACAATAGACGATCATATATATCAGTTATTCTCGATCTTTAAATTACAGCGACAGTGCGACACACTATTATAACATCTCTCTCCTTGTGATTCACCATATTATGGAAAATTAAGATAGTCTTAACAAAAACTTTAACTAGGTTTATTTTGCTTCATTGGGTTTTGTACGATCTATGTAAATTAAAAATGTAAATTTTATTTTAATTATAAATGTATAAATTTAAATAAATATGTAATAAAGAACTCTTAAAGTTTAAAAACTTAATATTTTTAATAATTTTTATTTTTTAAAATATTTAAAACTTTTCATGAGAAATTTAAGACCAACGTTTCATACATAATCTATTTTAAGTTTGGTGAAATCATTGATAGAGCAACTCCTAATTTATCTTTAGCAATTATTTTATATTTCGTTTAACGTTAAAAAAGCTCTCATATACCTGTAAGATGTTTAAAAGGGCAATAATCCTGTAATAGCTAATTTGAATATTTTTTTACACAAAATGCCCAAAATTCACTTAGCTATCGAGCTCATCGTATAATTTGAAACAGCGATCATTTTTTTAATTCCACGAGTACTCGTTCCTCTTTTTATGAAAGCTGTGTGATTTTCAAACTCGGGGTAAAATAGATTTATTACCCAATCAAGTTATATAGTACGAAGCTACGAAATAATATTTCTTTTTCATTTAACGTATTATCTACGACGCGACACGGTGGTTCAGAATGATTTTGCATATAAATCTATGGGCAATAAAAATAATCACAATGGTAGTGGATCAGTGGCGGTCAAATGATTTTGTCATGGGGGGGGGGGATGTGGCATAAAAAATATACAAAATTTAATACATTAACATTATAGTACAATATACATAAATTTAATTGTTATAAATATTAAAGAAAAAAGTCATGAAGGATCTATCTCCCCTCTCCCATCCCTCCGTTTGACCACCTCTGTCGTGGATAGTCCTGCACTTTGTTCACAAAAATATATCCTTATCGAATTAATTTTAATCGTTTTAGTAAATCAGTTTATGGTTTCCTTTGGCGGTTCAACGTTGTGCGAGTCTCGCACGTTTTTCGTTCAGATACAAGCGTCTACACTTAGCTAGGGGAAGCTGTTCAACGTAAAGCTTACCCTAATTTATGTACTTAACCTAATATGTGTGTTTAATCATTCCAATAGAATGCAATATAGTGTTTCGTTTAATATCAGCCGAATGTGAAGGAATATAACTAAATTCAATATGAAGGTGTAAACAAAAATGAAAATTCGAAAGCACTTTAGTGGGTTATCAGAGCAGGCTACGCAATACGATTATTTTACCATCATTTGATATACATTAAAGTATATACTATTATATATATACATACTTATATTAAGGTAAAATAAAAACCATTTGTTGTATTTACTGACACTGAAGCAGATCGTGTCTATTAGTCTTTGTAAAATCCATATAAAAACGAACAATAATGCTCGAGCAATAAACAAAGATTTCACTGAATCCATTTAAATGAATTGTTGTTTTTTTTTTTTTTAAACGGCTTATACTTTCCGTTTATTTTATCTCCAGCTATTTAGAGAAATAAAAAATATTATTTTGATACAACGTATAGTATAGTGTACTGTACTATAGTACATAATATCTCGATTTCGGCTTTTGACTTTTGAGTAAGTGATATGGTTTACAATATTGAGAGTATCAAATCTATACATAGATTTGATTTTTTTTAAGATTTTAATTAGCCACCACATGTTTTAAGCTGGAAAAACTAGGTACTAAATCGAGTATCGAGATATTAATTTCATAAAAATTGTTTTATTGTACATTCTAAGCAGAGCGAGGATGTATTGATTATACAATGACGTGAATGTTTTATGTCTAAAAAATACTTTTTCCAATAGAAAAAAATGATTTGATCATTCAAATTTTAAGGAGGTTTCTGAAAATCTTGAAAATTGTATATTTTTTGTAGTTCTGTGAGTCAAAAGTAAACATTTCCCAGTACTTTTAAAGATACGAACATTTGTTTAATATAATTGAAAACCATGATTTTCCACCGTTCTTACTTAAAATCGTTTTTCGTATACCATGACAGGAATACGATTAAATTCAAATGTAAGTAATTTAACATATCCATTACAGTGACCCAATGACAAGGTACAATCGACATTTACCGCTTATCAAAGCAGTCACCTATTTACTCAATTTAAAAAAATAAATGAACTCATGTTTAAATATTGTTATTTTGTTTGATATAAGATTTGTTTTATAATAAACGTTAATTCTATTTGAAGCCAGTAAGTAAACGGATAAATAGTGTATATACATGTATATTATTTTATAATTTATTATTATTATTATTTTACATATACATTTATTTTAATTACATATGATTATTTTTATTTAATTTTAAAATTATGTAAATAAAAGAATAAATAATCATACTTTTGTTTTTCTTTGTTCAGTATCACCAAGGTTCTTAAAGCCTTTGCTTCCTAAAACTATTATTTATCTGTCCGCGATAACCATTGGTTTCTACAATTGGTAAAATAAGAAAATAAATAATAGATTCACGCGGTTTTTATTTAAAATTTTGGTAATATTCTAAATTTACCGTTAAAAAATTAATCAGGAGCGTAATAAATATAGCGTTTAATTATATCAGACTTGAGATTATAAGCATTATTCAATATAATATAGTTGTATTTTAAGTTAGAAAGTATTTTAATATTAGAATATTTAACTGCCACTTATGTCTAATTTTCACTTTAGTATACGTCAATAAATTCTTATAATCTAACGACATTATTTAAATATTTTACATTTTTACACAATTCAAAGTTTGAATAAGAGTTATAAAATAACTTTTAAAACTATGGTTGGTACTATTTTTCAATTTTCTGAGCTTCAAATGTTTTTAAATTTAAATATCAATGGTAGATGTTATTTTTAATAAAATACAATAAAAGGTCTGTTAATTTAAATAATATTTTTTCATCACTGCATAATATTATTTATTAAAGTGAAATAAATAAACCGCCGTGTCAAACTATAATTGAACACGAAACAAATTTATATATATATTTATAGAATTTTATAATTTGTAGTTTGTACTTTCATTTCATGTGCATACCGATATGATTTTAGAACAAATAATACAAAATTTTACAGTTTTATAAATATTTTACAACACTTTCATAATAAAAGGGATTATAATATATATATATATATTTTTAATAATTTAGCAGAACTACCGTTTGAACCTTTGAACAAATTGTTATTGCGATATCATTCTGTCAAATTTTAATCGAGTAATATATATTTATTTGCAAGTCAGCATTTTGGGCCAGGGTATAGCTACAACATACAGCACAGACTCGAACGACAGATGATTTATGACTACCGTGCAATATATACGTTATACTTATAGATATATTGTGGCATTGTGGCGCGATACAGTTCGTCGCAAACATATTAAATTAAAACGTTAAAAAAAAATCTTGAACGACGCTCTGACGTTGTATATTATTATTATGTATTTTGAGTAATTACTAATTATTGCCGTCTCAAAAAAAAAAAAAAAAAATGACTTAATTTTACAATTTGGCCGTGTGCCCCATTTTCCGCACTATTTGTTTACGAAGTTTGTCTTGTTGCCGATCGACTACCGAAAACTAATTAGACTACTCCAGTTTCTTGAAATGTACCGAATACAACAAATGCGCTAACAATTTATTGATGATTACGTCACGTCTAGTGTGCCAAAAACATTTACAATACAAATGTCGAACAATTTATTACATAGCTAAAGATGAATTCAATTAAGTTGGAACTAATCAACAATGAGAAATATCAAACAATAGAACGATATTGAGTATAAAATCAAAATTGAATTCGTTTGCCGGTGAAACTTAATTATACATAGTGTCATAAAGGAATATTCGTAATTCATATTCATGCATTTATCATGTTATGTTTTATAATAAATGTATAACATTCAAAGGAAATACATTATAATAATATGGTATTTATAATTCGTTACTGCGTACCTATATATATATTATAGTCGTATAATATATAACTTGTAAAAAGTGTATATAAAGCGAAAACATTAACGTTTGATACGCCAGGTGTGTGTGATGCCGGATTAAGTACCTTAGAAAAATCAGCATTTTGCTGAAACGTTATATGGCTTTTGCTAGAATTTTAAAAACAATTAGCGTGTGGCACAGCACCCTTTAAATGTTAAAAGGGAAGTACTACGCGTAACGCTAAGTAATTATTTGCCAGTTGGATTAGGTAGGCAGGTCGAGTAATAAAGGTTTTATTATTCACTTTTGTTATACAATAAAAACCCGTCTCCGATGTATTATACTTATATATTAGGTATATTATGCGTTACTAGTTACTCTAAATTTCACTGCATGTAAAATATGAATCTTTGCATACTAATTATAATTTACATTGTACGCACAAAATGTATTCATGTTATGGGGACACTTTTATACACGAAATATTTTATCCGACAATAGTCGTAGTCCGGGTTGCGCGAGTGCATGACACGAAAAATGTTTGCATGTCATATTATTATGTTATCGGGGTATATACTACGTAATAATGCTAATGGAAAAAAAAATTATTTCACTTGAAAATTAATTGAATTTGAATACAAAATTTCGCGACGACTAATAATTGTAAGTATGTGAATTCAAAAAAAAAAAAAAAAAGGAAAGAAAACCAGAATTTTTGTTAATAAAAATAACCGCAAATTGTTTTCAGAACGTTTTAATTTATTTTTAAGAGTCACGGATTCAATATAGGTATACTTAAACGCGGAGCTGGGTAGGTACACGATATTTCGTAAAATCCGATAATTATATACATATAGTGCATTAGTTTTTGTCGCATAAACTACTGTTATGGAGTGTGGTATTATATTGATATTAAATTTCTTCAAAAGTGTTTTACAGGCACTTAAGAGAATACGGCTAGATCCCATCATGAGTTTATAAAAAAGTTTTGTATTTTATCGAAAAATGATTTTGTCGTCCCCCGAACGCAGATGTTTTGTTTGTACGTCATTAAATAGTTTTTAACACCAGACAAATTAAAGAAGCTATTCGCTTGAGCTATACATTTTTAATAAACCATAATCTGTTTGTCATCAATTTAATGAGTCCTTTTTTAAAATGTACGTTGAAAGTTTGCCGTAAAAGAAACACATTGATGTAATTTTGGTTAAATTTAAAATATAAGTTTATATATATATATATTATATAACACGTATTAACATGTTGCTTTTTTTTTGTAAATGAATAAAATATTTTATGATCGGTTTTAACATTATTTAATAATTTTTTTACGAGAATTTGTATTATACAGGTACAACCGCATAGAAAACTTTTATTATTTTAAGTCACAAAAGCTTTCAGTTTTAAATTTAACTTAGGATTAACTAGTTTTTTTAAATTTAACTTCCAGCTTACCAATGTCAAAAAAAATTTACAATACATTAAAGTGAAAATTATTTAATTTATTTCACTTAGGACAGGATTTTATACTTTATAATATAAATCAATCATTCCAATAGGCTGATGCTGATGAAGTTAAACCGATATAATATAATATGTAAACTTACTTAAAATATGTATTGAAATAAAAGTAGTTAAAAAAGTTATTAATCTATAAACTATAAAAGTATAAATATTATAATACCGTTGAGATTTCAGGGATCAAAAATAATTGAAATATGATTTAATGTATAAAACTGAAAATTCTTCTAATCTCAAACGCTGAAAACTCGGTCTACTAAACCGCATCCATCTGCAACATAATTGAATCATTAAATGCAGATATAGTAAGTGCCCCGCTGTAGTTTGATTGACTTCTTTCAAGAAAAACAAACCATTTAATATCTTTGGAAAACTTTAAATGACAGATTTCATGTTATTAAACAAAATATATAGACATCATGATGTTATTAAATA
Organism: Rhopalosiphum padi; assembly: GCF_020882245.1. Classification (NCBI taxonomy): domain Eukaryota; kingdom Metazoa; phylum Arthropoda; class Insecta; order Hemiptera; family Aphididae; genus Rhopalosiphum; species Rhopalosiphum padi. The sequence goes on along the minus strand of NC_083600.1, from coordinate 47,972,270 downwards.
CGTTTTGTAAAACCTATTTTAGAAATATTATAATATTTCTTTTGTCAAATTACTATGAATTTTTGAAGAATAAGGTGTCGTTATAAACTAGTCGCATTTAAATATTAAAAAACAATTAAAATATTATATTATCATATTTTGACAAGAATTATTAACGAACCAGTCACCTTATTGGCTTCGGAATATCGAATAATATTATTAAATCGACGATGCAAACCACATCATACCCTTCCATCATTGCGCTCGGAGAGTTTAAACCTCACACGACCGTGTCGAGAGTTTGCCATAAAATATTGGGCTCGGGTTTGGCGAAAGTTTCGTCTGGAAGGAATTCACTCCCGGTCGCCGGTTGCTGGTGTTCGTCGAGGGCTGTTCGGTCAATTCATTATAATATTCTGTCGGTTCATTAATATGAAGAAAAAGGTGAAAAGAAGGAGAAAAAACCCGAAGAATAATCGTCGTCGCCCGACACGGCATTAAACCTCTACTGCAGCAACACCTTTATTATATATTATTATCTGCGGCGGCAAAGAATGTAGCGAATTTCAACCGTCACCGGGCTGTGCAGAGGCACATCAATCAATATCTCTCTCTCTCTCTCTCTCGAGAGAGAGAGAGAGAAGTTAAAAGTCGTTTTAAAATTAGCCAATAATGTAATCTGGTCTTTTGATTTTCGTAAAAAAAAAAATAAAATAAAAAGCGTTCTCGGATTGCGCGTCGTAAAAGAGATTATCTGTGACGAGCGACAAAAAAGAGAAAAAAAGAAAACGTTTGGAAAACTTTTCGCAATCAGTCAACACAAAACATTCTCAGAAACTATAATCCGCGATGCAAACGAGGTCGGTGGATTTATACGAAAATATGATTAGAGGCGATAAGACCATCGGAGATATCTCCGTCGGTAAATCTCACTTAAAAAATTATAACAATATATAATATTTCGCGACCGCGGGACCGTGTATAAAGTGTGATCCTTATACATTTTTTTGCAGCGCTAAAGCTAAGAGTTCGTGTATAATAGTGAATATTCGACGACGTGGGGTCACATGCAACGGCGATGGCGAAGACTTCTATCGGCCATCGGCACTCGGCGGCAGTGGCGTAGCCAGGATTTTTTTTAGGGGGGGGGGTTTGTAATAAAATAAAATAAATCTACAGCCGTGGTAAAATAATAAAATAATTGAATGATAATGATTATATCACCAGTGCAGTTGACAACGTGAATACGGCATAACAGAATACATTTTACCGCGACCAAATGATTGTATTCTTATATTATAAACATTATATTTTTGATAAAAACACGGTCACCCAAACGCTGCTCGGCGGTATCCGTCGAACGGCGTTTCGAAGTCGAATATTAAAGTTAATCGCCAACTAACCGATCTATAGAATTTCTCGTCCGGACAAATAATTTCTGCGTTAGTTGTTAAAAAAAAACATGCGCACACAGTACCCCGTCTATAGTGGTTTTGACATGCAATTCTTTAAGTGTAGTAGGTATTTGTGTACGTTGTATTCGTATTAAAAGTTTTATAGTACGACAAGTTTTCTATTGATAATAATTTTATCGAAACAGATTATTATTATTATTTTTTTTAAATATTTAAATTTGAATAAAAATTATCTGAATACCTATATCGCGAGGGATAGGCGGAAGAGACGATTACCTTTATCGGACACCCTAAAAATTGCATTGTGTATGCGATCGAAACGATATTTCCAAATCGTCAACGATTATACGTATACGCACATGTAATCTACAAAAATATTATGTGTTTATATTATTATGATTTTACAGTAAACCATATAATGCGCAATCAATCAGTTCTAGTGACGCACAGTGGCCGAGAACATAGACATTTGACGCGTTTGATTTGTTTTTATTATGTTATACCTGATACATCTAATATTCTGATATAATTTGAATATGCTTTACACTTAAATAATGTTATTGTACCGTCAACATTTGTCATCCGTCGTTTGCGAACCGTTTATTAATTTTTTTCGCTATTTTATGATAACAAAGTAAAATATAATAATGATAAAAACATATTTTTACTTTTTTTTTTATTAAGTCCTTTGCAAATGAAATTGACAAACTTTAACTGTAAATAACCATTTTAAATTTTTAATACACCGTGTTGTTTGCATTGTCGTCAATTCGACATAAAAAAAACTTTTATGACGCTGTCTACATTCGCGTTTGGAGAATTTTTTCCAGGTTACTTGAATGTAAGCAGATCAAAAAACGGAAGATGCCGGTGGTTGTGCAATGAAAAGTTGAAAAAAACCACATTTATATGTGTAGCTAGCTTATCGTTTTTTATACGTTCAAATACGCCTAAGCGTGCAGATATTATAAACGTTAACACTGAACTCACGGGGCTATGTTGCAAAGGAACAATTAATGTAAATGTTTTTTAAAAGTTTTTTCTGAATCAATGTCACCTCATATTTTTTTTAACGTATTATGAAAATATTATGTTGACCGGTAAGCGTGATGATATTATGTTATGATAAATCAAACAAATGAAGATTTTATTATAACTATACGTTTATAGTGTATGATTAGTGCAGGTATATAATATATTATACTGTATGGCTTGTTGTAATAGATTCTGCTGGTATGTAGTATATCAGCGGATCTTGTATGTTTTCGGTTACAAATCATGTTCCTGATCGGATAGCTGTCATTTTTTAGTAAATTAATAGTGTCGTGAGCTGTAAAAAGAACCCTTGCCAACAGGGATGTCGACGGCGGCGCACAACGTTTCTACCCGTTCCACTTACCGTCACCGTTCGTTACTCCTGCCGGCTGTTCGTTTGGTGTATACACTTTTATTCTTAAACGAAACCATAAAAAACTTAAATTAAAAACTCGTCTTTCTTTATTAAAAGAAGAAAGACAAGGCGTATATTTATTTATTCTGACCGACCGAAGATAGTAGTGACGAAGGATTAAGTAAAATAATTAGAATTCTGCAGTTAATTAAAGTTTTTTGGCTCCTCGACCGACAAAAAACCAGTCAGTGTTTTGCGCCGATGGTTTTAGAACGAAAAACTTCGGGCAAATATTGTTTTATCAAGAACCTGGAGTTTCGTCGTCAGACGGTCGCAGGGACCATTGTCTACGTGAGGAAAAAATTGATTTGCATCGGGCGAGGGGAAATAATATAATGAGAGACCTAGTTGTGAAAAATTCGAGTAATTAAGTGCCAAGTTCATTGGTTTACTTTGTTTCCCGGGAATTTTAAATAAATCCGAGCACTATCTTTGACATTTCAATTAAATTAATTTAAGTTAAGACACGGATTAAAATTCAACCGAGGCTATACTATGGTAATACTATACAATTATGGTAAAATAATATTTTATTAAGATGATAATCATATAATTTATATTCAGAGTATAGTTCATACAAACGTGGAACTATATATTGGAAGAGAAACGTTTGGAAATATTATAATAATAACAATACAGCGATATTGTTAATGCTAATTATTCGTGTAATACAATTATTTTAAACGCATTGTAATAAGATATTTTTGTAATCGACGAGTTCGTAAAATGTATGTATATTATATGTAATTATAAAATACAGTTTTCCTATGAGAACCAAGCGACTTCGAAATAGTTTCGAGCTACTTTGGATTGGAGCAAATATTATCGAATTAAATACATTTTATTCGAAAATAACCACTACGTAGACGTATAGTAATTTACTCTAAGCAAAACGAATATACATCATAAACAATTTGAGAAAATTACGTGTACCTACCTATAGCTATTACTCTACAACCGTGAGCTCGATAGATAATATTAAAGTTCAACAAATAGTAAGTTATTTTCAAAAAATGAAAAACAATAGACGTTAGTCATGAATTATTTATTCTTGTGTTATATTATAGATAGTTTATAATTTAAAATTTTAACAATGTTAACGACAGAACGCTTAAACATTATTTGTATTTGTTCAATACAGGTAAGCGTGATGTGCTCATCGTTATAGGTACTCACTAAATTTGCTTAGTGTATACGACTACCTCAAAACAGTAAGTATATGTTTATTAAAAATTGTGTTTTTAATGTCCCCTGAATGGTACACAAATGTGATTGTTCAGCAAAACGCATATATTATATTATGTATATATCGTGATATAAAATTAAAGTTATTCGATTCAGACCGGTAACGTTTGTGATAAAAAAAAAACTTATTCAATTTTGAAAAGCATTTCTGCCTGTACAGATATTATATTATTCAATACAACTATACAAGCGTAATTTAAAATCGCTATTATTCCGACCGCCTTTACTGAATTTTCATTTGCTATACAATATTTCCATGACAGAATTTTGCCTGCAAAATGTTATTAGTTTTCGCGACCATTCAGTCGGGTAATTGAATTAAATAAATATAAATGTAATCGATGTTGCAAAACGCAATATTTAATGTGCGACGAAAGGGAAAACGAGTGCGTAATGGTGTTTTACACGCGCAGCAATTAATACGGCAGTTGGGTATGTTTCGAGTAGTAGGTTTAGGTATAATAAAAGTACGGTCCGGGCGTGGTCAAATGGTTTATACGCTGTGTAACCGATATGTTAAACGGCCGAGTACCTTTACCCACCAACAGTTCTACTACGTAGGTACATATTATATAGCATTCACATTACACTGTATACATCTTGTCCGACTGCGGACAAAGGGACTATTCTGATTTCGAAAATAAGTTTGTGTGTTCGTTTGAAATCTCTTCTGAGGTCTTATAATATGTCTGCCTCCAATTCAATTAAATTTTCGATCTTTAGCGGTGAATTAGTACGATTGCGGTATACGAGCGTCACTATTATATTTCGATCGGATCGATGTCGAAACGGAAATACAAATATAAAACACCAATATACTATATGTTGTTAATGTTGTAATACAAGATTTTCCAAGTCTTCGTATAGTTTGTACCTCTGTATATCATATAAAAATTAGATTTGCATATAGAAAGATCGAAGCAGATCTTCTATAAATAAAAATTATATTAATATGTTGTTAATTATTTTACAGATTTGACATTTAAGGGATGAGACAATTCCACGGTACGTCATATGCAGTTTATAAAATTTTAATGCGGATTTAGTTTAATATTTACGTTTGAAGAGTGATGATGGCTTATATAACGATAGACCGGTATAATAGTTTTGATTCATGACTAATTACTTAAAAATCGGGTGGACGAAATATTATTATTTTTTTTTTGTTCAAGAACCGGTCAATCGGTCTGAAAAATATTTAATCATGTCTATATTCGTCCATTTACGTATCGACATTAGACACCATTTACATAAATTTCTGCAATTCTTCGTTGTCTAACCAACAGTAAATGTCTAACATGATCACTGCGAGCTAAGCCGCATAGCGTCGATATTAGAGTTCCGAAGTTCTCTAAAAACATGTAATTCGTTTTCAGCAGATTATTGTGATTAAATACTTTATTCAATATTCCTTTCTGATTCTCAGTTTGATAGCAAAACGTTACCCGTGCATTGTAAAAATAATCACACACACAATTTCTCGGACGTATAAAGTTATCTATAATAATAATTGTTTGATTAGTTTGATGTGGGCCGGTTATGAGTGTATAGGTCGTAATTTTATTTTTTTATAATAATGATTGATTAGTGTACAGACATTAGTATAATCGAATCGCATTATTAAAACGTATAGTATAGCTGTATTCAAACGTTAGAAATCCTAAGACTCGATAGGCCGATACGTTGCCTATCTGGCGCGCTCATCGTGAGAGACTCGTAATTGATTTAGTGTGTGGCTAGAAAGTATCCATACAAATAATATTGTGTGTATATAGGTACCTATATCCGAACGACGTGGACTACCGACCGACCGTCCGACCGACCGACACCTCCGGTCGGAATCGTAAAAACTTTAAGGGCGTCCCTGCCGCTCAATGAAGATATTGCCTCTCGGATCGAAAACCTTTTCCCGAACTCCATGAAATATTTATGTTACTCTGAGGAAATAAAAGGCAACGGCAAGTACACAACACGCGTACTACATACACCAATATCGCTATCTGTATCGCGCTCGCGAAATCGTGAAGTTTTTATGAAGGCGGATTTGCTTCGCAAAACACATAAACGGCTGTGGCGACCAGCGCCAAACACATTTTCGCTCCGAACTTCCACTGTCGGCTATAAACATATATATATATATATATATATATATACCGGACACGAACCGGAAAACAATAAAAACACAACGCGGAAACACGTCCGACGACACCAACGCGCGTATATACGCACATTGTCCATAATAGCGTTCGGCGAATTTCCGCCGTGCAAATTACATCGATCCGTGACGATTATATTATAGGTATAGAGAGAGACCTCTACCTCTATAATACACTGTACGGTTTCCTAATGGCGAAAGAATAACCGAAATTGTGTCCTTTGTGCGAAGTTCTCCTAAACGTACAATATAATTTAATCGAATGCCACAATGATATCAAAAGAAATTTTAGAAAATGAAAAAAATGTCGACATAACTGCAACTACTACTCTGCAGCAAGCATTCTGCTTTGGAAATAAGGAAATAAAAATGTCATTGCAAAAATAAAAAAACGATAACGATAAAAAATAGTAAAAAAAATAGTTTTTTAATGACATAAAATTATGTAGAAAAAATTTTTTTTTTTGAAATAATGAGTGTCTTACGTTCAATGGATCACCCGGTATGCATTATATTCGTGTTGGATTTCGATTACAGTGGCATTTCGGTCGAAAACAATTTTTTATTTGCTTTATTAACGGCAAACGGATGTCGATTTCTTCTTTGTGACAATGTCTACGACACGCGTTCGACGTCTGTGAGCCTGACAAAACTGACGTTCATCGAATTCGACTCCGAATTTAATATCTCGTACAACTGTGGCGTTAAAGTAGGACAATCCAAACAACGAGACGGTCGTCATTAAAAGCCTCTAAATATATATATATATATCATTAAAACGCAGTGAATATTAAGTTATTGTATTATTGAGCAAAAAATGATGTTGTCGATACAGCCGAGTGTAGTATAATATGACTATCATAATAATTAATGATTATACAAAAAGCAATATTTTCAGAGATTGTTATTTAACTGTGAAATCAAATTTCGTATTCAGTTCATCGAAATCTCAATAGCTTACGTTTTAAATTGTTATACAAACTATAACATAATGATGTGCAAAAAATATAACCATTTCTGTCAGGATAATAATATTATATTTACGAATTCACGGTAATTGGATTACAATTTCAAGTTCCTAAAATTGAATATTTATCATATAAATACCAATCATTGGTGTGTACTATGTTTAGCATTGATGATTTAAATTTGTAAGATAATAATATCAATTAATATGTGTCGTACTTGTGTAAATATTGTGTAAATGTTTAAGTATTTAAAATTAAATACCAATTAAATAATTAATATTTCCAAAAAATTATTATGTAAAATGTTGATCCCCAACTACACGTGTATTATGCTGTTGCTTATACTATATATTTATAATATTGTTATTATATTTTGGGAATACATTTTATTTATTACAGTTTTATTTTCAAACTTAAACTTACTACTTATTCCGTTTCGTTAATAATGTGTTTATTATTTTCATACAAATTACGTATTTATCGTCATTTCTACAGGGTCTTGGTCTGTTATAAAAACTAAACTGTCTGCGCTTTTGGGATAACTCGTTTAGCATATCGTTGAATAAAATTCGATGGAATGTCTGGAATCTATAATAATAAAAATACGAATAAAATACTATTGTTTCTTGATTTATGTAGATCAAACGGTTTAGAATGAAAAATTGTTTTCTGGGTTTAATCGTCTTTAGATAAAAATTTATCGTTAGCATCGATGCATCAAATGCAAATCGAAATGGACGAAAAACATAAATAAATAATAACAACGTCGCATCCATAATACACTATATATGAATACTCCCAATACCAGCCTATTGTTTTATTAACCTGCCTCGGAACAATATTTTTCGCATTTAAGTAGAAAATCCAACACCAATTTAACCGTAGGGATATCTTGTGCAGGCATTTTGCAATGTCTTATGCGAAACTATTACGCGAGAAACGTAGGTAGGTATATTGAATTCGTTCATCTCTTATAGTATTGTATGTTCCTCGATAAACATATTTCGAACTGCCGGCGGGCGAGACTGTGAAGTTTTTTTTTACCATATATATATATACAGTGTAGATTTGTGCAGACCGGTGAACTAAATAATATAAAAACACGGACTGCGCGCTGTACCAATAGCAATATACACTGCGTAAGTACGCCAGAAGTTGTGTTCGGGAAAAGTGGAAGAGAATTGAATTTCCACGTTCATAATGAAGTCTAGGAAGAAAGTCTTTTCGGCGGTAAACTCGATTGCACCGCACCAAAAGTCGTTTTCGATTTATATTACATTTTTTTTTTCAGCAGCCTTAAAAAACACATTTTCTGCTGCTGTTAACACAATACACTGGTCGTAATGAATATTTTTATTACTGTACGAAATGATTTCATGTCTGAACCGTCAGTATTGCGCAGAAATAATATTATTGTTGTATTGAAAAAAAATTACATAAAATACAATGCACGTAAAAAAATAGAAAGTTATCGAGAGAGTCCCGGGGAGTCCTCCTGCAGGAAAGAGGATTTGAGTTTGATATTCATTATCGGGCGACGTCATATTCAATACAAAAATGATCGATTTGTAAATTCAAACCGTTTTTGGTGAACTAAGGGAAATTGTTGATATTATTCTTCTCGGATTATAATTTAAATGTATATTGGATTTTGAATAAAGCGTACATCACCAACGGTAAATTCGCAGTAAATGTCTTAACCTGCAGTTGAAGGGGTTTCAATGTGGCTACCGCGCGAAATTCACAAAATTCGTTACGATGTATTTTATGAAGTATAATAATAATAATAACATGACGTGTTCAATCGGACTTAGAAATAATAATTTTACGAACGATTTGATTCGACTGCCGACCGAAATGTCAAGACGGGTGGCGGCGGCGGCAGCGGCGATTGCAGCCGCAGAGAAACGCGGAGAGAAAACGCGAATTTGTTTCTCAGTAATTGGTGTTTTTCTATTCCCTCCGTGCAGCGCTGGCTCTCTCGTGCAACTTGCAGTAAGCGCTTTTGCAGACGTAAAATTCCACGGGGAATTGTTGTCTGAGAGAGGGAAAAGAATATGAACATTATTAACCGTCATAACGAAATCCCTCGCACACAGCGGCGGGCCGAGCCGGGAAAACTGAAAAAAAAAAAAAAAAAAACAACAACAACTACCTCTATACAGCGACAACCTTAATCTTTTGTGGGGGGCCGATCATAAAAACCGTTTAAAGACATGCCGCGTTAGCACACGGGCACAACGTGTAATTTTTATTACTTTCTATATATACATTCTCAGTAGCTGGTCTTACACTGCGGCTGGCAGCAGAGAAGAAAAAAAGCACACACACACACACACACACAAGCGAACGCGACGGACGTGGTATACGGAAAAATCCAATAAACCTAATAGCTCTGCGGCGCGGGAAGCAATCGCACATTTTTCCTTTTTTTTCCTCCTGCTTGCCCGGTGCAATTATCCGGATCCACAAACACACATGCACATTACACACTGTACTATTTGTCTTATTCAAAAGGTCGTTTGTTTGTTTGTTTTTGTAACCGTTTAACTCGAACGCCCGCGGTAACCGCTTTTAGCGGCCCCGCTGACCGTTGAGCGCGGGATTTTTTCGCGGGACGTACAGAACAGTAGTTTTAGTGTATTTTAGAGTTGCGCAGGTCCTTTGTCGATTTTTTTGTTTCTTTTTTTTAAACTATTTTTATCGATATTCGTAGAAAAAAAACAAATTCTTATTCGTGCGATTTAGTGTTATTCGGTACTATATTACAATAAATCATAACAGTAGTTGAACGCAATGGCATTTAATAATTTTAGGTCGATAGTTGAAACCGACTATACGTACATTTATTATTGTATTCCCATTACACAATATAATATGCATCATTATTGCCTATACAACGCGCCGTCACACCACGTGCGTGTGTGTTTAAGTCGTTCACAATAATATTACATCCTATACCATATTAATAAGATGTAAAATATATTTTTTTATCTGTTTCTTTAATACTATGATAATTATTTTCGTATACGCTGAATAGTATCCGATACAGATGGTGTACGCAATAAAAACTAGACCGTTGTCCATTCATCGGCTATCTTTCGGGACGACTCGTTAAACATATTTTTCGTAACGTTTGATATTATTATAAAAAATATACCTTCTGGTTTTTGATTAACATATTTTAAACAATTAAAAATAGTTGACGTTCGTACACCGACAGTGTGGCTATGACAATCGATCACCGGCGTGCATAAATTATATTTATCCGCACGCGTTATATGTCTACCGGTTCGTATAATAAAATTTAATTGAATTTGTTTATTTCACTATAAACATCATCGATAGCGGCGGCAGTAGTGATGGTAATGGTGGTAGTAGCATCAAAGTCTACTATATTATTATATTATTAATACGTGTCATCCGGTTTCGTCTTCGTTTGGTATAAATGAAAAAAAATAACCTGAAAATCTAAACTGTATTAAGCTTACAAAATCGTATATGCTATTACATTATATTATTATAATTTATAATAGACAATACGATTATATCGGAGAGCATTTATTATTCGTGACCGTAAAAGACTTTTGGTATAAATATACGTTAGGTAATCCGTATATCATTATATACATACCTACTCATTTTCGCAATAATTTTATGTTTATGAAACAATTTAAAAATAATACTTTATCGTTTAATATTATTTATCATTATCAGTTTTTTTTAATTTTTTTTTTTTTGTTTAATTTTATAATATTTATGTTTCATAATTTGATTTATATACATATAGGTGTAAAAATAATATTTAAAATTTGTCACAACTATTTGTACAATAATCAAATTTTTCGATATTTTTCAGCTACGTGAATTGGCACGAGAAAGAAGACTGTTCAATAAATAGAACTCTCGGGAATTAATTTTTATAATTATTAACCGTTGAGAAGATTACGTTTTAGACGACGAGGTGGATTTCCAGAGATTTTTTTCTTTATCTAGAGTTGTGTGAAACGGTCGTTTGATATATAAATGCTCACAGCTATAATTATATAATTATAACAGTAATTACAGCGTATATAAATGTCGAAACTTTTTTTATTCTTCAAATCGCCGCAGGCGTTTCATTGCACCTACGCTATACGTCTACGACGAACATTTTGACACACATAATATTTTCTCGACACTAGTGATTCGATTAGATTAAATTGAATAAAAAAATAAAAATAAAAAAAAATTATATACAACATACAAGTCTCTATTATTTTATTTTTTTCAAACCGATTCGCGTAGTTGTACCGTTTTTAAGGGCTTTTACTCGACGTACCGCAATCGCGTGATTTAGCAATATAAGTAAACGTGTTTCCATTAAACGGAAATCCCAGCTTCATAATCTTATTTCCCGTGCTGTGTATATATTTACTTGTTATTTTCAAAACACTTCATTTTTATATTATTGTTCGTCGCCCCGCATCGAGATGACGTCGGAACTGCTCTGCAGTCCGATACCCCTGTTTTTTCCGTTTATATATATTTTTATTTCCATTAGCAGTCTCAAATAATTTCGTAATGCCTGTGTAGAAAAACCGATTCCGGTTAATTTGTTTTTTACACGGAATCCGTTACACACTTCATTGATTGCGCGTTATTCGTACATAACTATGTATGTTGATCGTACCTAATAGATATTACTGCGAAAATAACTATTATAACCGGTTAGAGTGTAAAATTAATTTCTTTCTGTAAAATCAGCTACTGATTTTGCGTCAGCGAAGTACACGTTTTTTTCGTCATTACTAAAATATAATATGTTGAATTTAACAATATTACACAAAGTACTGCTTTCCTAAAAAAATATAAATTTCCAGGGTCAGTTTTTAGTGGTATTTTTTTTTATGACATTTGTGTTTCACTGATTGAAAAAGTACATTATATTTTTTATTACGTTTGCACTTTATTTTTATATATAATATATTGTACTATTAAGTGTAAATATTGGTAGAACGCAAAACTCTTTTTTTTTTTTTTATGAAAAACAGCAGATGCTGGTCATATATTGTATCTTTACGATATTATATAGTTTATATTCATTGGTTGTCAATGTATTCTTAAAGTAAGAGTAGATCCTATTTTTCTAACGTATTTTAATATGATACCGTACACAGCACCGGGTAGGGAGGATATCAATAACCTATAGAATTTTAGAATTTCTGATGTTTGCGATTACATCTACAACTATTGTACGGTTTGATAATTCGATTCAATTCTATTTTCTAATAATCGTTATACTAATGTATCATTATTATTATAAATAAATACAATTATGACCAAACGATCATACAAAATATATTGAGCTGGCGCCGAGATTTTCTTGGTAACAATCCGGCTCAATCCGCGTCTGACTTTACAATATAATATTACTGTCGATGATTATAGAACGTAAACTCAATCTATACAATCTATATTCCACTCGATAGTGTAAATATTTATCATTTAATATTGCAGTAGTTTTCAGTATTTGTAATGCCAACCATAGCTGGAATCAGCATTTGACGCTTAGGTAGACAATTGTTGTTAGCATCATTGGAACAGTTTTAGCATTATATACAAGGTGATCATTTTATCACGAAGCACCTTTTATCTATTTACCATTTTATCATCTTTACTCTTTATTTCAAAAACTGTTAACATTTTTGAAAATACTTCTTTTATATACAAAATTTACAGTTTGAAGAAAACTAAATTTTTTTTAAAATAATTATATTTTTTATCGTTATAATTTGTTGAATATCTTTTTATTTGAATGACGTCATACAATTAAAATTTAATATTCTGATATTACACAAGAATTAAAACGATTATTTTTTAAATTATAAATATTTAAAGTATAGGTGAATGGTGGTGAGTGGTACTGTGGTAGGGGGTTACTCCCCAAAATGTTGGCCTACTACTCCGCTCACCAAAACTTCAAATACTTATAACAGTTATAACTCAACAATTGATCGTCCGAATTTCGATTTTTATACATCGAAGTATTGTTAAAATATTTTGCTTCACAATATGAATTTACAAATGTATATTTTTATTAAAAAAAAAAATAAAAACTTTAAAAAAATATAAAAAATATAATATATTTTTTTAATTAGTTATTATTTCGACTGTAAAATGAATGATTTATTTTTAAGAAATATTAATAGTTTTTGAAATAATGAGTGGTTCATGATAAAAGAATTACCCCGTATAATATAACCTAGGTGGTGTAGAATATTAATTGTTCCACAGTATTGTCGATTTCTATAATTTTGATGTTTGACGATAGTCGATAAACCTATAAATTCGTTGTGAATACGTATTAAATTTGTACAGTTATTTAGTAAAACACTGCTCAGATGTACAAGTTTGTCATTGCATTTTTTTTACAGAAAAGATAAATTTTAACTGAATATTATTATGAATTTAAATTATTTTGGTAGTAGCTACTACCCCTGAATTTTTTGGGCTTAAAAGTGTAATGGTACTTTCGTGCAAAAATGATACTTAAATTAATACATTTTCCAATAATAGCAACATATTAAAAAAAGAATTATTGTTTTAATTTCTATTTATTTATAGTTTTTGAATACGATTTGTTGGGTGGGTGATATATTTTCCATTAGACGTGCTACCCCTATTTGTATATAAGTTTGCGCCACTAGCCCTGGGTATTATTTTATTTATCCATGTAGCTCGCAAAAATATTCCTGTTGGCCACCCTAATATACTAATATAATATAATAATAAAAATGGATAGATATATTCAATATTACGCATTACATTTTTTCAATTTCGGTTATTTTTATCGCTGCACTGAATTCCCTTTAAAGTTCCTTACACGTGGCTTCCATCACTCATAAACTCAAAAATCATGAAATATATTGAAAAATTAACAATTTTATGAAAGTAAAAATCTCTTTTTATATTATCTTAGGTATTTACTATTTGGTATGGAAATTTGACAAATATAATAATTTAATAAAGAGAATATTAACAACTTAAACAGAATAAAAATACAATTATTATCTAGATTCTTATAATGAAATCATATAATGATGTTTCGATTAAACGGTATAAATAATAAATAATAATGTTCACATTTGAAAATATTATAAAAATATCTACTGTATACTTCATTAACTATTATTAATCATCTTTTTAAAAGTATATAGTATTTATAAATCATATTTTAATATCGAATGCTATTATTAAATAATAATTTAATTATTTTATAAATAAAACATTCTATCTCAAATCTTACCAATAAAGAACTTATCAATAATTACGATTTAAAATATTTAAAAAAAAGTTAAAGGTACACTGTCTCACATTTTTAAATTTAAACTAGAAATTTATCAAAAATCAATAACTATTTGATATAATTAAAATAAAAAACATATTACTTTGCTTACCGTAAATCATTGATATTATTATCGCATTCGAATATTATTTCAACGTAGTAAAACGTAGAAAGTTATTTTGAAAATATATTTTATTTGCCGCATCTTCTTCAAAAATCTGTATACTTGTTCAATGGTCGCGATGTATCATTTTATGTTGATTATTATTGACCCAACAGATCATACGAATATCTTCAAAAATAAATTACAATCTCGGCTGTTGTTGCACATTATGTAATATTATGTTCTCAATTGAATTCGACAAAAAGTATGATAAATAAATACTTGATCCACATGCTAAATAGTTTAAAGAATATTATTTATTATACTTAGTATGTCGTTTGATTAGCAAATACATATTGATAAAAGTTCATAAAATGGTAAGAATCGTAAACTTACGTTTTATTATAGATAGACGAATGCATTCTTAAAGAGTATTGTAGATTATAGAAAAGCATATTCTACGTTATTGATTTTATCTAAAAATAGAAATATTATCTTAAACTGTGATGTTCTAGTTTATAACGGCGGTACCTGTTTCAAATTATAAACGTTTATTTGTAATCTGCAGTATTTTCGAAAATTAGTATATAAGTTTTTTGTGTACATAATAGTGAATTCTGATGTAACTACTCAAATAATATAAAATATAATTAATATCGACATCACTCACATAAACGAGTATGCTGATATACATACATTAACAAACTGCTTTGAATGCTCATTTAAATGTTTTCAGAATTGAAGTAAATAATAATTTTCTACCACCATATCCACGACGTTAATAAGAAATATGTAATTTATTAAGACTATAACTATTATGAGTACATACTGATTGAAGCAAATTATACTTGTTTTAATATACGTATATCAAGTAATTTGGAGTATAAACAATGATAAAATATTATAAAAAATAAATTGTACGTTATCAGTTAGTCGTATATATTATAATTGCAATTTTTTCATTTCCAGTGTAAGTACTCATATTTTTTCACAAAAATAATTTCTGAAATTTAAAATAATTATTTTCTTATAATTATAATTCTTCGGATGAATAAAATACTAAGATTTATTTTAACACACTTCGTTTAGTTTTTTCAGTAACTAAACTTTAAAGGAATCATATATTTTCAAAAATTTAGTTTGTATAATACATTATTTTTAACGTTTCGTTAATTTGTGAATGTACTTTAATGAGTTTAATTTTTTTCCTTAGTGAATAGTTGCAAAAAAAAAAATTACAATATTTGTATGGAATCTATATACATTTCTATTTCTGAATTGTAAACATCTAAATATGTTATTGCGTGTACAACAAATGATGAATATATAGAAAAGTTTTTTCAAAGGAATATAAAGTTTTATTGAAAAAAAAAATTACTAGAGGCTTGTTATTTTAAAAATTGAATAGTGAATTTGGCAGGAACTTCTTCTGTCGCTGTTATAAATAAAATTCTGTAGAGAAAATATTGAGTGTATCAAAGTTTCATTATAACTTATAGTTGACACTATTATGTTCTTAAAGTAAAGTTATTATACCCACATTACTGTGAGGTTTTGAAGTATACGGAGACATGAAGTATATAAATTATAAATAGATAAAGTACTACAATATAGAACATAAATCATTATACATTCTTCTTTTACAAATATAATTTTATATGCAATTCCAATAATTATAAAGTATAAGATTTACTCGTATTTCTATCATATCCAATTTCTTTTTTCTTTTCTTTTAGTAATCACCAAATTTACTTATTAATTTTAATTTATTTTAATATATCATACTTATAAGATACAGGTGTAATCAAATAACTTATTAGTTGTCGTAAGCTATGTAGTAGGTCAATAAAAATAAAGCAATGACTTATAATAATAATATTATTTTATTGCTTTTAATTGTTGATTGTTGATACATATTATATGCGTATAATGTAAATATTTGTACAACGGCGATCAATATCTGATCACAAAAATCATTGTACCTGCATTGTATATAAGAGCACATACGTTATTAATAATTATCTGTTTAAGAAATGACTATGCTGTGGGCTGCCGAGAGTTAAACTACCGCATGCATTAAATATATACGAATAAGTACATAATTCACGTCATTGTGACTTTATGGTAGCTCTTTTAGTTTCACTTGATAGCTCCTAGTAGGTTTTTTCATCAGATAAAACCATGAAATTTATGCTCATTGCTCGCAGCACTAACAAGAGACACCGAATGTTGGTCGTGAAGATGGTTTACGAGGTGTTTTAAGGTTCCACGCACGTCCGCAGCATTTATATTGACGCCGAATTAACTAGATACCTATCTAATAAGTTGAGACATCAGATGAGAGTACGTTTACTGCATTATTTAAGTTATTTTCATACATGCAGGTGAAGTCGGCGGCAACATAATATTAACATCGAAATAACATGTTCAATATTAACTTTTTATCGCACGACGCGCAGCACGTGAATGATTAATTATACCAAACTAGTGTTATAATTTGCCGACACGCACCATATATTAAGTGTGTGTATGTGTGTGTGTGGGGAGGGGGTGTATAAAATATAAATAACTGTTCAATTTTCACTTATGTTAAACATTTGCATAGATACTATTAAAACTATTGTGAATTTTCGAAGATTTCAAATCGTTTATAAGTAGCAGCAATTATATAGCTATGCAAAATCATAACGATATATTATAACAAAATAATAAGCTCGCTGGATAGTTTTACTTTGTTACAACGGTGTGTAGTGTTATGGGTAAAAAAAAACGAAATTAAATAAAGTCGCATCAGCCGAATTGTAATGCCTTTATCGAATTATCCACAATGATAGGCTCGTTATGCGCGTACAATTGAATTCCGTCCTAGCTAGTATCGTATTTCAGTGCTATATTTTGCAATAAATATTTCGTATACTTTACTATCCGGCGTTATTTCAGCATATTAGAAAATGACCATATACGGTCGGCGACGCGGCGGTGGCATATGTGTGCGCTATATGTTTTGGCTTTAAATTGATCGGTTTTATCTTAATTGGTGCCCCGGACGACCCGGACGTTCACTTATTCTAAAGCCCAGTCGTAAATTGCATGTATGGGTTTGCAGTTAATGGAATTTCACGGAATCTCCCGGCGGCGGCCCGCTAGAAATTACTTTCAAAGAGAGGGGATTTAGGAGGGAAAAAAATGGTTAAAAAAAAATATATCCAATGATTCGGCAACTGAAATAGTATTTTGTGTACGTGGATTATACCGGGAACGAAATCGCCGAGGTTAATTGGTAAACTTTCCAGTACATGCGTGGAGGACATGTATAATGGTATATAGGGTGAGTGAAACCATTCACAAAGTTGGAATGCAAGGAAAAATTGTATCCCGTTAATATAATAGAGTGTGTCCGTACCAACTCGAGTGAAAATAGTTGGAAATTCTGACCCTCCTGCATTGACACGCCAACGATGTTCAGTATAATAACGTTATTTAGTATTTTTTTTTTCAAAAATTAAATTTCACCAGTAAAAAAGAAAAATTGTCAATAAAATATTATCAAAGTACCTACTCGATAGAAATAAATCGGAATGTGATTCCGACGAGTTTTCTAGTACCTATACGGCTATACGTTTTTCGCTTGTTGTCATCCTGTGGTCGCCTTAGTAGGCACATAACTCGTTCGAGGAATACGTAATAACGTCAAAAGTCGTTCAATGTTACGACCGTTTTTGAACAACACGTGGAACACATTAACACATTTAACTGTAGTTATAGTACTGCAATGGCATTATATTATTATGTAAGATTAACCATTGCTCGAAAATGAATAAGAAATGCCATTCCAGTATGTAACATTTGTATACGAACGGAATTGACGTGCCTAAAAGACACGGGTCACGTTTTAAAAAAATTAAGCCCTTACAATCTAAATTCAGTATTTTAAGGATCATGTACATGGTAAAGTGTGATATTGTTAACAAAGTTAATATTATCATTATAAAACTAACAATTTACTTTTGTCCAATAACAATTAACAATTAAAATAAAATAGTTGAAACAATTTAAATTTTTTAAAGTTGACATTCTGTCAATTTAGAACGAATAACGACGATAAAATAATTTACCTAAGTGGTTTCTGTTTAGTGTAAACAAGTTATAGGCTTAGTTAGCATCGGTGATGATATTATGTTCATTCAAAACAATTGCTTCTATTGTTTATTTTTTTTTCAATTAAACCCTTACAACAGTATACTTATGTATTATTCACTAAAATAGTCAAATGTATAGTCATGTACAAGTGTTTTTTTTGTTTTTTTTTTTAACATAGTTTTAATTGTTAAAGAGTTAAATGACTATTTTTTCAAGAAATATTATCGTTGTAATAAAAATTTGATTTTTTAATAGATTTCTCCCTATAAACATCGACCAATTTATATAATATCTATTTATATTTAATGCATCAGGGTTGTGTATTACTCGCCACTAGTTTTTACTCTGTTATTTCCGGCGTAAGATAAACCGGATACACGTTATACATTAATTTATATTATTATTATTACTATTATACACATGTATACACGTTGGTATTTACCCCTGGACCGTATTTGAATTACTATTTACTACGGGTTAGCTTTAATCACGGATCCTTTGCCGTCGTCTAGTCACGTCGTTCGCCTGCACTACTCGTTTTGGAGAACGAAGTCTCCTGGGACTCGAGGTGTATCAACCCCGTTGCTCTGTTAACTTCGTATTTCGGCGTTTTACTACTATCGGTGCAGCTTTAGCCCTTTGCGTCGAGCCTTTCTCGTGGCGACAATGTCCTATTTTCTCTAAACTTCTTATGATCTCGACATCATGCAAACTGACATATTTTTTTGTTGGGTCCGCGTGAACTATACTATATTGGCCGACTGACCTACAAAAAAAAAAAAAATATCATTATCCAACAACATCGGATGCAAACCCTACAATATTTAATGGAAATACTCGTGATAGTTTATTGATGAAATTTGATTGTCCGATGATTTTGAGAAATATTAATTTCTCAGTTATTCCTCCTAAAATGTATTAACTAATTTCGTAAGCTTAGAAAGTTACAAAACAAAATTCCATTCAACAAAACAAAATCACAGCATTAAATAATGTTTTATTGGATTAAATGTAAGCCATTTTCATAATAACTGATTATTTTAATGCACCAAAAAAGTTATAAGTTTAACATACCATCTCGTATTATATAAGTTATTACTAATTATTAGTTATTAAATGAAGGTATTAGAAAAAAAATATTTTTTATAGCTTTTAAAAAATATATTCCCAAATTGCAGTTTTGTTTAACCAATCATTTTTTATAATCCAAATTACATTTGCATTTGTATTTTTATTGCTCTTCTTTCAAATGTAAATGTTTTAAACATTGAATTTATAAATTTTCCATTTCAATAAATTAACATTTTTCGTGTTTGAAAATAAAATGTAATCACTTGGTATTTACAACAACAAAATAAATTCTATAATTATTTATAAACGAATTAACAATTTAAACTATAAATATTATAGTTGTTTTACATGTTTTATTAAAATTAAAATTGTATAACGTTTATTATTGTTTCTTAAAAAATTACTACCTCAAATTATGCAAAAAAAACTTGATATTTTATTAGGTACGCAAATTTAAGAATAAAGTACGATAAAATATTTATGTATATACTAGCCATTGTCTACACGAATACGGATAAGTCATAACTGCTGTTATATAGGTTGGATTGCTTATTATTAATAAATATGTTTGAAATAATTATATATTACACTAATAATTTATTATACAAAAAGAGTAAACAAAATTATATCATAATTTGTACGAATTAGCAAGCAACCAAAAGTGTATATAAAGATGTTTAGCAAAACTAATCTGCCTATAGTATATTCAAAATTAGACAGTATAGTCAAAAAGTATTCATGTTTTTGAAAATATTTTTTTACATAGTTTCAAGTTGTTAAAAAAACAACGTTTTTATTAAAAAATTATATTTTTTTAAGTTTTTTACTTTTTTGAATGACAAAATATAGTTTTAATTTCATAAGAAATCTAAGAAAAATAATTTTCTGAGTATTTTGATACATAAAAATCGAATTTAGGGCGAGTAGTTTATGAGTTATACGTATTTAAAGTTTAGTATAAAGTATATAGTATATAGTGTCGACCTTTGGTGACTCGTTGTGGCGTATTGATATTAGTTACGCAGTTGTTTTGCGTAGTTTTTAGTAATATTGTAGTATACGAATATTCTTTCATAAAACAGCAGAATGCATAACCTTGAAATTGATCAATGTTAGATGGACAATAAATTTCTACCTTATTATTATGATATAAGCGTGGGACTTTTGTAGTCAACTGAATTGACTTTATACACGACTGAGTATAATAACTAAAAATGATATGCCACACTGAACATAAGTAAACTTTCGGTCTGACGTATATATGAGATACGAAGCCCATCAATCATGGTTTAAGTAAATTCAATGTCATATATTGAATCGCGTTTGGATTGTACGTATACACCGAAAAATAATTCTTGTAATATTTTAGATTTAATAATTCAGCTGTTATGTAAATTATACGATGCTGTTTTATATTTTGTTGTTTTTTTTGATATGATACGTATTATTTTCAAATTTACGTTTGTAGAGACATTTTAGTAAAATATTTCATTCACGCTGTGGCGTCTAATGAGAATTCGAACTATAGGCTTTATTAATATTGTGTTTAAGTAAGTACTATATTATTTTAATATATCACACCGTTGCCGTAATGGTCGAGAAAACCCACGCCGAGACGATAACGGCTTTTCTCGACGGCTCAAACTTCGCACGGCGACTTTCGTATTATTACATCACTGGTGAATTACATTTAAACTTACCAGATCGTAAATATTATTAATAACGTTTTCCTTACCCCTTTAATATAATATTTAATGTTTTTTATTCCGTTTATATTCGTATGGTTATTCTAATCATATTAGTATACTCATATGGGCCGTGTATTTATTTTTATTCTCTCTGTAATTATGCATAAACTTTCCTGCAGTTAGCGTTCACGAGTGATGATCACACATCGTATTAATTTATACGCAAAATACTAAAAAAAAAAATTACACGACGCTCAGGAAATAAAGCTCGATCGACCACTAGTAAGCTCCGTGCCGTATAGGTATATTATAATAACAGTAAATTAAGCTAAAAGCGTCTCTCAACGTGTTTATCAGAAGACAAAAAAGGTTTTAATCGTTTATCGTATAATTATGTTTCGAGTAATGATACGTGAAAACAAAACAGGTAAAATTAATGAGAGCCAAAATGTGGTCAGCGCACGAAACTCGGGTTTATCATGTGCATGCATCGCGTGCGCTACGTAACAATACAGCGCGCATATATATATAAGGGTAAAAGGCGTCTCCCACATGTAAATACGAAAAAGTAACGATCATTATTACCCTTGTATATAGTAAATCTACATTAAGCCAATTTAAAGTTATTAACATTAAAAACGTAGGCTTCCGGAAACTTTAAAAGTCGTGTATATACAATATACGAAACGTTTGTTTGTGGTCGTCTCGTTTCGTGGCGTTAATCGGTGCGCGGATACACGTCGTTAGAGCCTTTCGCGTACCCTCTCCCCCCGCGACGACTGAGAGTGTAGTTTTAAATGAAAAACAAACGAACCGTCGTCGGTATATACACGCGGCGTAGTTTAAATAAATAGATGCTAAAATGGAAAAAAAAATTACGGAAATAAAATACCGAGTGAATTACCGCCGTCCTATGGCCTGCACGCCACTGCCGCCTCCGCATCCGGTCGAACCGATGATATGGTGTGAAGACATGACACGACCGCGACTTGTCACCGTCATCGTACTCTATACATCAGAGGTGTTCGAACAACGATTAGTCGGCAAATTCAGCTACTCGAAATTGCGTCCCCCGAGATGTTCTTACTATACCTACTTCAACGTTATTTTAGCCCAAACATGAATATAATGTAAAATCCCGAACTTCGGCAACTCCAATTTTTACTGCGACGAGTTCACTCCTATACATAATAAATATGGTGAATTTTGTCGGTTTATTATTTGTAAATTGTCTTTCCGAATTGAAAAGCAACAAATACCACAAATTTTCACCACCCAAAACTTCTTCGAAACTTCAGCCACTTGATCAAGACACCATTCAAAACTTAAATGTTTGATATAGAAAAAAAAAGTCGTACGTAAAATTACATCAAATATTGATTTATTGACTAGAAACACCAATTTCAAAATATTAATTTTTTTTTCTTTATCAATAATTATCACGCAAGTGGTACAATGCATTTTACAATTCGCAGGACACTTGTGTCATTGGAATCGCAAGAGGGACGTTTCACCAGTATCACCCAACCATGAACAAAAGATTTTTAAAATGTTTACATAGCCATCATTTAGCATGGATTTGCACAACAATCGCCAAAATTTGCATGATTTTTACATCCGTTTAAAATCGTTTTATTGAATTATTATGATTACCGCGACGCTCAGGAAACTCTAAAAAATATTCCGGTTTCCGAAAATGCCAACTATATTCGACACGTTGATTAGCACAATCGTTGTGTGAGTTTTATTTTTTTTTACAATGTAATAATTGTTTATTCGTATTATTCGTGGAGATATTTTATAATATTATGTTATACTATAATAATATTATACTTCTAATTTTTGTATTTTAATATTATCATTAAATGATTAATCAATATTATATATTTAGACTTAATTTTCGAATTGAATTGCATACTTACTTATGGCACATTTGTACTACAAAAACTTATTGCTATATTATTTGCAATAATAACTGTTTTGTTGTCTTGATAATTTGAATGACCAATTGCTAAATTGCATGTCTTCCATTACAGATATTTTTGTTATTTAATTATTCTTATGCTGGGTTGTATACAAACAGCCACTTAACATTTAATGAATAAATAGTGAGAAAACGGTTTCATTAAATATGATTAAGTAACCCATTATCGGTGATTAAATTTTAGTTAATCATGAAATGAATAATTTTTTTTTATGCGACTCGGCTTAGTCGGTTTTAGTGTTTTAATACTTAATATATTTGAAACAATTTAATCCTATCATGAAACTGGGTGTTTTACGGAAAAAGTATAACTAGAATATTAATTTTAATTTTAATTATTTAATCACTAAAATATAATTGAGGTTAAATATTTTTTACATAATTTATCCGTTTTAACAGCAATAGAAACTAACTAATATAATTTAGAAAATATTTGTATGAATCGGCTATAGATAGTGCCAGTACTTACTATCACTGAATGTTATTTTATACTCCCAATGTCCCACCGTGCAAAGAACTGTTACAAATCTTCCAGTAATATATACTTTTAAGTTCCATGGTAACATAACACTGTAATATTATAAATTTCAACATTTAAAAAAAAAATCATATTTGTTTTATTACTTTTTAGTAATCACTGATGATATATATTTAAAATTAAAATATTTTTTATATTATTTACATACAGTGTAATACTTAATTAATATGTTCTATGCTTACGGCATATATGAGCATTTAAATTGTTTCTGTCCGTATTTATTCCATTTGATAATCATATAATTGATGTTAACTGCATCATCCATGAATTCTAAAAATTATCAAATCATCCTTCGCTAGGATATCTCACACAACTGGTTATGCATATCTGCAGCTATAAACCATATTGTTGTAGTTATTGATTGTTATTTTAATATTTTATCAACTATCTAGTTTGGTATTATTATTATTATTATTATCATCATCACAGTTTTGTTATGCTATTAACCTTAGTATAATTATATGAGGCGTTATACCAATTTACCTATATATTATTCAAATATGTTGATTTCAAAATATTATTATTATTAACATCTCGTTTTGCATTAATCTTGTTTGTTTTATATAGATTGCTTCCGTTTCATTATCATAAGGATCGCTGTGTCGATATATTCATACTCAAGTATCCAAAAACCTTATGATTTTATTAAGATTTTGAAATGTAACAGTGTATATAAAGAATAAAGATAACTACAATAATATTATAAAAAATTATAGTCAATCATCATAATTCTTCTGTGTGGTGGGATAACAGAAATGGCTATTTAGCGCTGAGAAGAAGATATTAAAATATTTATAAGTAAATTGTGTTTTGAAAAAAAATCGTTATCTGGTTTCGATTTTTAAAAATAATAATTATTTAGATTTAAATTCAATGATTAATTCAAAAATTTGTGTAATTCCGTTTACACTTTATAGTTACTCTAGTTCGATAAAATAAACTAAAGAAAATCGCATAACCTCAGTAAGTGTATATGATCCACACGCTATGTATGAAAACCGAAAAAAAATAGTAAAAAGAACTCAGCGCCAGACATATTGTGATGTGCGTTTAGCGTGGTTTTTCTGTTTAGATTGTTTAGAAAATAATAATATGTATCATACTAAAATCATTTCCACGGTATTTCGGCGGTTTTTCCCCCAAGTTGCGATTTACCGGTTGTGACCTCCTTCTCACCACTTCACCCGAGTTATTGTGCGCGTTCTCGAAAACAATATCGATTCCGGCGCCAATCGCAATATATCGCGTTTCCGGAATTTTGCCCCAATAAATACCCGTCAGCTTCCACAAACGCTTGGTTTTTGCGCCGTTCGGTCGGTCGTCATCGACATGTAAACGGCGTAAATGTTTTGTCGTCTCGTCGTCCCTCTAAAATCTGAATACCACGCTTTTTATACCATAAATACGTTCATGGTAGCCCGAAAATGCGGTCAGCGAACTGACTTCGCCTCCCCCCACCAAGTCATTATTACGCATCAAACCCGACCTGTGAATCCGACGACGGACGTGTGCAATATTGTCTATGTGCAAAGGCCTAAGATCACGCGAAACACAAACTCGGCGTTTCGGCCGCAATTCTCCTCCCCTCTCACACACACAAACACAGTTCATAACCACCGTCAGCGACGAAGACAATTATTATACATTATAATTTATAATACAGTGTAAATGCGTCAAAAAAGTAGAAACATCTTTTCCACGACTCGCTCTAACACTCCCCCACCCTAATCATCTGTGTGGGTCGGAAACATCTTGTTTTCCTTTCTAAACCTCTATGTCGAGACTATGGAAGCGACCACTGAACTGCATGCAATTTGAAATTCCTTCATCTCGCGGTGCAAATTCTTCGCTTCCCACAAATTATGTACTTCAATATATTATTATTTATTATTATATTCTATCTTCGGTTGAATATAAATAGTTAAAATGTTTTCTTTTTTTTTTATCGTAAGCATTTAAAATAATAATTTTGACAAGCTTTGTAAGATCACGAAAATTTCAAATGATTTTGCAGTTAGAAATTCATTAAACGTTTTCATATTTAAAATAAAAATATATTTATCAGTAAGTCATATTATTTTTCAATGCGCATTTAAGTTCAAATTCTTATAGCATTATATAATCACTCGTAAAATAATTATTTCTGTTCAAATTATTTTCGATATTTTTTATAATTAAAAAACAAATAACCAAATAAACAAATAGATGCATGAAACTTTCAAAAAATATCTTTGTTAGAATTTTTAACACATAGTATATGTTTTTAATATTTTGACTGTTTTTAATTTAGTTATAGAAATTTTAAGTTTTTAAAGCTGTGCCAAGAATAAAAAACAATATTTAAAATACATTATGAGTAATTTATTTTTATAAGCATTTGACGTTCAAACTTTGATAAAACTTATCAAAATCACGAAAATATGCAAATTGTTTCGCAGTTGAAAATTTATAAAATGTTCAATTTTCGTACTAAAGGCTTGAAAATTTAATACAAGGTTGCTCATAATTAATTCATACTGAAATCAAAATAATATATATATCTATATTATATATATATGTATCTATTTTTTTTTTATAGATATATGAATTTCAAATTTGGACTAAAGGTCATACTTAAATGATAAATATATTTCATTATAATATAATATATATAAATTTAATATTTTCATAAAAAATTAAATAAACCTACCGTAATACTAATAGTTAAACAAATTAACTTATTATTAATATCAAAATACATAATATTATGAAATACACTTAGTTGTATAGGTTGACAATCCGTCTCTGCTGAGAATTGTTTTTTTCTACACAATTATATAGCATTGAATTCAAATTAAACACACAAATGTATATTGTATTATTATTGTTTATACATACGTATAAATATACCGGCTCAAAAGCTACTGTATAGCAGTGCTTACCCTTTTTTTTGAACTGAAAATCCTTAATATTTAGTCATTGATATAAAGTTTGTGTTGAACCCCTATATTGGAAACATTATTCTATTTGTGTTTTTTACGTAATAATTAATTTTGTTTTTTTCTCATAAAAATCTAATTTAGTGTGACTAGTTCGTTATTTATTTGAAACACGTTCCGATAGTATATCCAATTTAAATATATCGACCGATCAAAAGGTTTGTTCGAAGGAGATTGAAAACCGTTCTCCAATTTTACGTCTATACCATTGGCTTTATGTGATTAACGACTCGGCCCTTCGGATCTTCAATACGTCTCATCGTGATAAATGTTTAGACTTTGATCTGACCACACAACTAAAATATTTAAATTTCAAGGAAACAAAAAAAATTAAGAACGTGAAAAAAATAATAATATATTTCAAAAATGATGAATTATTCTTATTGACAATTCTTTTTAGTTGATATTCTGAAATTTTACCTTAATAAATATTCTCAAGAACTTTCTTTTTATATTTATATTTGTTTATACAGAACAATTGATATTCAAATCATTTATTTATTTGTGGTTTGTTTGTTTTCGTATTTTATTTTATATTTTATTTGAAACCATTGGACTGTCATTTAAAATCGCATGGAAAAACGTGCGCGTTAATTTAAATTTTATAATTAAGTTTTTTGAGGATCTAAATTATAAATATAAAATTTTAGCTAAATGACTACTATAATTTATTTCTAAGGGGTTATTTACATTAAAAAAAATAAAATAAAATACTAAATGTATATTATTAATACATTTAGCTTTACGACATGTAAGTCATTATATTATTGAATAGTTAGAAATTGTTTTTATTTAGTAACCATGATTTGTTTACTAGTCATTCAATTAAGAATTTAATATCACGCTGTTAACATAATTATCAGTCCTAAAATTAGAGGATGAATAGAAATGATGAATTATGGTTTATGATATCATGTAAATGTTACACCGAATTTTATCAATTGAATTCATGAAATCTTATAAAAATTATCCATGTTATAAAATCAATAATTCCATTTCCGCATAGAATCGGCAAGGCCCTTTTTTAAAAAAAAAAATACTATGAAAAATTGTAGTAAACATGACGTGATATTAACGTCTTATACAGAAAATATACCGAGATAGTAGACATACAATAATCAAATCGTATATAATTTATAAGTTAAAAAAATATATCCATGTGTCGCGTATAATGATATGAATATGGTATTCTTATTATGAATATTATGACATTAAAATAGCTTTCAATTAATCTAAATATATTTTTAAAATTGAACTGTTATACGAAATAAAAAAAAATAATCTATGTAATGGCTATATAATATATATTATAATAGTATGTTGATGAATTTCGTTACAACTTGAACAATAAATGCTTATAAAACAATTTTGATAAATGATAATATATATTTAATATTTTTTTATAAATATAAGAAAAACATACGAGTTTTTTGTTTTTGTTCAATGTTTTGATTTAGAATCAAAGATATGTCATAAACATAAAAAAATGACTTGATCCCTAATGGTTACCTATGAATATTTTATGTATAAAAAGTAATGATTTTGGTTTGAAACATTTGTCAGCTGATTTATTTTTTATTGTTTTCTATTTTTAAACTCGTATCTGTCATACGCATAACGGCAGTCTCTAAATATTAATGCGTTGATGAATGCATACATTCGGAAGTAAAAAGTCTCTCTAATTCTATGAAATCAAAATACGCATTCGGCCGATTTCGTGTAGTTGTTACCCAAATAGCTGGTATTTTATACCAGTTTGAATACTTTAATTCACGTACACAATAATGAATATGTCGATTTCATGAAATCAACTTTTTTCCATTGCATTCATGAAATTAGCAATTTCACGAATTTCAAAGATACCACACTACTATAACAATTCAAAGTATTATTAGCTCCTCCAGTAGAGTATTTATGGTGGGGGGGGAGTGCTGGAGGTTTGATTTAATTTTATAATTTTACTTTATTATTTATACATATAAATATATAATGGAGTAAATTTTAACCCTCCCCCCACCAAAACAAGTTATAAATACGCTACTGATTAGTTCATTCAAAGAATTTCGAAGTAAAATCATTATTCAAATAGTTATAATTATTAGTTCAACAAAATAATTCTGTTAAAATGATAAATTGGAAATATTGTGATTGCGATTGAAAATATGAATGATTCTCAAAATGTGGATTATTTACTGCAATGGATTTTATAATGTACGATATAAATACATCACTCTTCGCGACAAAAACGCGGATTCAAATTGGAAAAATTAAAAATGTGAATTGAAACTTCTAATTTATAATTTACTGTAAGCCATGTGTAATATACTTGACTAGATATAGAATAAGGTAGACCAATATCGGCAATATCTAATTAGTAATAAACGCTTGTGGCTTATGCGAAAGAAAATAATTATTAATTATACAGAAAACGTATGGTCAGATATAAACGTACTGAACATACTGTTATCATTTAACACCAAACTTATACTGTTAACACCAAAGTTTTAATAATATTATTCAATAAATATTTGTAATAAAACTATACTTATTTAACTATGTGATTATTATCGTTTTAAGATATACAGGTAAATAATATAATATTATATAGTTATCATTCACAATCGCTTGCTTATGTATATACTATTATATGTAAAAATTATTTTTATAAAAAAATAAAGATTTAAGACTCATTTTTTTGCCTCGACATTAGTATAAATAAAAATATGTTTCAACAATATTCTGTACCTATGTCTAAATTTTTATCATTAAAAACTTTTTCTTCTCTTTATAGGTACGCAAAAAATTCTAAAGAATAACAAGTTATCCAATTTAAAATATGAAATAAAGTTTGAATTTTGTTTAAAGTTCAAAGTATTTAGTAATTGAATTACTTTTTAGGCTTTCATTTATGGTCATTTAAAAAGGTATTATAAAACAATGTAACATGAATAAATAATTACATTCGTACTTCCATAAAATATTTCATTACCGTTTTAAATGTAACTGTATTAATTATATGAAAACATCCAATAATACGCGGCAAAGATTAATAATTTGTTCGATATTATTATAATATAATATATTGTATTTTGCAGAGACCGTTGATATTAAAATTATTTTATTTTTAAATAAATAAAGCAAAAGTTTTAAGTGCTCGTACGATATAAATATATTGAGATGTTGTTTGTAGGTCATATTATAATTTTTGAATCAACAATATGTTTTATTTATCTTGACGTGTACGAAATAACGTCTTATATACCCTTGTAGTCTTGTATAATGTATGTATTTCTACGTATTTTTTAGAATTTTATCATGTTCTTTTATAACCTCACAAATGTTTCACAATATCGTTATAAACTATTGTAGTTTTACGTTATAAAATATGAATACTGTTTTTTAGGTAAGTGTATTATAAATAATAGTATGGCGTAGTAATGATAATAATGGTACGCAGACGGCCAAAATCTACCTGTATAGTAGAACGGGACATTTTGTGGATCATCATTAAAACAACTTACTTCTATAAGCATCACTATTCACTATCACTACCCACATATAGCGCCGACGACGACGCAAAGTGTTGTTCAATACACGCGCGTCTGCTCGTCCTACCTACTCCATGAAAGTTTTGCTAGTATCAAACATTTCATTGGCCAGCGTATCGTTGGCGAATTAAGTGTGGTTTGGTGAACTCGGGGGGAAAGAAAAAGATCCTACGTAGGTCTTGTCGTTACCAGCAGACACGAAAAACCCATTATAGATAAAATAATGCGTTTGACATGGACCCCCCTCTCGGGCCATTACGATGTATCTTTGTACACACCGGCAAGATAGGAAGTGTAACAGATTATTTTGATACGATAATAAAGGCATGCCATTCACATGCACGCGTGATCGTTGCAAAGGCCATATTGTGTATATTTATATATATATTATATAAAAGTGTGTCTATGTGTACAAAACTGATTTTGCATATTATTAGTAGTTATCGACGACGTAAGAAGCATAATCGCAGAGATAATAATAATAATAATAATGTACATGGCACCTTCGATATCATTGTGTCCATTGCGATTTGTGGCCACATAACAAATGCGGAAGTTGTGTGTGTGTGTGTTGTTAGAATAATACTATAGTTAAGAATATAAACACGTCATTTATATAAAAATAACATATTCAATAAAGAAATCTCGAAAAATGACTTTTACCATTTCCGTGATGACATTTTATTATGTAATTTCGAGAAAGATGTAAAAATCGAGAAATTGTGATTGATACATTTTTTTTCAGAGTACGTTTCTATTAGATGATTGATATTTTATCAGTATATTTATTTAAAAAGAAGAGTATCAATTGAGTTCTATTCTGTACTAATAAAGGCTATATATTAAAGAAATATTGTAAATTTTGTAAGTGTGAAGCGATAAATATATGCATATATTTTATTTATTTATTAATTTTTATTATTTCAAAAATTTTTTTGTTTTTACAAAGGTCTTAACAAATATAAGTTAAAGTTTACGAGTTATGGTTTACATAAGAATGATAATTCCTGAATATAAAAATAAGAAAAGACAATATAAGATAATTATGATAACAATTTTAATGTATCATATATTCATATCTATGTGATTTATATAATAATAATTTATGTAGTAATGAGTGTGTGTTTACACGAGTTTAGAATCTGTATCTATTTTAAAATAATATGTTTTTATTGTGTAAAGATAAAAAAATTAAAAAATATACTCATTTCATACATATCCATAAATAGTGCCTCTGTAAATAATTATTAATTTCAGCGCCAATTGACAAAGCAGTGCACAGAGCTGTGTCGGATGCTCTGTAGTGCCGTACGAATGCAATACGTATTACATAACTATCTGTATGCATTATCGTTAAGAACGTTGCGCACCACTGATTTGCTGCTTTTTATATTATTTTAGTTCAAAATCCGAAAACGACAGGTTTGGTCAAATTTAAAAGTATGGCGCTGGCGGCGAAGACCGTTTTTTTGACAAACCATACGAAGATTCAATCGACAGGTGGATATAAATTATATATTATACAATATACATAGTTAATAGAATAATATTTTATATATACATGTATATATGTATACTAGCTGAAATTGTAACAGACTTAGCCATTATGGACTTTGAAACAAAGATACCTGCTAGTCAAAAAGATGTTGCAGTTGGAAAGGTCTATTATTTTTAAGTATTTTATGTTTCTATTAGAGCCACTCATTACCCATTCGCTATGCGGGTTAGTAGGTAACTAACCGGTGTGTGGCTTTAGTATTATATAATAGTAATAATAATAATTTTATTTATTTTAAGAGGGGGTTAAGCTAAAAAAATTGTGTTTTGATTAAAACAGAGATTGAAATAGTTATTTTACCTACTACCACATAATATAACACGAACAAATTTCTTTTCGAAATATATTGAAAACGGCATAGTTTTCACACATGAAACTTAATAAATAAACAAATAATAATATAGGTAGATAGTGACAAAAAGTTTCAAGTCACAATGAATTACATATTTTGTAATACTATCTATATAACTAACCATAACTAGGTAATCGTTATTTTTCATAAAAAAAACCAATTTTGTTAATATAAATATAAATTATAATGTTAATACTTTAATATACTAATATACATGAAAATTATGACTATTTTCAATATTATTAACTGTGAAAAACTTATAAGAACTATGTATTGGATTTTTTAAGTATTTTCACTGCACATACAATTTTATTAGTAATATAACATATTATATATTACTTATCATATAGAAAAAAACTGAAATAAATTAAAAATCAAGAATGTTTAATGTTTATAAATAATAAAAAAAAAATATTTTTAAAATTTGATTTTTTCTTTAAAATGCTAATTAAAATTTTTGACGAAGAAGTCAAATCTCTACAGTTATTGTTTTATATATATATATATAAAAACTAAAATAAATATTAAAAACTCACCTTATAAATATACCATTCACCTCATCCAGAATTTAATATTTTTCTTTTTGACAATATTAGTTATTACAACCGAACGTTTTCGAAAGCATATTCATGATGTGCTGTTGTTGTCGTTCAGTGTTTAAAAACGTGCTGTTTCTCGTACTATTTATTTTCAAATTAAAATTAGTTTTAACTTTACTGTTTTAAAATTGCTTTTTTAGAAAAAAAAATTTATTATGGTTTGAATATACTCCTCTTGGTGTTGAATCAAATACAAATTTTGGATAATTTAACACGTTGATGGACATGACTGCTATAGCTGCATGGCACCCCATTTCTGACCTTTTAGCATCACTCTGATTTCATAATTATTGTGGCAACACCGATTGTCACCACTTTACTGGTCGACCTGTCCGACTGACGTTACCATTTTCGATACGTGAATTATACCTTTTTATATTATATTCGTCTTCAATATTTGAATTATATTCGTTTTTATATTTTTACATGTATGCGACCATTGTGAATTTTATATATTATGTTTTTATCGACGCGACGTAGCGACCGCGCCCCCACTCCGCGCCGTACGCGCCAAACCGTCCCGCGAAGGCTACGACGCCGATCGCGAGAGTAAAGCTCGATCTCTTTGCTCACGACGTTCGACCGAGCCACAGCCGCGACAGTCCGACCGAACTTTTAACCGCCAACCCGAACCCGACATTCCGCGCCATTTTACACGTGGGTATGTGACCACGACCTCGCGCATCGAAGATCGCACTTTCGAAATGTAATGACCACCGACACGACTTGTCCGGTACGCGCTACGACGCGCACGAGCCTGTTACATCTCGCAATTCCGCGACGAACGAGCACTTTCAAGCCGAACCTGACTTCGACACGCTCTCGTCCCGTCGACCAACATGTCCCCGACGTTCCCGGTTTCGCGACCCGAACTCGACGGCTTTCGCGCCCACACGCAACCGCTCACAAACTACCCTACGAACTCGCGTGCGCCCCGACGCTATCACCGCACGCCCGAGCATCGAGCACCCGACTTAAAGGCAATAATTGTACGCCTAGTCACACGCGACTTTTACTTGTGTCAACGACGTATATCATCACAATAAAAACGACTTTCGACGCACACGCGTCCGACACCAAAATTACGTGTTACAATTATTTACCTCCATGCCTGTCTAGCCTCCAAAACCTTCTACTCACGAAGTCAGATCAACGACGATATTTAGGCGGCAAGTGTATTGGTTCGGTTGGTAAAACTTACACCGCAACCGCGGTAAACCAACCACTTGTGCGCCAAATTATTATTGATAACAAAATACGTTGTATTATGAATTCGGCGAGTTTGCCCGATAAGCGCACGTGTGATAAAGACATTATGGTATACCACCAAAGAGGTTGTATAGTTGTATATCACAAAATGTTTCATTTTTAAACTTAAATCAACATTTACAATGACAAATGCTATAGGAGTCATGTACCGGCAAGACCAAAACACAGAATGTTATGACATGGCGTGTCCATCAACGTGTTAACAACTACACTGTCAACAATATTGTTTTGAGTAAATCAACACTAGTATTTCCATGTGTGTGGGTGATCAAAAACCACCCAGAAGGTCTGGTGGCAGCAGCGCAAGGTAAAATTGTTTTTTTTTTGTCTGGTTTTTAGTTATGTGTGTAATATTTTATGTTCTTAAATAAAATCATCTTGATTTGAATGTAGTTGCACATTTTAATTGATAAACATTTCATGAAAAATATAATGTAAAACAAAAACATTGTTATAGTTATTTGTATGCAAGTGTACCTACTCGTATTGTTAAAAACCTGTTACATAGGTGTGATACAAAATAAAAATATAAAGTGCTGTTTGGTACAATACACGCTGGAGTGGCGATGTGCATAATATAAATAAAATTAAAAATTAACTATATACTAAGTGTATTGATTTTTGTGTTGCATAACATAATATCTTCGTTGTGATATAATAATGTTAGGTCCTGACTAGGATCGATTCATACGTAGGAATGAAGACTTAATTGGTGTATAAGTATTAGTAAAATCTTTATTTAACGTTTAATATGATACAGAAATACAATAATTATTTGTAAAAATAAGGTGTTGAGGAGCGGTGTTATAACCTGTCTCCAAATTTAGTCCAAAATACTGATAAACAAGACTGTGAGTGATGTTACCACCTGCATTAGTCTGAATGTTTTAA
This sequence comes from Rhopalosiphum padi, assembly GCF_020882245.1. Classification (NCBI taxonomy): domain Eukaryota; kingdom Metazoa; phylum Arthropoda; class Insecta; order Hemiptera; family Aphididae; genus Rhopalosiphum; species Rhopalosiphum padi. The sequence goes on along the minus strand of NC_083600.1, from coordinate 47,937,012 downwards.
CCGTCTGCCGAGCTCTCGTCTAGGTCACCTTTATATATTATGCCCGATCGCGATAAGAGTGGTAGTTATGGTGGTGGTGACTCCGTTGATACAAGGACTTCGTATTAATATTAATATTCTCGTCGGTTCGTATATATATATATCCGTATCTACAAGTTTCGACTTTTCTGAGAAGTGAGCGACGTGGGAACATATCTAAATGTTCAAATTAAATAATATATTATATTGTTTAGCGATATCCGTCCTAGTCTCCGTATGTTTGTGTTATTAATTTATTAAACGGAATATGTGTCACCACATAGTACAATATTGATAAAGGAGTTTCTATTTACTTTTAGTCATAGGGCTCGTTAGGTTAGGTCAACAAAATAAAGGATCAAAAATAAAAATAATGTATTATTTGTATTCCATTTTTAAGAAATTTTTCTCGGCCATACCTGCGAATGAATCCTAGACACGCCTATGGGTGTATTTAATATGAATAATAAATATTGCATGGAATTCCTGAACTTTTCTGAGTTCTAGAAGATATAGATAAAAGATAATCTGTTCAAAAAACAAACAACAATAATAGTTTTGCTTATGAAAACTAAAAATATATTATTTTTTTTTTACATTCATTGACAAGAAAATATTGAAATCCCATTAAAGACACAAAAAGTATAATATATTGAAATAAGATTAAGATGACACGTATGTTATTAACAGTTGGCAGTTATGTATAAATTTTACAAATAAGTCGTATTTTATAACGTTAAGTAAAAAAGAAAAGACGAACTTTGTAAGTATTCAATTTTCAAACTTTTTAATTGAGTAATAACTAATTAATCGATAAAATTAAAAATTTCAAATATTTATGAATAGAACTATATCCAAAATAATAAGACAATTATACTAAAATATATAGAAAATGCTAAAATAAACATTTAGCATAATTTTAAAGTATATCTATTTGTTATTCGTTTTTGAATTACATCAAAATAAAAAAATCGAATTTGTTCAAAACTAGATCTTGAGTTTTAATTCCCAGTTTTCCTTTTTTATTACTATTATTGTTTACCCAATTTTAAATAAATAATTTTCAATTTTGACAACTTAAATGTACTAACTCTATCTAATTTTCTATCAAAAATTACTCTTAAAGTTGATAGCGTTAATGTAAGAAAATGATCTAATACTAACTAAGGGTCAGGAAGTAATGAACAGTTTCGGGGATATGGTTAATTCGCTTGATTCGTAGTCAACCCTCAAAGCACACGCTACACCGCACCGATTTGCCGTGACGTAGAGGGGCGTCAAACACGTAGTTTTGATGTGGCTCTCAAGGGGAATAGCGTTCGTGGCTCCGAAAATCTTCGTCCTTAGCTGAAAGTGTTGGAAAGGACGACAGTGACGCAAGGACCGAGGATACGAGAAAGAGCATGAACAGTCGGGGTGTACGGTAGTAAGTCCCACACAAGTTCTTCAGTCAGTTTCAATTACGCAGAACGATAGACGACAACGAACCTAACCCTTTCTGACTCATGATACAGCTTGTAAGCTTGTTCTATGTTTGTTTTTTTTTATCATCATTTATAAGACTGTTGTTTTGGTTTATTGAAATGTTGAACCGATTTGGTAACTTTAACAAAGAACATTTTTTCCCTAGTTCTGAAATCGAACATTTTCTGTCTGAGCGACTCTGAGCCACATTTACAAATGATAAAAGGATGTTTAAGCTACTTTGAGCAGTATTTGTTATCATAACCATACAATTACTTTTTATGTACAAAACGACAGTGTTTTTTATTGTATTTGTATTTTAAAATACACTAAACATTTTAAATCTAATATTAAATAATAATTAGTATTTATTAGTATTTAATTTTTTAATTTTTAGCAAAGTTGTAGCGGTTTTTATTTAATTATTGAAAGTGTTTACTTTTGATTGAAAATATGAGGCTCATTTTAATGACAATAATTTGTAAGTATCGCCCTATTTTTACGAGTTAATTATTACTTTTTGAATTATAGAAACTAATTGAAACTAATTGAATTAATTTTAAATATTTCTATAATAGAGGCACTTCGCACCTATTAAATAAAGATACACGTGTTAAACATTTATATATAACAACATTTAATAATACTTTTGCGTGTATTTTAATGTGATTATTGATTTAAAACAGATTTGTAACCCCAAACATATTTAGTATTTATGAAATTTAATTAAGGGTAATACCTAACTCATAGTTTACTATATAGAATAACTGAAACATAATGATTGTAATTCAAAAAATATTTATTTTAGAAACTAAAGAATTTTGTAATTATAATTTCCCATACTCGAATTTAATTTCAGAATATTTAAACTCAATTAAACTATTTATAGCCTATAGGGCATTTAACATTTTTGAAATGGATTTATTTTCTTTTATTTGTGTTTTTATTCTCAAATTAAAAGCTTGGAAATTTAATACAAGATCCTATATTGATTATTGTTCTTTTAGTCATTTAAAAATATTAAAAATTCGTACAATATTTTTTCATATGCATTTGAAGTTCATAATATTAATAACATTTATCAGATTTGCTAATTAGTTTAAATTAAATTAATTAAATTAGTTACATTTTTATAAACAAGGCTTGACTATTTATTACAAGTTATGAGTAAATAGTAGTTATTACTGAAACTCAAAAATCTAAAAAATACATAACCAAAATATGTTGTTTTTAGATATTTCATATTCAAATTTGATCGACTTTGATATTCATACTTATGTATAAACATACCTATATACTTATCATGAAATTAATAAATGATATAGACTAACAGATGATGGTCTCCTCGCAGTCTTGTTTTTCGTATACAATTATTTATTTTTAAATTAAAGTTCAACATATCCGACACAGCGAATCATTGATTTTTAATAAACAGAAGAGCTGTACCTACTTATCCACCTTTTTGTAATTAGTTTTTTTTATGATGTAACTCAATTCACGATCAAAACTGTCAACGTTTATAAATTGTTTTTAATATTTGTAAACATTTTATTATATTTTATAATAAATTGTGTTTGGATAATTTATTTGATTTCTTATTTACTTCATATAAACGCGAATGAATTAAAGCAAATATCAAAAAACGAAAATATAATGAAATTACATTGCACATGTGAGCTTAAAGATATGACAAACGGTTAATCCTCATAATAATAATATTAACATGTATAAAATATGTAATATTTCATTATATTCGGGAAAACTTAAATATAAATGCATACGCTCTGTTTTTAAAAATATAATTTATTATGGTCGGGTACACAGATAAGATCAAAGTATAAATTGTAGATGACCAAGAGGGATCCTCTGCAGACTTTAAACAAGGTAGCATTCAGTAGGATTTGCGTATTTAATACGGAGGACAATGGTCATTTTGTATAAGTACTCTTAGTTGTTAAATCCTCGCAGAACATCTGTAAGCTTAGGTTTAATGCAGGGTTGATTAAGGGGTTAAATGTAAATTGACGTATTCACTTAGTTTTGTTTATTAATATATTACATTAAATCAAGATTTGAAGACATTACAATTTACAATGATAATAGATGTTCATTTAACATTAAAAAATATATCCTTAGGTATAGGTATTGTTTTCCATAAGATTAAGTTTTAAAGGTGATTAAAAAGTGTAATTGATTGAATGATGAATAATAAAATGTTGATAACAAGTAAAATATTATAATATTACAGCCTTATTTATTATATAGGAAGTTTTATTTAAACCCATTACATTATATTTATTTTTTAATCAATACCGCGCAGCATTTTTCATCTAAATAATAAGCACAGCGGATTATCATATGTTCACAAATATTATTATTGCTGACAAACTATCTCAGATGGATCAAATTAATTTGTAATAGTAAATTATCCGGAAAAACACATTTACGTACAGACACACGCATTATATTGTTTCCGCCATCATATTGCATTACATTGTTATCGTATTGTTATTAACGCATACAGGAAGTCTTTCGGGTGACCCCGTAGAACACTGCAGTATATTTATGTTATACGGAGGACAATTTCACCAGCACATCGTCTTTAAATTTTTAGTTGAAACCTATATTAATCGTACAATAAAAATACGATATATCACTGACAGGCATCATCTATGGATTATTTTTATCTCTGTACATAAAAAATTCATCAAAACTCGAGGGGCTGAATTTAGTGTGTTTCCCAGCTATACTGCTAGTAAATAGAGTTGGTGAAGAGAGATTTTTTGTGGGAAGGCGGAGTAACAAATTAAGGGACTTTAAAGTTTAATGGTATAGTACTATAGTGGTAAAAACGTTACGGTACTTGAGGTACAATTAGGTATAAAGATTGATATGGGTTTCTACTCAAAATTTGAAGGTGGGGTGTTGGAGAAATGGACCTGTCATATGGTCCTTACTCTCGTATTTCTAGGAACTAACTTACCTTTTTCGATCAAAAGCGCGGTAGTCAAATTTTTCCGGTGACATCGTACAAATGCGTAACAATGCGATAACGCTTGTATAGGTTTTGCGGCCGATTTACATAAAGCCCGAAATTAACGCTAACGATATACAACCATTCAAATATGTATTGTGGTTTGTGAGTGGTCTTATGCTATAGATACTTATAGCAATAAGTGACTACTGACTAGCGTTAACTTTTCATATTTATGTTATAGAATGTTTTTTTTTTCTCATAGTTCAGCGATTAGTATCACTACTACAGCACAACAATTAATTTCGTTGTTATATTTCCATAACATGATAATTGTCTGAATCTATTTTGCGTTTATAATGAAGTATAAAACCATGTCATTATAAATTGTTCACATATTTATTACTTAAACCAGTGGTGGGCAAACTACGGCCCGCGGCCAACTCCGGCTCGCCATCATTTAATATCTGGCCCACGAAAGAACTATAATATTTTATATTTACGTAAAAAAAGGCCCGCGGTAAAATTTTTTTTTTCATGGCCCGAGGTAAAAAAAGTTTGGCCACCACTGACTTAAACCATCGCAAGTAATTAAAGGTAAAACTATTTCTTGATACATTGATTCATGTAGCGTATATACTGATAATTTATTATGATTACTATAGCTTACTAGATAAACAATAATTTTTCTATTTTAAATATTATTTTAGTACTTTTTATGTTGAGTCCATAGCACCTTTACATGAATTTGTTATACTAGAGTTAAATTAAATAAACGAACTACTTTTAATCACAATTAACTTTAATAACCATTTCTTGGAGAGACGGAAAGTAGGTACACTACAGGGTGATTCTTTTATCATTACACTCATTATTTCAAAAAGTGTTGAATGTTTTCAAAATGTTTAGTTTCATACTGTCCTAAAACTATATACTTAGCATTTTAAATGTTTTCATCCTTATATTTAAAAGCGAAATCACTATCAATTTTTAATTTTCAAATGGCAACCTATATTTAAAATGTTATAAATTATTAGGGATATTTTTCTTATAAATTTTAACGTTAAAATTATTATTTTTCATTTAACCGTTACTAAGTTATAGCTACTCAAAGTTGGGTGGTTTGAGGTTTTTAGGTGTTTGTCCTATATGTTATTACAGCTGCAAGGCGTTGGCAACTATAGGTATAAAGTTCATCACTGTGCCGATAGCCGATAACGAGTTTATTAAATATGAGGTAAGTATGAAACAAGAAGTGTTATAAAAACCAAAAACCGTCCAATTTTGAAAAGTTATACATATCTTGCTAAAAATTAATAATAAAATAATTTAACAACACAATTTTTATTGTGCGCATAATTTGTTATACAAATTATATTTATACACTAATTAGGTAGACGATATAACGAAAACGACCATATTATAATTATTTAACATTCAAAAATAAAACACTACATTGGACAGACATAACACAAGAGTAGTATGCGATTTGAGCATTGTGGTGATGAGTGTTTAAAATGGCCACTGCAAGTAATCTCTCTGCGTTTTCATTATCAGTCTACGGCGGACAATTGTGGGTGCGTCTAGTTGGCAAATGGCTATTGCGATTATTTGTGTGATGAACGTGAAGATACGAATAAAAGTTGATTTTCACTACACACGTTCGCGAGTCAGTGTATAATGAACTTCACATTTGCCTCGATTGCCACGTTCTATATTGGTTGACATTGGTAACGATGGTTTGGTTTCGGTTATGAAGTTTATACCTGATAATCGATGACATTTTGTAAGCATATTTTATAATCGATATAATATTGTTTGATGTATTTTTCCATAAATGCATTGTATTTATATCTTATACAGAAAAAAATTTTTCTTTTATATTTTGATGTTTTTAGCACATATTTTATAAATTATACTTCCATATTTATGTACATGTTTCTGTATTTTTGTTACATATGAATCCGTTCCTTGGTCATTACTTAAATAACTAATCAAACCTAATTTACTTCGCTACTTAATAACCAAGAATTTTTCTTATTAAATAGTTTGATAAAAATGTACCTAAATAGTTTAACTTAGGTACCTACTAATAACATTTTACATTTACATAACGTGGAATAATATGATTCGTGAATTCCTAATAACAATTTTGAACGATTGGACGAACATTTGGTAGTTATAGATTTAATTATTAAATTAATTATTTTGACATAATGTCTGGATGTTTAATTTCGTTAATTGTCCACCTCCTCAATTAGTACTAGCACATAACAATTATTATTATTGGCGTTGGGTTCGAATTGATTTGTAATGTCTGACACGGGTATATATATATATATATTATTTGTAGTGATATTACAAATTTATAATAGAAATATTAGTGAACATCATAAGGCAATTGAACACATTTCCATCATGCATCGTTCAATATGAATAAACAAAAATTAATGAACACAGACAATGAAAATTGTAATTTTTAGTAAAATAAAAATAAAATCTATCAAATTCTTATTTTCTAGCAGTTATATTACCTATTAATTTATTGCATAAACTATCTCAGAATTTTTTTTTATTACTCAAAATAATGGTATTTAAAATTTAAATTATACATAATAAGTAAAGTATTTGGACACGTTGGTTTTTTTAAAAAATACTTAGTTTATAGTTTTATACATGATAAAATATTATTTAAACGGTAAAAAGAAAGAGAATTTAGAGGTAGATAGTTATAGATACTTATATAATATATATATAATATATATTTTAAAACAACTTCTAAAACTACGTTTACATTTTTATGTTCGTTTATGAATACAGTTTTTTTTTTTACTGTAAAAGAATAAATACGCCATATTTACAGCCATTTTTTTTTTATACAGTATGAATAGTCTTATTTACTTTTATAAAAATATATGGTTTTTTAAAAATAAAAATATTTAAGTTTTCCCAAAAAATATATTTTAAGCAAAAAAACAAACGCATTTTTCGTTAAAATAATACCCTCTATTTGTTTACATTAAGTATTTTTGCTCGACTCATTTTGAATAAAATGCATTCATTTCGTGTTAGTATTGAATGGAATTGGACTTGATCAGCCAGTACTAAACAATAAAACAAATAAATTGTTAAATATTTTTGGTTCTTTATAATTAGTTATATTATTATTAGAAATGTTTCACCGTTTGCGCGAGACCGATTGATTATTAGTTTATTACCATAATTTTATCATATCATCTACAACAAAATATTGCCAAAGTAATATAAAATATATTTTTATAGCCTTGTAGGTAACATACAATAAAGTATTTAAGAAAACCGATGTAGGAAACATGGAAAATATGTGCTAGCAGAGCTTGCAGGTTATAAGGTAAAAAACGAGTGCCATACAGCTATTATAATATTATAATTATTTTTTTCAAGAAGATAATAGGCTCACTAAACATGATCGTGGGGGCCCATGAATTTACAATTTGAAATATAAATTCATTAATAATAACTTATAAATTATAATATAATATATAAATAAATATAATGTAGTATTGTGTAAAAAATCCGATATATAAGTATATGGATTGTGTTAATTTTTTGTGCATAGTTGGTACTTTAATATTAGATATTTGTTGAATATTATGTTCATGTTCACTTTTAAAAGTTAGGTTATTTTTAATAACCAATAAACAGTAATAAAGCATAAACTAAGCTTTATAAAATAATTTTTTTACTGGTACTACATTCATATCATTGTATAAGCATTTTGTATGGTATCTCAAGTTTTTTTTAGAATAATTTTTAGTATTTTTTTTTTAATGGATCAAGACACCTCCCCCCTAATCGTATTTTTTTAATAAACCCGATAATTTGGAATGATCAACTTGTCTTAGGATTTTTGGATTTGACAGAATATTCCTGTTGAAGACTTGGTTGCTTATATTGGTAAATATTGAGTAATTGTCAGTTAAAGAGGTATGGGCAACAAATGCTTTAACATTTGTTAGTGTATTAGATTTTAATAGTATATGATCTAAACAGGATCCTATTATTTCTTTTATTCTAGTTATACAGTTAATTAGACTAATAAAGCTACATTAGTTTGTTAAATTGAGATAGTTATTACTTATTAGTTTATTAATATCTATACCATTATTGATTATATCTATATTTAAGTCACCTTTTATTATTGTGTAGTTACTTTTTTTAGTTCTGGTTCTATGTAGAATTGTTTGTTCGAATTCATCTAAAAAGGAATTAATATCAATTTGGGGAGGTCTGCGTAAATTCCATAGACTGTAAAGTTTAAATTTCCCTTTTTGCAATTAATTTCTAGACTAGACTTAAAATTAGTGTTTAAGTCAGTTACTTGTGTATTTATGATTGGATTATTTATAAAAGCAATTATTCCATCGTTTTGATTTATGTATTTTGTAGTCTTGAACATAGTATAATTTGGAATTTGAAATTAATTGTCATTTAGATTAGGTGAATCTAGCCAAGCTTCTATTAAAATAATTTTTTGATTATAAAACATTATGCAAAATTTGTCAACATTTTTATTAGCACTTCTTATTTTAAGACGTATACTATTTAACGACTGATCCCTATTTAATAAATTATTAATACATTCATATCTTCCCGTGTACCATTATAAGTAATTATTTAGTTATAGTCGTTGGCAAAATTATTATTACTAAGTATATTAATATATTATCAACCATTATATTTTCGACAAATATGTATTATATATTTTAAATTAACTTTTCTTTGTACTATAATTTTTATATTTATTTAAATAATGATTATGTTACAGTAGTGTAATGAAAATTGTAAACTAATGCATTTTGTTGAATACGAGGTTAAATAGTGTATAAGAGTAGGAATTCGTTGATTAGTCAATATTATTAATTACGTCTGATTATTTTTTATATAAGTAGTATATAATTTAGTAGTGTGAAAATAAATCAAAAAGTTCTGAATTAAAATGTTACGTTGTTTATGTGTACATAATCTAGTAAATGTTATATTATTATATGTTTTATTTAAGATTATAAATAAACTATAAATATTGTTAAAGTTATTGCCAAATTAAACCTAAAATTAAATAAATTTATCTTGCTATAAATAGCTAAAATATTACAGATTAAAACAATGATTGGATACAGCGATAACGAATTAAATAAGTATACCTAGATACTTTTTATTTGTGTCTTTTTGGCCATTTCGTCTTTTTTTGCAGAAAATTCTACCATTTTTTGTTCAAATATATCAAGTTCTTTTGCTCTTTATTTAGTGTTTCAAAGCGGCTTCCTGTTGTAAGCTGTTAACCTTTCATTAATGTATATTCTTGATCTTTTGAATTCAATTTTCACCGTTTTCTAATGAATTCCTATCGTTTTTTTTTTTTGAAGAAGAAAATTCTACGACTATTTGAGGTGTTTCTAAGTTACGATTTGATAATTTTCGATATACATTTTCAATATAAAAAGATTAATATCGACGTCTATAATTCCAGCAATGTCATTAACTACTAATGTTTCAACATTTTGTTATGTTCCTATTTTACACCACTTATTTTCACCAGACACGCTCTTTCGTTTTGTTTTAATATGTTGAATTTTATTTCTAGATTTTGTATTATACCATATTTTTATTTTAAAGTTTTTTCGAGTTCTAATATCCGGTTACCTAAGGTTAAGAGATTTTCATAAATAGTTATCTGATTTTTAATGAGTTCATCTAATCTAGCAGTTATAGCTCTGGTGTCTAAATCACTGTTCATATAGATATTTGTATCACTGTTACTTTTTGGTTGCGATATATTTTTGATAAGTGTATTTTCTCCTCTGTTTTGTTTAAATTTTTGTGCAGTTTTCATAGTCAATGCCACCCCTTTCGATTTCATAAAGTCTAAGAAATCCGCGTTCATGTTAGAGAATTTCATATGTAATACATGCTTACATTTATTACATTGATACTGACCTTATTTTGTGATACCGTCACCTCGCATTTCGAACACGATGTTATACTTGGACAAATAATTAACAAAACACGACTTAGCACAATAAACGATCGAACTGAACTGATATATAGTGGACTTAGGAAAATAAATGTATTGCAGAACAAAAACATAACGAAAAAACTAAAATTAAATTGCACTGTTAAGCAATTAATAAAAAAATTAGTTAATACAAAAATGGATATGGTTATCGCTAAATTTTGAGAGCATACAAAAAAAAAACGATTACGTGCAAGAAAAATATTTGAAATGCAGTCGATCAAGAGGTATAGGTTATATGTTAAAAGTTATTAGGAATGTATAATATATATTATATATATTACCATTTATCAAGTAACAATGAAATGGTTTTTACACGTTTGTATTGGGAAGTTAAGATGTCGATAAATAAAAAATGACGAAAATATTTTTAAGTGTTTTTTAATTGCAAAATATTTTAAGTGATTAAGAGGTATGGCATAATACTTTTACTACAAATATCCATAAATATTTATCTATCGTGTGTACCTAACCTAACCTAACTTGCCTAAATTAATGATGTTTTACACATTTTTAGATTTAAGGCCAAATTAAAGTGCATAAAAATTAACTTATCAAAAATAACTATAGTATAATTACATAAATGTTGTTTTTAAATAATATGTTGATTTTATCGGAATTATAAGTTAATGAATTGAAAATTTTTCGTAATAGAAGTTCTATATCATACTCATTTATTTTTATTTTATTCTTTAAAAACGTCAATATTTAATTTCATCATATATAGACCAGATTGTATACTTCAACGATTGTAATACATTGACGCGGAGTACCTTTAAATACTATAATTGGTGTGCACTGTTAAGAAATAAGTATGTCCTCCGCTTACGTTTAAAGTCCTCGCATTCGCAGAAAGCTCCCATTTTTATCGTATCAGCACTGTCGTCTGTTTCATACGTACTCGATTTTCCATATTATCCTCTGCTGTTACCGATTGTTTGCAGAAAATCAGTTCACTCGGCAAACATTCGATCATCCGAAAATGCATACGCACCGACATTGGTCGTTTAAGCCATTGTTTGTTTGTTTGGTTTTTTTTTCTTTATCCATAAACGATTCGTGTTGTATAATATAATATAGCACTCTATGTATATTTACGCATTGCCGCATGATCACGTTCCAAAGATGCAAAGCGCCTTTTTAAGTTTTCGATTATCTCCTTATACCACGCTATCACCTTACGACTATTACTTACTCTTTATTACCAATAAGACCTATATATCATAATCTGCTCTTTTGTGAACGATTCTTTTAATCGTACGAATTAAAAGTTTTAGCGTTGTGTGACAATATTAAATCGCATTGACATGGGTAATTGTATCGAATAATTTGAAATACTTGTGATATCGGTCGGGGTGGCATATATAAACTGCAGTATTAAAAACAGTGAGATAGTGTTTAACTTATCGAAAATCCATAATTATTATTATTTATATTTTGAGATGTATACCATTTCTTGTGATATGTTTTAAAAGTTCGATTCAAAACAGATGTGTTTTGTCATATTATATATATAAAAAAAATACAGTTAGGTATATCACAACAAGAGTGGTCTAAAACACTCTAAACGGTCGTTGATATGCGATTTAAAATAAATTACCATGGTTGTGCTTTGGATAGATATACTTTACAGATCGATATTCGATGAAATGGAATAACTTATTTAATATTATGTCTTGTAGTTATAGTTGTATTATGTCGTATAGTAACGTAACTGTATATGTTATCTCCCTGGCGATGTTTTGTCTACGTTATTATTAGTAGCGGAGACAGCGTGAGCACAAATTCAAGTCTTAAGAAAAAAAATTGTAAACGACGACAAGACACTAAAGTGAATGAAATATAAATTGATGTGGTGTACAGGAAACAATGATAAACAATATAACGAAATGAACGTAGCGACACTGCGAAATATTATGTAAAATAGATTGTTGAAAAATTCAAATTTGTTAATCTTAAATAATGTAAATAATAACACAATTATTAGGCTAGTAAACTCTTTCTGTTGTACCTAAATATATGTAAATAAATTTATAAACATAAAAAAAACAAATGGCTATAATTAATAAAGATTTTATAAAATTATTTGTCGATTAGTATTGTAAAAGTTTGTTTACAGTACTTTTAATCTGAAGAGTGAAATTATCATAGTATATACAGTATGAACAAAAACGGGAAATAATTAGATTTCTTAAATATGATTTAGAACGGTTTTAGTGGAAACAAGATTTATTTAGTCTTTTATGACATTTTTTTTTCTCATTATTTTGGGTAAATAAATGTATAATTATGGAATTAAAACTTGAAGTTTCCATTAGAAGTTATCTAAGTTATCTTCAAACTTTTATAGAAAAATACGAGTATAATTTGGTTAATCTCTTTTTAAAATTTACAACGGAAGCTATTATGAAAAGAATATATTCTTTACTGTGTAGTACGTTATTAATTAAACTACAGTTTTCGTCTTAAAATGGTCGGATTCACATATCTACTAATAATAATTAACACGAGCCTATGATATCGTTTTCGGTGTTATGGTGCGTCAGAGTATAAGACAAATTTTATCATTATCGTAAATGATAACGTGAATTTGGTTAGAGTCGCATACTTGCATTCTAATAGAGTCTTGTCTCTTTTTTAACGTATGTAAATTCTATAATGGAGTATTTTTAACATATCGAAACCAGTCGAATACGATAAAGATTAAATTATTTTTAATTGAACTTATTGCTTTTAAAATAAGTATTTATATATATTTTTTTGTGTATACAAATTAATATAATTAAATTTATTCATTAAATAATAATAAATACTGTTTGATTGTAAAAGTCAAGAATTACCATGTATACGTCAAGTATTATTAAATTATAATTATTGAGCGCATGGGATAAAAATATGCCATCATATATCTTGTGAAAAATAATTAAATTTATGACTTTCGAGGTTACCGAAAATATACCTGGAATGAATAAAGTTTATGATGATTATTAATTATATAGGTACACTTAATAAGTTATTAACAAATAACGACTGTACAATATTAATAATAATAATAATAATAATGAATTAATATTTTGCTGAAGACTAGATTCCGAGACAAGCCACATCGTGATTATCGAGTTTTACTGATTATCGTTATTTCCATTGAGCATTTACGCTTGGTATAAGTCTACAACGAGCTAAAATCCTCACGCTGTGGGTAACCGGCTTAACATTTTTTTTTTTTAACGAACTTTATTGAGAAACAAATTGTTTTTATTATATACTATAATTTCCACGTAATAATATTTTTTAAGTTGACGTATACATATATTGTGTTTGTGTTAGACATTTTGAAATTATACTAAACATAATAATAGTAAACTACGTCACGTGAGCACCCAAGTTTTAAATTTTTATACGAAACTTTTACAAGATTTTGTAATCATTCTACTAGGAAATGTCACTATGATATTTTTTTTCATAACTTACAGGGAACTTCAAAATACCTGGTGCTGAGGTGACGTTAGCCCAATTAAAATGTTGCAGTTCAAAAATTTGGTATGCTGATGTGACATATACCACGTACGGTAAGAAACTCATTTGGAGTTGTCAACAGTTTGAACAAAATAGTAAAAGTAATTATAATTTAAAACTGTTAATATATTCAATAACAAAGCTATTGTATTAAATAATAATAAATGTTTCTAATACAATTTTTGTTATAAAAATATATACAAATATGAGACTTAAGAAACTTGCATATAATATTATAATGTTTACAGATTAAAATGTTGAATATATAATATAAAATAGTTTAAAAATAATTTTAAGAATATATAAACTCATTTTATTGCATAAGGAGTTTAAATACGTAGAATTAGTTTTTTTTTATTATGAGTCAATATGAAATTATATTTTTTCAATTCAATTCCACGATCTGAAAAGAGGAAATGTAAGAACATTCTTGGAACGACTATTAGATATTTTTAAAATAAGAAAACGGATTGGCGTATCGACATTATGAACCGCTGTACCGGTCATTATGATTTATTAAATTATGAAATAACTAATATCTATCATAGTTTTAAATACTTTTAAATTACAATCTACTATTTACGATTGAAGGTCTGAAAGTAAAAAATATATCTAATGAAATTCTCCGCTTTCGTGACGGAGCCGCGTTGTTATTTGTAATGTATAAAGTGTTCTCGAGAGAGAAATAGTGTATCTAAATGCATTAATAGTTATTGAATTTGCATTTCACTTGAGTCTTGACGGTTTCTAAAACGAAATCCTCTCGGAATACCGTGGTTATTAAAAAGTAAAGAAAAATATATTATCATTTTTAAATTATCCTCTGAGCAGCTGGCTGGCTGATATCTATCTATGATATTATTCACCGGTATATTATTATTATTATTTGTTTAAACCATTTTTTGTTTGTTATGGAAATGCTTCTACTCCCCTCCCCCTACCGCCATCACCTTTCAACACACATACCGTTCCTACCCGAAGTCAGTCATATACATAATTATTTAATAATAGCCAACGATAATATAATATATTATATTGTTATTACCATAAAAAAGTACTGGACTATATTATTACAGGGACACACGCGTCACTATAAAGCGCTCCGGTATAGGTATACGAATAATATAATATTATGCATTATTCATTTGTATAGGCTTATATTGTATATACACAACTGTCTTCAATAATCGCGGTATAAATTGCCGATCGATAAGTGTAAATCTTCTTTTGTGATATTATTATTATTATCATCATCAACGCACGACGGAAAATAATGAATATATACAGTGCGATTAATAGTTACAGTGCATTTTTATAGGAGAGCTCTATACGTTTTAAGCTTGACTTTAAAGTAGCAAAAAAATACGGGTAAAATATTCAGTCATAAAGGACTCTATTTTAATTTTGTTCGTTGACATCCATCACAGACACAATATAATATATTATTATTATGTGAACTATATATGACTGCAGCAGTTGTATCGATGTTGGAATAAAACTCATTGCTAAGTTGAATAAATAGATATATTTCGTGAACGTTTGAAATCGTTATTCTTGGGCAATATCACTATTTATAAATCATCAGTTGAAATGTACTCAACATAATAATATAATGATTGTATAGTGTTATATACAATACATTACTATTAATAATAATACATTTAAGTTAAATTGCTGTAAATAAATATATCCAACAGAACTCAGTTTAGCGTGTTATTTTATATAAAATTGTTTTTTTTTGTTTTCGGAAAAAATATAAAATAAATATCTAATGAAAGTTTTTGTTACAACGAAAAAATCAAGACAAAACAGAACTTGCTTAAAAAAAAAACGTTTTGGACTGCGATAAATCTTACACTTTTGAGTGTACGTGACGATCAGCCAAGTTAAACGTGTACAATAATTACATATATATATATTATTACATAGAAATCGTTTTATGTACTCTGGTCGTGTTTTTCGAATCCAATATTTTCTTTTATCGAACTAACGAATCGTGCGACCCGAAACTGTAAGTAGGAATCGTCTATTCTGCTTTACAATAACGCAAATTCACAGAACAACCAATAACCATATACGTTTAATACTGGCATAATAATGTATACAACGAAAGAAAAACATAGCAGTCCGCTTATACAAACAAATAAATACCGCCATGTTGTATACCTACGTTAACGTTATGCGCATTTTACATATTGCGTTTAAGCTATTTTCGCTCGGGCGAACATTCGACCCTCTGGATATTAAATACGATTTGTTTTCGATGTTAGGCCTACGCATTGACATTCTTTTCCGTATACGCCGCGTATATGTAGAGCAAACTATTCGAATATAACCACGAATACCGAATGCCGATCATGGAGAATGAAGATGCAGCGGTCAGTAATAAAATAAGAGCTGTACAGAAAAACCAATTGTTTATTTTTTTCGACAAATTGTTTATACAATTATTGAATTATCTTTGAAAACAAATCGTTTTAAAATGATTGAAATTGAATAAACTAACCATTTGAATTATTGTATTATTGAGGTAATAGCGCACTCTGACGAAATAAAACGACATAAAATAAGTGTATGAACCATTTTCTCACAATGCAGCGTGGACTAAAAATTCAAATGTTATACCTATTTAACATAACATAATAAAGATTGTTTATATTTTTATATTTATTTAAATGACAAACAATAAATTTTATTTTTATATGTTAAAAAGTGCAAAACCTGTTTAATGAGTGTAGTACCTATTCCCGGACCCTGTAGGGAATGGTGCAGATTTAGTATAAAAACAGTTTTCTATCTATCTTTGTTTTTTTTTAATCTTTTTGTAGTTTTTCATGTTTTTTCACGAAAACTTCTAGAAATTTGTAAAATGGACTTTTTCGGTATCTTATGCATTACATTTTCAATAAAGAAAAAGTTGTTGCAGAAAACTTCCAAAAATATGTTATTTGAAAAAAAAAACAAGTACAAAAACTCAGAACTGCATCATCGTATAACCAATTTAACTTCAGAAAAATACTTAAAAAGTGATTCAATTGAATTTAATATCGAAATTTCATAATGATGACGTCGAGTTGGGGCAATGTTTCTGCTAAGGTTAATATTTAGTTGTCACTAATTTTTATTTAAACAAAAAAGTCATCGTACAATAAAGAAAAGAAAACTTAACGTATGTTTCTAAGTCGTGTATTAACTATTAGTTGTTTTCAACTGTCAGACGTTGATTCTCGATTATAAGTTATAATTTATTACCCTAGAAATTCGGGATATCCACAGCAGTCACAGTAGGAGTTACCTATATGATATAATAATATTATACTTAACTACTTAAGTCTTTATTTCTTATTGATATTATAAAGTTGCATAACTTAATGTAGCCTTTGGATAATTGGATGATTATTTATTTTTATTGAAAGATTTTTGACTATTTGATGGATAACCTATAGAATTTACAGGTTGTATATACAAAAATCAATTAATTTTGACCGGTAGTTATATTGAGTTATAACTATATTTCCAGTTAAGTCTATCACTATATTTGAGACCATGTGTAGTACGTATATATATGGCCAGTAAGCGACACTGCTAATGAATATTATATGCGTTGATAATCGCCATATTTTCGGGTTCTGAGTGTTCCGACACCTGTCGACATCTGATGTTACGTAAATACTCATATCTTACGTCAAGGAAAACGTATAGGTATATTATTTGTATTCTATTCCGCATCACGGTGTAAAATAGATCCTCTAATTTTGAATTTTGAATTTTTTATTAATGTATTATCATTTAATGAAACGCAAAAGGTATTGGTTTTTGCCGACCCGTCAAATACAACTCGTGATGCTTATTATTGTTGTTCTACTATACGGTCATTTATTACTTACGAGTGAGGCGATAGATAAAAACAATTTGTGCTTATAGCCATTCGTATTATTAATATATATTCCAAACGTTTAAGATTTTTGTACTTGCGTTTTACACTTGGGTACTTGGTGTATACATCGGGATTTAGTAGTAGGTACTTAATCGGTTTTCTATTTAACGATAGAAATCTTATGTGTATAAGTTCTTCGGCTAGTGATAAAATTGTCCTTAAATGATAATAATATATTACAAATCTGCGTACTCATTTCGTGTAATGTTCTAAAAAATGTGTTGGACATGATTTTTCTTCAACATTGAAATTGTGCTACAAGGGTAGTAGTTATTCCGTTTTCCAGAATAATTAAATTTTGTTTACTAATTTTTTGTAATGATTGTGAGTTGTTTACAAACATGTGTTTAATTTATTTATACTTTAGTCTATCAATGTAAACCACGTCTTACAACTTTTTAACTGAATATAATTGATAAATGTAATGTCTAATGATTAAATTCATTGCATTTGAGTTAAACAAAATAAAAAACAACAGTAAATGTTTTATACGCGGTAGCGGACGTTATGCGAATTTATTACGAAAAAAACTAATTCGGTAAGTGCTGATTCCATATTATATTACTTGTGGCCTGTGGGTAGGTACTGATTGACGTAAATTACAAATAACTATTCTGATTGAGCAATCACGGAGTAAAAAGTACTGAAAAATAAAACCTATATCTACATATTGCAGTAATCAAAGATTTTCATCAGCAAACATATTTTTTAAAGCGATAAAATTAAATCTATTATAGGTCCCAATAAACAAAGAAATTTGTTTTAAGCTTGGCGAAGTTAGATATATTTTTATACGCAGCGCATTGGTGAGCTTTATATTTCTTTTTTGATATTTTTTTATTGAAATATCAGCAGTTATTAATATTTATTTCAATAATTAACAGGCTTTCAAAGATTACAATTTAAAAGTTAATACAGCTCAACAATATTACAGATTACTATTATACAGAACATGTTCTGCAAACAGAATAGAAAGTTAAGCTAATTACAATATTAAATAAGAAGATTATTGACTATGGGATAATTATTGAGTATAAAATACGTCAGTGAGAATGGATTTATTATTACATATAAGGTGAGAAGAGTATTTTTATAATGTTAATTCAATGTTATCGTTTGAATGTACCTAAACTATTTGTATGTGTTTAAAGTCTTATTATTATAATCTATGACCGGTATTACTGGACATCTAATTTTATGCGATCATAATAATAATTGTTGCGAGTATATTAACGAAAGTTAATACACCTATATGCCTAATGGATTATATTATTATCTAATATGTACCTAGGTATATTAATAACCATATGTACACATAACTCAGTGATATGATATTATTATAATAATATTGAATGAATATTTTGTATTACGATGTAGCGTCCTTGAACGACCTGCGTTTCACACGCGTAATTCTTACATGGGTGTTTACTGTTTATAACATTAAACATATTGTAAAATGTAAAGACTTATTCATGAAAATGCGTCATAAATTATTAAAAAGTGGGTTGTTTTTAACATGGTTAAATTATGAAAAATAAACTAATATTTTAAACTTAAGGAAGAAAACCAGAGACTTTTATACATTATTTTATTACAATTATTCGAAAAATGTATTGTACTTTATTTAAGGAATGTCAAAAAACAGCTTAAAAAGCCCTTTATTTAAATATTATTTTCTTTATTTTATGAAATATTTATTCATTTTCAAAAATATCACTTGCCATTTAGTCTGTAAAAACCAATATATTATGAATACAGTAAAATATACTAAACAATAATGAATTATAGTAAAATAAATTTTCATTTATCTTTTTGAATTAAGTGTACCTATACTAGCATACGTCATGTTTAAGACAACGTAAAAATGTACATTAAAATATTTATTTAACGTGCAAAGTATTATGTAATATTACAAAACAATTGTTACCTCAATACTTCATAATGTAGTGCAGACAGTACAGTGTGTAGCCAATTATATATGGCCACCGCCGCGGTGAACGAATCCGTAAGACCGTAACGTCAATATTCGCAATATCAAAATTCACCGTAACTAGCGAACGAATAATCACAAACGAATTTTAGTCGTATCATTCTCTTAGTTAGGATTCTATTCTATTTGTTATGATAATAAAATAATTATCGATTTTTTAGAGTTGGATAGTCCTTCAATATTTCTTCAAAATCGCATACGAAATACGATATTTATCTCGTTTATACTAATAACACAAAAACAATGACATGAATTTAATAATTGTATGGATTGACCGATTGACGAATTTATCCTCAGTTTCTTGATTCTTGAATACGATTAATAAAAAGCGATGCATTGTATTAAGATTTTTTTATGGTATTGAAGCTTCAGATTAGTTTATATATTTTTACAAAAGTAATGCAAATATTACATATTAATCATCATATTATATAATATAATATCGTAATAAACTAATAAACACTTTTATTCTTAAATCAGTTACTAGTTCAGTAACGAATTTCGCTTTAATATAAAATAAATAAAGGCACATATACAAATCTTTAAATGGTTTATAGACTAATTTGTCTCAACTCTCAATACGTAAAAACAGTAAATATTTTTGATTTCAAGATTACAATATTGTTTATATTAAAATAACACACGTGCTCAGTAAAAATTAATTCTAAATATTAAAAAAAAAATATATATATATTTAAAAAATAAAATTTAATTCAGAAAAATCATATACGGGAGATAATGATATTATAAATTAATTTAGAGTTTATAACTTAGGTAATACCTATTAATGTTCCTGATATTAATTTAAATTAATTTACCTAAGATATAATTAATATTAATAAAAATGATATTTTCAATAAAATATGGAATATTATAATCTAAAAATTCATCAAGCCACGTCTACCAAGCTTCGTTCAACGCTGAGCTACATTCCAATGACGAAAAACCGACCGTCATCGCTCGTCGAAGACTTGAGTTTAAACACAGCATCAGCGCAGCTCACGCCAAGACTGTCTAAAAAACAGTCGTTTTTTTTCAAGAGGAAGTACCTAATGTGACGATTTAGGGTCGTATCATCGTTACCATTTACACAGCGTCATACACCTCTCTTGTTTTAACTTCGTAATTATTATTTTATATTGAATTTTTATCTTTTATACTATTTTTATGATTTACCCATTGTAGTTCAGCTTATTTATTAAAAATAAAGGATAATAATGACAAATGGTTTTCTGCTACAAACGCTCATTAACATATAACTATTTATTTTTGATATACACAAAACAATGTAATTAACACAGGTGTGCAGTTAATAACGAACATATTAATAAAGTGTTATTAACTGACACAAACATAATTAAAAACAGCATCATTAATAATTGAAATAATAATGAAAGGATTATTTTTTTCAAACCACCTAGCAGACTGCGTCGTGAAATTTACCGAAACCTCCACGTAAGTACAAAAAACATCGACTTCTGGTTCACTCTTTTATTGTGACTCGTCCGACTGCCAAACGACTTGCCACCGATATCACACGTCGCTGTGGTACGGATTTTTACCCGTATGCGTCCGTTGGTGACTAGTCAAAGTGCTTCTATAAGAGAACGACTTGTCGCATACCATACAACGGTACGGCTTTTCACCTGTATGCGTCCGTTGGTGACTAGTCAAAGTGCTTCTATAAGAGAACGACTTGTCGCATACCATACAACGGTACGGTTTTTCTCCAGTGTGCATCCGCTGGTGCTTGATAAGATTGCATTTCACAGAGAACGACTTGTCGCATACGTCACAAGGGTACGGCTTTTCTCCAGTGTGCGTTCGCTTGTGACTGGTCAAACTATGACTTTGGGAGAACGACTTATGGCACACATCACATTTGTACGGCTTTTCTCCAGTGTGCGTTCGCTTGTGACTGGTCAAACTATGACTTTGGGAGAACGACTTACGGCACACGTCACATTCGTACGGTTTTCCACCCGTGAGCGTCCGTTGGTGTATTGTCAATTCGATGTTAGTGTAGGCATTCCCTCTCGTTCCTGTCTCGTTCCGTCGACGCATCGTCAGATGATTGTTTTGAGTAGATGCCATATCTCACACGATTTACTAAATAATACAAAAAGCTAGTACGAGATCGTATTCACTATTCAGAGTACAATACGTTTTAAATAATGATGTATTTACAATTTAATGTATTTAAAATTAGATTAGTTATCAATACAATTTTTTAAGCCACTATTATGTTTATCACTGTTTTATTCAAGCCACTAATGTTATACATATCACCATGAGATTAATCAAATGTTTTTAATAGAAATAAAATTATTTTTAATAATTTTATACATATAATGTGATACTGTTCGCGACTCACGCGGTCTATTTGGTCTATATTATTATCGATGATAATCGTTAATCACCGATCTTCGACGATGTCCGTGCAGATATCTTACGTTCAGCGAGCCGCCCGCCGTGCTTTGTCATTGGCGTACACTGTGTAGTCTTCGCTCCGCCGTACGTCCGGCAAGTTTGCGGCCTATGTTGTTTTGGTGAGCGACCATTTTGTTCCAGGTGTGTCATGTAACACGACTTCGACGTTTCACGTGTCGTAACTTTATAATTTAAATAATACATATAATTTAGTATTTATTTAAAATGTATTTTGAGACTAAACGTTTAAACTTAAACGAATCATTATAAATTAATATTAATAATAATATATTATATATATAATAATATATTAATAAAAATTTTGAATTTTTTTAAATTAATTTTTAATTTTCTCAGTACCTAACTGTTTCTATCTATTAATGTAGACAGTAATATTTGTTCTTTGAAGATATTTTATAGATTGAATTATATTCTAGCTATACTAATGAAATATCTCAAAAAACTTTTATTTCACAAAAAATCTTATTTGCAATAAATACATATTTTTAATTTTTAATTTTTAATTAATAAATTATGCTTCATCCGAGTTTAAAGAATATATTCATATTTTTAATTATACTTATATTAAACAATTATTATATAATTGTTGAAAATTGTTAAGGTAGGTAAATTGATAAAAAAATTATATTTTAATATGTGTACCAATTTATATTTAATCTTAATAATATAAAACAAAACTATATGATGTAATATAGGAGTATACTTCAAAATTTTTTTTATATAGGTACATTTCTTATATTTGGTATTACTACATTAAATTTAAATACATTTATATATCCAAAGAGTTTATTAAATTGATATATTTGTTTTATTACATCAAAAATCTGCAATTTTGCAAACTTTGTACAAAATAGGTAAGTGTTTATGAATAAAATATCATTCAGGTAGAATAAAACTTATTAATTTTGATATTGGAAAATTCTACGTTATACATATAAAATTCAGAGTGAACGTAGGTTAAGTCTTAATCAGTTATTTATTTTATGTAATTAATCTTTAAATACATTTTAGATTCTGAACGGAGTGATGAATATATTGATTTTACAATGATGTGTTTTTTTTTTTTTTGTGTCTATCATCACTTTTTGGAGTAGTAATAATGCTTCGATTTTTGACTTCAGCTCTCTTTGAAAAGGAAAACTCATCTAGTTGGTACTTTGGGAGGTCAGAAGTAAAAAATTTCCAATAGTTTTCAAAATCGTTGGGAAAAACCCTGAAAAAATTACGGAAAACGGGAATTTTTACGCATAACCACTTTTTGACTAAATCGATTTTTTGATTTTGCTGTAACTCAAAAACGAATCGTTGTAAATACTTGAAATTTTTATCAAATGTTTATATTAGCGTTATCTATTTACGATTAAATTTTTAAAATATTTAGAATTTTTTTAAGCTACTTATAGACAATTGAAATTTTTGACTTTTTTAAGTTTTTTTTTCTTAAAATGCCGATAAAAAAAATTTGGCTATCCAAAAAATCTTTAAAATCTAATACAAGGTTTATTATAAGTTGTACTTATCGTAGTAAAAAAAAAATCAAAAATCGTTAGTCACAATTTTTGTTTATAAGCATTTAAAGTTCAAATATTTACGAAATATATCAAAATCGCGTAAATTTGCAAGGAATTTTGAAGTTGAAAATTCATAAAATTTTTGTGATTTATAATTAAGGTTCAAAAATCCAATATAAGGTTATCCATAAGTTTTACTTTAAGTAATTGTAAAATAAAAATTCTAGCGTCGATAAAGAAAAAATTTTATGAGCTTAAGAAATTAAATTTTTTACGAAATCGCGTAAAATAACGATATATTACAATTTAAATATAGGTAATAATATGATATATCCTGCTAAGTGCTAATTACCATTTACTGAAAAATCATCTCCGTTCAGAATCGTTTTTCGTATACAATGATATCAGTCGTTGCATTCAAGTTTAACACATCCATTATAGTGACCTACTCTCCATCACTACTATACAGCAGAGCGATACCCACTTGCCCACTTTTTATAGTTAATAATAAGATTTTATTTAGAAATATTACCAATTTTGTGCATTTGAAATTTGGATCAGTTATTATTTCAGCACAAATGCACAATGTTATAAGTTTATAATTTAATACATTTAATTATATTGATGGGAAAAATATTAAATTATGTTTGAATAATACCTAACACACTTATGAGAGTTTATAAAATGAGAACTTTTAAAAATAAATTGTAACAAAATAATCAATTGCATTTTTCATCAGTAAACTTTTCCATAACAATCAATAGTTAAGAATTAAGATTGATTATTATAGAATCTATTATTACCAAATAATAAGCTTTCATTTTCCGAAACATTTGTTTTAAATAGTTCTTGAACCTAATACATTATTTCTGCTTCAGTAATAACAATCAGCCTATATAGTACACTACGCTACAACCTTGAAACTGTTTGGATATATTATTATGTTCTTTCAATCATTGTATAATACATGAAAAAAAAATACTAAATTAAAATTCATCTTATGGAATAAATGTGTTTGTTTGTACTTCTTAATAAATTGTTGCTGAGGACCATAATCGGACAATTTCATACATTTTCTTTATGGGCAGAAATTTGATCCAATTAATTTTAGATATGTCATAGTACGTTTCAAACACAAATTACTTATAGATATAATAGATAATGGTTGTATAGTAGTTTATAAAACGCCGCAATTTAAAAGAGATAATAATACCATTGTGTAAGTATCGGTATATTTTGTTCGTCGATTTTAAATTTTTACTGCTATTGTACCACCCACAATCACGATGTAGACAATAACGTGAAATCTGACGCCGCGTCAACGGAAGCATATCAACTATATACACACGCATTAAGGCTGAGCACAGTGTTTGTATTATTTTAGACGTTATCGAGATAATAATAATAATCCATCTGGACATGCGCGTGTTTGCAGATTATGAGGGCACACGTAGTGGAAATACGCAGCAACGCGGCTAATAAATTAATATTTAAATGAGCCACGCGATCCGTTTCCGAAATTCGTCCAAAAAACAAGGCGTGTCATTGATACTTATATATTTTAATGATATTATTATAAAACGTCATGTTCAATATGATATGCACAGTCTTCTGTAGTAACAGCGATCCCGGTCGGTGTCTCGTTACGCAGTGTCGAGGACTCGCGGCTCAACGGCGTGGTAAAGGGTGTGTTTAGAGAGTCTCTCTAATAGACACGCGTGGCAAATTAATAAGCGAAAAAGACAACATACGATATTATTATCATTTATAATGCATATTATATACACGTGTGCGCTGGCGAGATCGCGAGGGAAACGGTGTGGAGCGACGACGGGATGTGACGATTTCGCTGTAGAAATCTAGTCCGATTATACGCACTTGCGCAGCGATCTTTCATAACTTTATACTTACGAATACGATTACGGGTAACGATAATAAATTTCAGAATTTGTTTAAGTTTTATTATTTCCTAATATTAGGATTTACAGATTTAATATAAACGTTTATATTCCATGAGTTATTAATAAATAATATTATTTTTTACTTCGGAAATATCGTAAAGTTATATTAAATTAATGGTAAATATCTGTAACTGCTCATAGGGTCAAATTTACGGTAAAATAATTACAATTTTTGTGTAGACAGTGGATATATATACATCAATAAATATAAAAAGAATGCTTATTAATTATAAGCATATCATATTACTATGCCGAAATAAGTAATTGGTTATTATTATCAATTAAACAGAAACGAAAAAAAAACCTGATAAACTAATAAATTAGCGATCAAAAAGTTATTACCGCCGTAAAATTGATTATAATCACAAATTGTACATCACAACGCAACTCCGGCACTCCGTGGTGAGTAAAAATAATAAAATATATAAATATTATTTATTCTGCGGTGAGAATCTATCACACGATAAGAAATCTACCGTTTTCAATTGGATATGTACATGAGAATCGGACGGACACGGCGCTTATGTTTTTTGCTTTTCGATCAGTACCTAATGTCCTAATACGTTGCAATGGCTATAACGTTCGTCGTAGCGCATTAAAACCGTGTGGATTTATCAACAGAACACGACCGAAGGGTCCGTGGCCATCGCGCACACCAATGGTAAAGTTCGTACGTGCACGTCATAATATTAATAATTAGTCGACTTCAGAAGATCCAATAAAATGTACTTTCGTCGAAACAACATGATAATATTATCATCATTAGGACACGCCTCGCCGATGTATAAAATCCATTTGCGTTCATTAACCGTATTGATATATTCGTTGCGTTGTACAGCTAGTCCGCCTATTAAGTACACGCGGACCGGCTACAGTTATTATTGTTATTCCGCTAACGCGTTTTGTTAGCATTATTATTATTATTATTATTATGTGTTCCGTGATAATAATATAGAGGTGTTGTTGATGTTGTTGTTGTAGGTCGTGCGTAATGGCATGTACCTAGGCGGCGGCGGCGGCGGCGTATGTACGACAACGAAATATTATTATGTTTGCATATTATATCGAACATAATGCACCCGGCGGACTGCACCGTTGTCGCGGAAGTCGTTATCAAAACAAAAACTTATTATAATATTAAACAACCCGAAGATCGACCCGGGAGGCCCGCCAAACGGCCGCCGTCTGCAAAGAAATGCGTTTTTAATTGATAGTTACGGTTGCAGGTACACGCGCCGGAGCGTCGCGCGTTATAATACACGTGTACCACTCTTCGCGGCGTATTATTTATATTAAACTTTTCGCCGAGTCTGCGTCGACGGCAAAAACAGACGTCCTACGTATTGCGCATTTATTTTAAATCTGAAATTGCGAGGTTTTCGTCGTCAATCGTCGCTACGGTAATTCCACGCATTAGTTACGGTTGCGTACGATATAATATTAGTCATCGTCGTAGGCTTCGTAGAACGGCCGTCACGCCCAATCCGCCGCCGCGTCGCCTCGTTTTTACGAATTCGAATCTATAGAATTTGCGCGCGTACTTATACGTACCCATCACGGGTGTACGCCACTCCGTTCCTGGTATCGGCGGTTCTTAATAATATTATTACTATCGCGAAGTAATCCCTCCTGTCGACGCTCACTATTATAATATTATTATATAACTCGTACGTTATTAATATTCGCCACGTTTCCCCGTCTGCGATATTAATAATAATTATTATTATGTGCTTAAGCCGATAAATCGTGTCACATATACAATTCGCTGTGCGGAATTCCCGGAATTTCGTACTCCGCGCGAGAGAAAGACGAGCTCAGCTATCGAGGTGTATAAAATTATACCTTGTACAGTGGTACCCCGAGGTAAAAGATTCGATTCGAGACTTGTTGGGTATTATGTTATTATTGTTATTTACCATGTAACAATTTGCAACCATAAAAAAAATTCCCCAGTCGGGGAGGTGCCGACGCGGTACACACAGGCACGTCACAAGAAATTTTCCGCCCTCTAGGAAACGTAATACTGCCCTTTCCATCAAAAACAAAATATATTATAGTATACAATTTTAATACATTATTAATATATAATGAATAATGTTTTACACATTTAATTTTAAATTATTGTTGTATTTAATAAACTTCAAACGATTTAATACAATATTATTATTTCCATTTATTTATTTTTTCAAATATCAAAAATCATCTCGATCGAAACCTAGAAGACTTGAATACATATTCATATCTGTTTTCTAAATTAAAATCCATCAAACACCACAAGCTTCACACTTTTGTTTTTTTTTCGACCTGCTTCAGCCTCTTTAAAATAAAACATTATTACAATTTTTATGTGTGAAATTCATATTAGTTATGAAAAAATTTAACTATATTACTACGATACGTCTCTAAAATTATTGTATGTTGTATAATATCATTATAAAATACTCCATATGCATTTGGATAATATCTGGATAATATCTAGATGATTTGCGATAGTGAGTCCAGACGTCCAGGTTTTTAAAAGTTTCTACCGACATCCCGAAAATCTTTATCGGGACTTCAATGTATCCCGGATTAATGCGTTAATATGAATTCGTATTATTTTATGTCAAAATGTATATAATTTGTATGGTAACTTGTAAAATCAAATTCCAAAAACGATTACAATAAATTTAAAAATATTACGAGTATATATCTTAAAATTACATAATTCATATTGCAAATTAAAATATCCATCTAAATTATACATTTGTTTTATTCAAAATATTTTTTTCTTTATGAAACATATTTTATCTGTCCCGGTTTTTCTTTTTAATAATCTGGTCACCCTGGCTAGTTTGCAGTAAAAACAAAATCACTCTATACGTAACGTGTAAGTACTGTTACTTGTTAGAAACTTCTTTTATCTATTAACGATACCTTGGAATCGAATTTTATAGAAATGATTTTCAATAAACTCGGTCATTTTAGTAATCAAATCAAAATTGTTGGCGGAAGAAGGTCGCGGTTGAGAGAACTGTGAGTATTAGGTACTATTAATATTTATTTATTTAAAACATTACGGGCAAAGCCAAAGTAGATAACAATAAGACAAGGGGGTTATTATGTAAAGGTAGGTTATTCATTAGCCGTGCGTATCATATGACGAGTTGGATTATTGTGACCGTATAGTTTGTGGGACCATTCGACATTGAGAAAGGAATATGGAAACGGAAGGAACTCTGTGGCACTCTAAAGTTGATATACTGCTGGAAAGTAGAGTGGAACATCTATTGAACCGTCTAAGAGTCTATGTAAAAATGAAGATTTGCAACTGCTTTTGACTTATTATCTAATAAGTGAGTTTTAATTTGTCGAGGACAATGATATATTGATATGGAGTATGGGTAATATTTAGGACACAAGAAGCGAATGATAAGAAACGTCTTTGAATGCACTCTAAGATGGTGATGGGAGCTTGAAGCTATATGAGGGGTAATATTTTTATTATTATTTTTATGCCTGTATTAATAATTATTGTTAATCATTAGTCATTACTTATTAGTTATTTCATATAATTATTATAGTTATTATTAAAGACGGGTTTTTTCGCCTTACTATAATTTCACTTAGATAACCAAACACGAAATACGTAGGTGTTTAATTGGTAATTAAAGATTATTATAATAGGTACACAATATTGGAACTGCTGAAAACAAATTGGTTATATTTTGTACATTTGTAAAAATATGTGGTCAGAACGTCTTTCTAATAACAATATGTTTACATGATAATATCGGCTGATATAGTCGGTCACCTCTTAGAATCATAACTTTTTAATTATAATATAATAATTTGATCAAGTATCATTATTATTTTTCTCCAAAACACAGAGTAAAGGAATACAGAACGATTTCAAAGTTCTCTTTTCTCTAAGCAAATGTAGCTTGAATATAAAATTATAAGACGACTGTACGACACAACATACGAGTATACGACTGTAAAACACTTATTAAGTAGGTATATAAGCATAGACGAACATTTTAGATGGGGTTTTATAGAGGCGAATTCCCTCAGAAAGTAAAAACAGATAAATTAGCTCTCCTCAAACAAACTAAGTGATTGTTGGTTATACTACTATAAATAATAAATACATTTAAAATTTAAATTAAAAATATTATTAGAGCGCGAATAAGAATAAGAACTATTTTATGGAAAAAAAATCGGTGATAATAAATAGGTTTTATTTACCTTTATTTCTTATCTTTTTAAAGAAATAGTCAACAAATACTAATATAATATTATTATGTATTGGTATATATATTACATGATATAGGTATAGATGTCTAAAATAAACCACTCTTGGTTTTTAATGTCACTTAATATAATTAAGGTTTTTTTTAAGATATAGCGAAGTATATATATTTGAGAGTACAGAGAATGATTTTAATAAGCAACAATTATTTTTAAATATCAGTTCTCTCTAAAATTATAGCAAATTTTCACCTAGGGTTTAAAAACATATTTTGCAGAATCACGATTCAAAATATCAAAAATATATTAAACGTGTATGTTATAAATCAAGCAGATTGTAGCTAACTCTGGAAAACAATGTAAAGTGCATCATTGAAATCCCTGTCTTACTTATTATAATATTGTTCTGGTGCACATTATATAGTGTAGAGTCTGTGGTAATATTACAAATTTTGTAGAGTTGAATCAACGCTCCTCGGGTTTTCTTTTTAGTAAGAGATGTTCTAGTTATGATGTAATAATAACTTTGAAGTTAAATCAAAATTCTTTTGGTTTTATTGTGTGTATAAGTACAGTAAAAGTTAAAAGAACGTGGTTATTCATTTGTACATTTTACTATTTTAATAAGTTTGAAAAGATACTACATGGTGTTGTATAAAATAATTTTAATGGTAATCTGCAAATCTTATAATAACGACATGTTTACAATGATATTCTTATTAATTCGTTTTTTTTTCGATATAAAAGTGCTTCAATATAATGGAAAAAATATTTTTATGAATATTCCTACGTAGCTATTATCCATTATACCGGTATACTATTTCTCATCAGGTTGTTTTTTTTAAATATTTTTACAACATTTAAAATTTTTTTTTTGTAACTATTTTATTTGTATGCTGATTTTTTTGATTTATTTTGTACCCTCGTGGTAATAATTTAGGTTTTTATTTACCGGTTCACTATTATTACTCAGATCTACTTTAAATTATAACAATTATTAGTTACATAATAATATAAATATATTATTTGACATTTTTGGCAAATACCTACTAGTTCAGTTTACTGTATTACTAGCCATTATGATTTAGGTAATAAAAAGTTAGATTACATTTATCAATATAAATAAATTATAAAATATCGTATTAGAAATATACACAGGGTTAATCTGCCTATCCGTTCAGAATGGTTTTTCATTTGTATGCAATAATTTTTATCATTGAATTTAAATTTAACACATTCAGTATACAGTGAATTACTGAATAACGAAAAACCCTCGAAACCTATACTTTACAGTAGTGATTTTTTTCACAAAAAAATAAAAATATAAAATATTTACTGAAAATATGTATTTTAATAATATACTAGATACCAATATACTATTTTTAACATACGTATAATGGTAGTATATTATGTACCAATGACTTCCTCAGCAGAAATTTAAATAATGTATAAATATGCGTATACATTTTGACTGTTTATTTGTCCGACAAATTAGATTATTTTTAAATAAATATTTTATAGATTCTGAGTGGAGCGATGAATGTATTGATTTTTCAACGTGTATACGGTAGGTAGTCGAAATAATGCTTTGATTTTCAACTTAAGTAACTTTTCTGGTGAGAAAGTGGACCTAGTTGATGCATTTGGAAAGTCAAAATTTAAAACTACCATTAGTTTTTAAAAGCGCCGGGAAAAACATAAAAAAAATTAATGAAAAACTGGAATTTTTTGTTAAAATCGATTTCTCTTTTTGGTATAACTCTAAATGAGTTGTAAACGAGAGTAGATACATGACCATTTCACCGAATGGTTATATTATAATATTATAATTCTAACGGTAAATTTTTGGAATGAACATTTTTACTATAATACAAACATTTTTTCGTAGTAACAAATTATTACATGAAAAATGTTAAATGACATATAATACCAAACAATTTTCAAGTAGGAATTTTAACTATTTAGTGTTGGAAATCCTGCAGGGGTAACATTACACTTAACATCCGGAATTGGAACGTCGGGTTAAATTTTTTTTGTGATTACTGATTGTTACATAATATATAACATAATAATGCCCAACAATTTTAAAGTAGACATTTTGGCTTTGAGGTTTCCGAGTAACACAATAACACAAATGGGCTATTGAATGGTGGTGTCGCAGTATAGTTCGGCTTAGTATATTATATTTTCTATCATCATACATTTTTTTACATAGTTTTTATTGTGCAATATTTGTTGAGATGCTCCACAGTTATTTCCGTAACCCATTACTATTATTATTATTATATGTACCTATTGTTTCCTCACTATCAGGTTATAATTTTGTATAACACACGCAAGCATATTCGAGCAGCAGATAAATATAATACGTCGTATATTATAAACCTTGCTACGTCGCGCTATTTATCCGCACAGAAACCGAGCTACATATCGATACTGTCACTGCAATACCACGTAAATAACATTTTTTTTGAAAATGACATATTGGTATCACTGTATAGATTATAATTTTCTCTATCACTTTTATTATGTACCACGAGTCCATTATATTGTTTTTTCCCGCTCAAATTAAAGGTTTTGTGATACCACGTATTACATTTTGATTTTGATAACACGTATCTACCATAATGAACAATATTATAATATTATTCAACATAAACGCTGGTGGAGCTAGACTGCTAGTCTAAGACGGTTCAGACCTTATAATATTGAACGTCTTACTATACAGGTAATTATAAATATTAAGTTATAGTTAATTTATTTCAATAAAACATTGTATGAAAGTAGTTAGTTTCAATTATATTATTATCTACTCAAATAAAATTACAGTTTTATGATGATAGTTATAATAATTAGGTACACTGTATGATTATTATTATTTATGTTTTTTTAGCATTATACATCATGTCATCAAAAAGAAGAATTAAACACCTATTGGATCTTGCTAATGAAGCTAATAATAAAGATGACGCTATGAACAACATTACATATTATAAAAAAAAAAGTAAGACAAATATTACCAATTTCTCTAATAGGAAACCAAAATATGAAACTAATTTAATAGCCAATTCATCTATTTCAAAAACAAAATATTATGAAGTTTTAACAAAAGATTCCTTAAAGGATATTGAATTCATTTATGAGAATGTTGTAACTTCTATAAATGAACCAGATAATATTTATAATGAAAATAATTTAAATGTTCCTAATAATACTTCACCAACCACTGAAAATCAAGTTGATGACAGTATTTATGACAAGACTGACTGTATAACTAATTTTGAAACTGATAATGATGAATTTAATAATTATGAAGATTGCTTAAAGGATAATATTGAATTAACTTATGAGGATATAAAAGTTGTAACTTCCATTGATGTACCAGGTAATATTTCTAATGAAAATAATTTAAATGTTCCTAATAATACTTCACCAACCATTGAAAATCAAGTTGATGACAGTATTTATGACAAGACTGACTGTATAACTAATTTTGAAACTGATAATGATGAATTTATTAATTATGATCATGACTATTCAAAAGAAATTGAAATTGAAACTTCAGATTCAATCACTGACAAAAGAGTGCGTAAAAGAGGTATAATATCACAAAAAAAAAATTGGAATAGGGAAGTTATGCAACAAAATAGATTGCTAGGAAAGGCATACATAGGGTTTCAGAGGCAAGGCAAGAAAGTATCTCAAGATGTAAATAAGGATGAAAGGAAAATGAAACCAACATGTGCTTCAACATTTTGCAATAAATCAAAAAACAGATACTGCGACAATTTTTCTAAATCTGAGAGGAGTGAGCTGTTTAACCATTTTTGGAATAATTGTACATCCTGGGCAGAAAAGAAAACTTTTTGTGTAAATATGATTACCAAGACAGAAACAAAACGTATAATGACCGAAAATGAAAAAAGTCGAAGAGATTATTCCTACACTTATCACTTAAAAAAAGAAGACATATCATTACCAGTCTGTAAAAAAATGTTTTTGAATACGCTCTGTTTGAATGAATGGATGGTGAGGAATTGGATAAACTCTTCAATTAATGGATTACCTCAATCAACAAAGAATATAAAGAAAAATAATTTACAAAACAATCTAAATTTGGAATTTGATAATGAAGAGGAAATTGAAGAACCTATACCACGAGTATCAGTGTCTGTACGACATAATCATCTCATATCTTGGTTTGGGTCTTTACCGAAAATGCCCAGTCATTATTGTCGAAAGAGGTCTGAAAGACTATACCTTGAGGGTCCGTTTAATAGCAAACAAGAAGTTTATGATGTATATTTATTGAAATGTAAAGAAGAGAATATGAAACCATTAAGTAGAAGTTTTTTCTCCAGATTTATGACACAAAAAAAATTTTCCATATACCAACCTAGAAAAGATTTATGCGATACCTGCTCAAGTTATAAAGTCAAACAAGTAAATGAAGAAAACTATGAGCTACATATTGCTCAAAAAAATCAAGCCCGAGAAGAGCTTAAAGTTGATACGCTTGATGCAGTTGCTTTCAAAAAAATAGTATTGACAATGGATTTACAAGCTGTGAAACTATGCCCTGCACTGAATGCTAGTGCATTGTATTACAGCATGAAACTTAAAGTACACAATTTTACAGTTTATAATTTAGAACCTAACCACCCTTGTTCTAATTATTGGTGGGATGAAAGTCAAGGGGAACTCGAAGCATCGGTATTTACATCAATTATATTGAATCATATTAAACAACAATGCATAGATGAGACTCAAAATAAAAAAAAAGACATTATTATATACTCGGACGGTTGTGGGTATCAAAACCGCAACACGGTATTGTCCAATGCGTTACTTAAATTTTCTATAGAAAATAATGTTATTATAGAACAAAAGTTCCTTGTCAAAGGACATACACAAATGCCATGCGACAGTGTACATAGTTCAATCGAACGTACAATAAAAAACAAAGAAATCTATTTGCCATCTGACTACATGAAACTAACAAAACTAGCAAGGAAAAATCCATCACCTTATGAATCCCACTCTGTTAACTATTCAGATTTCTATGACTACAAAAAATTGAATTATTATAAGTCTATCCGACCTGGGCGATCAAAGGGTGACCCTGAAGTTCGAAATATAAGAGCTCTTAAATATGATCCCACAACCAAAAAAATATATTACAAAATAAATTTTGAACATGAATATACAGAATTACCCCAGTACCATCGAACAAAAAAAACTATAGATCTGTCCATCAACACACCTTGTTTGTATAATAGCAGAATTCCTATTACTCTGTCCAAGTGGATTGATCTCCAAAAATTAAAAACTGTTCTACCAACTGATGTCCATGATTATTATGACAATATACCTCACTTAAAGACTTATAAAGAAAGAAAATGTGATAAAATTTAGTTATTATGTTTTTTTTTTTGTTATAATTATTATTATTATGTTTTAACAAGATTTTTTATTATTTTATTTTAGTGAATTGTTATATTTTGTATATTATTATTTATACTATAATGCAGTTTTATTGGTGTTCAGTATTAATTAAGATAATATTAAATAAGGAATTATAACAATTTATAATGTGGTAAAAATCAGATATTATGTTTTTTTTTTTTATAATTATTATGTTTTAACAAGATATTTTTATTTTAGTTAACTGTTGTATATTTTATATTATTATTATTTATACTACACACCTAGTTCAAGTTTTTGATTTTAATTAATATATTTTATTGTTTATGTTTTTTATTGATTTTTAAAATAAAACAGGTTCATTTATTTCAAAATTTAAAATGTATTTATAGCTGGTTATTATTTGATACTATAATACAAGCCGGTATCCAGGGGGATTTTAGGGGTTCACCCCCCTTCCAAAAAAAAAATTGATCCTGAGTACGTGCTTGCTTTAATACAGTTTTGATATATTTTAAAGACGTATTAATTAATATTATAATAATATTATTAAATAAGGTATTATATAAAATTAAATAAATATAAATTACACGTATCTACAACATTTGTATTTAAACAACACGTATCTAAATCCTTCAATACCTCGTATCTTCATTATATTGCTGAAAAACCACGTAAGTACTATTAATTAAATTAAATGATATTACAAAATATAATTTTCATTGTTTTTAAACTATACTAAGCTCCTAATATCAATATAAGAAAAAAAAAATTGTAAAATTATTTCTTGCACACAAATTAATTAGTTTTATGTCTCTCCTGAACAATTTGTGAAATGTTATTTACGTGGTATTGCAGTGACAGTAGCGATATAGTACGCTTGAACATATAATATTATTATAATATTAACGGTATAAGCCTACACGTTTTGACTAGTTACAAATTATCGTATTTATCCGCAAACAGCTCGTAGCAGTGTTATGTGTGCGGTTAATGTTATTTGTTCTACAGTGCGATATGGAAATGACCGTCGTGTGCACCGTTGAAATATACGCGAAACCGTGTAGACATCTCTGCGGCAAACACCGCACCGAAGTTAACATTTAATTATGGCTGTGTGCCGCGGTCGGCAAACATTAAGACTGTGCCTAGTTAAAAATCGTCTGTCGCACACGACGCGCTCTGCAGGTGTTATTTGCATACGTACACCGAGTCGCAATACTATGGGTGATTCGAGTACTGTGGGATACTCGGTGGCGTATTTGAATTTGAGGTGAGAGAAGGACATTACATGCACGCCACTGACTACTGAGTTGGGACCAACTTTATGTGGTAGGTAATGGTAACGATCAAAGATCTATGTATCATATGTAAGAGGTCATTTACCAAGCCTGCTCACCCCCTTGTTGTCTTTTGTTATTGCGAATTCATTAAAATTTCTGTTTAAGGAGCGTCCTGTGGCCATGAAATGAAAACTTCCTTTTTTATTGTGAATTTCTAAATTATTTGGTGAATATATTTTTTTTTTTGTAAATCGTGAAGTAGGTCAGTAGGTGTATTCAAAATTTGAACATGTAGTTTCTTAGATATTTAAATGATTAAATTAAGGATAAATAAGCTTAAAAAATGGAAAACATAAAATAGATTTAATATTAGATTTATTATATCTGGACCATTTTTACAAATTGTAAATACTTATAATTACTTTATAATTTTAAACAATTAATACGAGCGCTTCACGGATGCGATATTTATGATAAATTTATTAGTTATTACGAGCTATTCGATATACGAAATGCAAAGCATGCATTGAATTGCTTGGTATGTCGAGTGTTAACTATCTGGTAAATATATCCACTCTCTCAAGTTTCAGGTAAACTCATTCCTCGGAGTAGCAGGTGTTATCTGGACGTGCGTGTGGTTTATTAATTTAATTTTAAACCTAGTGGTAGTGTTCTCTTTCATTCCATAGTGACCTTTGCTTGGCCATAAGACTGTTGGTGTGTGTGACTTGAGTAATGAGCTTTGGTGAATATTGAAGAGGCTCTTCGAAGCCTTTATTATTTAATTTTGAATAGAACACATATTTTTAGACCTTATTAAATTATGCTTTTGATGAACCATGGCGTGCTAGTAATTGCCCGTAGTCCAGAACTACGTATATAATCGGTTCCAGTTGTGTTTGGACTTTTTATACAGCATAGATAATGGCTTATTGCATCTATCACGTTTTTACGACCCCCTCTTATCATTGTCCCTTTAGTTGATTAAAATATACTATACTATTTGTGCAAGATTACCGACAACCGATGACCGGGTTCAAACAATTGTTATTGAAACGTTTCGGTCGATCGTTGACAATATATTATTATAATAATATCCAATTTATAAGTAATATATTATTTTTGTTCCACAATATGGCAGTAGCCCGACCGACCGTGATATTGGAAAAATAAAACGTCGTCTGTGACTATAATATAATATATATATTATATACCTAGATTAGGTGGTGTATGGTGTGGCTAGAGAATTTTTCATATACTAAACAGAACGATAAATATATATATTATATTATTATAACGAAAAATAAATCCTGTACCCAATGTATTTGATCGATATGTCTGCAGCGCAAAATATATCTACCATTTTATTTCATTGGTGACGCCTGAGCATTCTTTTTGTTTTCAACTGAATATTATATTATGTTGTTACGACTAGACACAATTTTTCTTCCACTGCGGATATCGATTATTGTTAAGCTAAATATGTTTAATAAACTTGTTATTAATATCGTGTATTTGTGTATATTATATTATATTCCAGCCAATTGATACAAAATATCACCTCGAACAAGAGCTCAGTTTCAATAAAATAACTGGGAGTACTGTTGCTCCCCTTCCATTTTAAGTTAGTCTTGTGTTCATAAGATACAACGTAGTCATTACACAATGTGATAATTCACCCTTCACCACATTATTATAATAGTGGTGTTTAATAATGGTTTTTTACTGGAAATATTAATTTATTATTGTCTGTTTAAGTATAAATTGTATAATTTAAGTAAATCCAATTGTGTGTCTAAAGCTCCATAAAGTTGAAAGGGGGTGGTTAAAATTTGTTAGTACAACATTGAATAGTGTTTAAAATATTGAGGTCAAATTTCCAAGAGGGGTGAAGGGGGGTTCAGCGATCTACTCTCAAAATAATACGTCTCTGAATGTTTACTAGCTACATAAAATGTATATAATATTGTTCTTTCGGTGGATAAAGGTTAGGGTCATACAATTGCAGATATCAGTTATTATTTTTATTTCGATATTTCATATTGTTGTTCTGTCATACCGACTACTGTATATTATACACTATAACTATATATAATATATATATATTTAATGTTCTGTTGAAATGGCAGTGGCAGTGGCGTCGTATTTAATTTGTTTTCGTACGCGCCCCGAATAAAACGTTATTATTTTAGCTGACGTTTATAAAAATAATAAATGTCACCCTTGTTTTTAAGAATTCTTTCATTTTATTATTAATTACTCGTTTCGTTTAAAGTAAAAGTTCATCGTTATTTTTGTCACATTTTCTAATGGATTTCAACTACGATTTGCAACCGAATTTGAGTATTTTTATTTTTCTAAATAATTTTTATATTTATTTTTAAAATTTTTTTCTAATCAAAAAACGATATTTGAACCAGGCATTTATTAGCTATACATAAGTGCCAATTTTTAACAGAACTATTCACAATGAAAATAATAAAAAGAAAATCTACACAAAAAGTGAAATGTTTTTATAAACGTTTGGAATCTCATCCCGAATATTCTTATTAAAAAACTGTCAACTCCATTTGTATTTGGTGAAATTCACTCAAGCGACTAAAACATAACTGTGTCATGATCTCTTACTTGAGATATTGTGTAATAATAATATTAATAAAAGAGTAGAACATGCCATTGATGTCGGTATTATTTATCCATCAACAATGTGTGTAATTTTAACTCTTATCATGCAAGACTCGTTAGATTAATACCATTATATATTATTTTCCAAAAAATAATAACCATTCATATTTATTTATTTGTTCAACAATTTTAAAATTATAAAATTACATTTTCCGATTTGAAGTGTAAATACTAAACGAATCAAATAATTTAAATTTTGTGTTATAGGTCTATAAGACTATAATAGAATAATTAAATTTCAAATTATAATTACCTCATTTTCTAAGTAAGAAAAATATAAATAAATAGATTGATAAAAACTGATAGAATAAATTTCTTTACATCGGTTAATAACGAGTTAATGATGAAAATCGATAATAAAGAATCATACACTTACGGAAATATTAAATATAGTTTATTTTTAAGTCAAGCATGTTTAATAAAACAAAAAAATAATTATAACTTTTGCTGTTGTACATCAAAACCTATAATATTATTTTAACAAGACAATGAAAAGTAATTTGTTTAAAAACAAGGCTTCGAATACTCTTATTGTTAGGTTACCTACATTGTATTTTGTAAACATTCGATTTGAATCACCACTTACTGGGGTAATAATGTAGTCTAGCACTTACTACCCACCGAAAAAAATGGGTTATAAAATTGGAATTGATAGAGATGTTTGCAAATGTATAATTATATAATTATTCTTTTTCACATTTTCTCTGCATACATTTTTGGGTTTAATTGAAATTACTAAACCACTAAAGTACATTAAGTTCATTTAAAAGTTTAAAACAAATTTAACATTAATTTATAATACAAATATTTTCGGATTTTCCAGAGGGATACGTGGACTTTTTCACTAGTTTCTTAAACGTGATAAAAGTGACGTATAGTACAATATACCCGGTTACATTATTGATCGTTGAACATACATCTATTAGGATTTATAGAGTAAAACTACTCCGTAATAAAGACAAGATAATACAAGACAAGACCATCATTCGGGGTTTTGTTTGGTTATCGATATAAGTGTGGACACGTAAAGTATGTTTGGGACGGTAAGTGGTGTTACTGGAGGTAAAGTACACTTGACTGATATAAATTTGGTCGACATACGATAGAACTATATTATGTTGCGAGATTATTGTCTCATAGGCGTAAGTAGAACTTCAAAATAATTGAATGGATCAATATTCTACCACGATAAAACTTCTGTAATACAATGTAATAATATTAAGTTTTAAAAGACCATTGTGCGCATAAAAATTTATTATAATTTTGATTGTTTTATTTATATATATATATAAATTAAATATTGTATAAAAAGGCAAAAAAAAAAATGCTAGGTAAAACTAGAAAATTTACAATTTTTTTCAAAATTTTAACTTCAAACATCTTTAAAAAAAAAATCACGCGTTTTAATTTGTATTTAAATATTTGCAAATTACTATGAAAAAACTATATTTAAGGATAGTTTTAAATTTAAATTACAATATAATTTATACATTTTCGTGATTTTGGCAAAATTTGAACTTCAAGTTGAAGTTTTCAACTACTTATAAAATAACTGTGCTTATGGGTTTTGATATCAATTTGTTAGAAAAAACAAGTTATAGGGAACCTTGTGCTATAATACATCCTTGCTTTTTAACCAAGAAAATATTATCAATAAAAAACTAAAATAATTTAAACTTTTATAAGCCTATTATTAACTTAGAACTAATCTATATATTTTTATAATTTCACTGTATAAAATACTGCCATTTTACTAGAATGTGTATAGTGTATACGGTAATTTTGGTTATTTCAGCGGAATATTGTGATTTGTGTTCAAACACTATGCAATTTCAGTGGTGAGATATTTAAATTGACTCAGTAAGAACAAATATACATATATAATAAAGTCAAATGTAAGAGAAATTTATTATGAAATTATTCTTAGAATTTACTGGCATGAATGCCATTATTATAATATTCTTATTATGATATTTTTTTTAAAACTCAAATATATTGAATGAAATTAATAAAATCTCTTCCGTCATTTAATTGAATTATAAATTCCTTATGGAGCACTTTTTTTTATACAGTAAAATATGCTTATAATTTGTATGCCAATCATATTTCTTTGGGACAATTATTTAAAAAAAATATTATTTGATAAAATTCAACATTTTTAAGCTTTAAAATAAACAAGAGTATAGAAAATAATATACATTATGATATTTGAACATATGGATAATTGAGACAATATTGTCTTTAAAAACCCCAATGAGTACATAAATTAAAAAAAAATATATATTTCGTTTCAATTCAATTTAATTTATTGATTAAAATTTGCAACTGCTTTTTTTACTTTTTTTTATTTTCAATTAAAACTCCGATATAAATCCCTAAGTGTTAAATCCACGTTATCGTTATCATAATATTATATGTCACGTCGTTGTCGTTCCCAGTAATTTATATTGTAATTGATGTTTTCCATTAAGTTAAGCGGACATTTAGCCAGTTGCCGGTGTAATTATAATATCCTTTAACTTATTTTACTATCATGAGTAGGCTTTTAAATTTTGTAATAATTTACTAACCTGCAAGACGCTGATTAAATCTTTGTTTCACCAGAAAAGTGGAGAAGACTTTTATTTCAAATAGTTTACAATTACTGTATATACATCAAACATAGGACAGGTCTAAGTTACTCTAACGAGTGCCTCATATTGTTTGTTTAAAAGCTTTTGCACAAAATCAAACTGTACATATTACCTTGGACGCGGCTCCACTTAGGTTTTTGACTAATGTTGTACAGGGTTTGAGATTGACGTTTTTGCAATAAAATTGTCTTCCTACGCCTTCAGAAGCTAAATATAATAACTTATCTTTGGAACTATAGAGTTCAAATTTTGGTCACACAACATATCAAAATTCTATTAAGCTATATTAAATTTCATAATCGTATTAATTATGTACAAGCGATAACAATATAAGACAATAATCTAGATCAAATATCTAACTTGTGTAGTTTATACGTCGGTAAAATAATTTTAAATTACTCCAATGAAAAATGTTATTAAATTATTTTAAACATTTTTAGCTCCGAGTACATAAATTTAATAACCACCAGTAAAAATAATATAAAATGCGAACAATTTTGATGAAAATTAAAAAAAAAATTAAACAAATTGTAAAAAAAAAAAATATAAAAAACTACATAATAAGAATTTAGATAATTTTCGCTGAAAATAATATTTAAATTATTAATATGAAATATTATAAAATTAAAACTATATAGATATATATTATGTAATATTGTATATAATATTATCATATAGTTGCAACATATTTTTAACAATATTTTCAAAACAAGCTCTATGCTTAAAGGGGAGTTGCAAACATAATATATCTTGTATATTTATAATTATAAGTGTAAATTTGAATTATTCGCTAAATAAAATTATTATTATTATATAAAAATTAATACAATTTAACATCTAAACAGATTTTTATAAAAGATTTAACTTCTTAAGACATTTAATTCGTTTTTATTGAAATATAAATAAAACTATATAATGTATATAGTTAAATAGTTCTTGAGTTAAAAATAATTTATACATTTATGATTTATATAAATATATTAATTCGTAATAAACATATGCTAAATATTTACAGATTTAT
Source organism: Rhopalosiphum padi (assembly GCF_020882245.1). Taxonomy (NCBI): domain Eukaryota; kingdom Metazoa; phylum Arthropoda; class Insecta; order Hemiptera; family Aphididae; genus Rhopalosiphum; species Rhopalosiphum padi. Next base: position 47,893,862 of record NC_083600.1, on the reverse strand, counting down.
TCATCTTCAAGACTTCTAATATGTATACCTATTATTATGAATTAGTAAGTGACAATTTATTATTTTATGAATTAATGAAACGTTTATAAAAGTTGAAAATGTCTGAATATTTATAGTGGAGGAAATAATTATCTCATAAATTTACCAATAATGACTTAATCAAGCAGGTCTAATTGGATATTTAACAATTAAAATATAAGTAACTGCTTAAGCGCTTAGCTCATATAAAATTGTATTGTAAACATGTATTAAACAAACATTTGAATAAATTATAGTCAAATAGTTTTTACTCTATACTTTATGAGAGTGAACATCGAACGCTTAAATAATGATTTTCAAGAACGTTTAAGGTTTACCGTTATAATATGGTTTTTAAGATTTCTCTTTGATGTGGGAAAACATTTACATAATACCAATTCTTGCCGTGTCTCGTCTGTTGTGCGTGATATAATGTATAGAGGTACCTGTTAATTTCCATCCTGGCAACTTTTCCGAATAACACAAGCATCGGTGTGTATATCAAAGCTTTAGATTGCCATTGTGCACTATAATAATATGTTTGCTCACGATTGTCGATAAAGACGTTCTGTCGCTAATAAGTCCTTTTTGTTAGACCTACCGTGTTCTATCATTTCGATCGCACAACCTCTCAAACTGTTTATAAGTCAAAACATACGTTACAGCGAGTGCGTACTTACCCATGATAATATTATAATATTTTCCTATATTATCACGCGTATATATGCTTGTTTGCATTAAACGCTATAACCTTGATTACTGAATTAAATTTATTATTAATTTTTAAACCATTACACACCATTCACCTAACGTGTTGATTGCTCGATAAAAAGAAAACTAACGAAAAAGGATTGTTGAAATATTTTACCGATTTATATGTTCGACATTTTCAACCACGGTCAAAGACAATGCGTGTTTACAGAATAGGTACAGAATGGCGTGATCTTGGAAAAACTATTTAAGGTGTATTACTATCGTTGGTGTTATTTTTAGTTCAGTCATGTAAGCTATAAGGTTATAAAGAAAAAAACTCTAGTATTCTTTGTATCTATAAGAGCAATATGCGATTTTTTTCTCGATTTGGTATTAATACAATTTTTTTTAATGATGATCCGAGTACATGGAACACTTAAATTCATTATTTACACGGAAAGGAAATCGTATGCCCGCTAAACGTAATAAATGATACAATGAAAAGAGCAGTTAAACTTATGGAAGATTATAGAAGTCTGAGTTGTTCTTATGCTGTATCCAAGAACATAGAAGACTATACCCTGACAATAAAAAAGAAACGTTGGAAAAACAATTTTAATTAATGTATTGTAATGAAAATAGTACTTTCTACACCAAAGTCAATATATCGTGTAAATCATAATAAGTGAGAAGTATGTAAGAACTTAATTTATAGACAATTTTATTTTATTTCAAACTACTATATTTTCCTATCTGTAAATGATGAGATATACATAGAAATGTAAAATATATCATTACATTACGAGTAGTAAACACAAATTTCAAATTCAAGTCGGCACGGGTTAAGCTTAATAGATCGACTTGAACACTTTTGTTGCTTATTATTTTATGCATATACGTAAATTTAGAGAATGAGACTAGAGAAATATTAAGATTGATAAATAAGGTACATCCTAATAGGTATGTCATGAATGAATACGAGAATACGACGAGACAGTTGTAATGAATGATGACTCTATATAATGATTATGTGTAGCCGTGAAGAAAGTAAAATTGCAATAGGTTATTTTTGTGAAGTGAGACTTTTGCTCAGAAAGAAATTGGGCACCACGCACAAACATGCTTAAATTCAATTTGATCAATGATACAATTTTAAATCACATTATAGGAAGCATTGTAACTTACCTATATTTAGCCGATAACTAGAAATTAATTTGTATACGTTCTAATCGCTTATAAAATTGCTCTTGACTGAATAGTATGTAATTTTTGCGATAGTACACAAAATTTTAAAAAGAAGTTAAACTACAATTATCTATAATAAGTAAAATAATTAAAAATAAATGTATAAATAGTTATACATAAAAAAAAAAATAGGGAAGTTTCTCAGCTGTATAGTTAGTTATTACTATAATAATATTATATCATACAATATAAATGTATTATTGTTATTAGTCTATAAATCATCGTCATGTAGGATTGAGTAAATAAGTTTGTGGTATTAACTGCTTAACATTATATGAAATATTTTGAAAATTTAATTTTGTATAGAACATTATAATATACGTAATTGTGAAAAGTTTAATATTCTTATGGTTAATATTTTTGAATTGTACCAACTCAACTAAAATAGTAGGATAAAATATCGTGAATAATTATAGCATGGGTTTAGAATACAAAATAATTTGTAAACTTTTGTTATTTTGACAAATTATGTCAAAAAGTTAACTCAAATGCTTATATCAAAAAGTAATAATAATAATATTTATTGGCCATCTGTAGATACATTCAAGTACAATTTGAATGAAAGAATAGCGAGTTTAATGATACAACTCATCATTGAGGATATACTCTTATTGGTGATTTCTCCAATATGAGTACTAATCAGCATATAGATAATAATAATAAATAATTAAAATAATATAAAAATAAAAAGAACAGTAAAAATATGAGTTGATAAAATAAGATCAAATAAGTTGTTATTATAGTTTAATTAAAAACAAATTTAATTCAATTAGATTCACATCATAACACAGTGCTCTTAAATGCTTGGGTCATGATCTAAGCATATTCAACACGCGTTTTGTATATCATATAGGATTTACAAGAGAGAGACGGGGCTTTATTTAATAGATTAATTCCTACCTGATAAGTGGTATAAGACTTGATTTTAACGTTCGGGTAGTACGTATATTATTTTCCTGTCGTGTATTAAAGTATTTTGGTTTTAATTTAATTAGAATCAATTTCTATGTGAAATAAAGAGCAATTCATTGAAATAATTTATGTACAAAGAGAAAATAAGAGCGTAGAAGGTTGTGTTTTAGGTTTGTTTAGTATTATTTTTATTTTTATTTTTTGTGCTTTCAGTATCGTATTGCTTGCAACAGTACTTAATCCTCCCGATGCAGTTATACCATATTAAAGAATCGATTGGGTCATAGCAAAATAGATCATGCGTAGTGTTTGTGTATTTAGTAATTTTCTTGCATTGATATATATTATAGGTTAGCTCATTTTCGTAATTTAATGATTATGGTACGTTTGAGTGAGTTCCATTTTAAGTGCTGGTCAATAAGTATTCCTAAGAGTGTGCTTCTTAAGTGTTCCTATATGTATTTTCAAATTGATTTTATAAAAACTTATAAGAAATGTTTTATTTAATTTTCAACCCTTAAATATACAAATAATTTTTTTCAGAATAAAAAAAAAAAAAATGACAAGGAGTAATGATTTGTTAATATACTATATAATTATAATGTGGATTAACTGAATGCAACTTACGTAGTATCAAATTTCACAAAAAATGTTTTATTTCTTAAAATTCATGGTATTTGTGTAAATTTAAGCATATTATATATATAGGTTGTAGGTATGTGAAGAAATTGATAATATTTAAGTGACGCTTTGAGCGATTGTTAATTCTTTCACATATAACCTATGTAATATTATAATATATTAATATGTATTAGTCAAGTTGAAAAATCGGTTATTGTAAAAAATGATCTAACAATGTGTACAATGCCCTCAATACCCATTGGTTAAAACCGAAATTGGCTTAAAATATCCAGGTATTGTATACGTATACAATGTTAAAATTTTTCGTTTATTTCTTGACAAAGTATAAATTATATAAATTGTATATTATTTTTATATTACATTATATTGAATGAAAATAAATAGTTAATATTATGGTCATAAATCATAATCAACCACTCCGTAGAATATAAAATTCACAAAATATAACTCCTGTTTTAAAATTATTGTTTTACTTGCAAATAATTAATAGCGAAAAGAAAAAATTATCTTTCAGTAAAAAAAATATTTATGAATAAATTGTATTATATTATATAAAAAGAGGACAATTTAAAACAAACGAATTACTCGTGTTAGGAATTCAATTTTAAATCGTAAAAACTTTAACAAAATAACAAATATTATCTACCATTCCTGAATTCTGATGATTCCTGACCCGATTAACACATCAAGCATAGTAAATGTGTTTAATATGAAAACATCTTTAATATTGTATTATTTGAACGATTACGCTTGTTTTCATTCCGTCGGTTTTAATTTTTCTGTTTTATGCATCGGATTAGTAGTTGAACGTTTTTGTTTTAACAAAATGTGCGAAATAGCTTAAATTAATAATACGATTAAAATTAGTGCAAACATATACGTAATTAAAAGTACTAAATAAAACGAGTATCAGAAAACCTTCAAACTGTAAACAGCATCTATATACTACTTCGAGTGTACGAACAACCTTTTTCCGGAGAAATACTCAAGATAATTTTGGGTTGGATTTTCTTGCATGTTATTCTTTTATTTTGAACGTTAGTTGTCATTTTAATTTTGAAAGTGACAAACAATAGTATTCAAGACAGTTCCTAACCGAATAAATTCGTATTACTATTTTACTTATTCGGTATTGTACATTTTTAAAATTAAAAAAAAAAAAAAATTAATTCATCTAATATAATGTTTACATACCGATTATAATATGACATACCCCATAATTCTATTAAACAACAAAAATAATTTTCAATTCACGAAATTCGGGAAATTGATTTGCATGTCTATGAATACTAAAGTAGGTCATTATCGATCTTAAATGTTTAGGTTTTTTATTATAATTAATTTCTATATATTGCAGTAACAATATAAAAAAAAAATAAGCGTATTTTTAAGTAGGTAGGTACATATTATTTTATATAGGTTATATGTACTTTTAGCTATATACTGAATTATTAAATAATTTGATATCCAAACAAAAAACATTTTTAAGTTTTATTTATCGATTTATTAATGCGTAGGTACATTAAATATATTATACTAAAAATTTTTAATTTTTGTTACACTACCTATATTTTGCTAGATTTTTAGACGAAAACAGATAAAACCAATATACCTACTATAAGCATATATACGTATAAAAATAAAGCTTTTTGATTTACATATATATTTAAATTGGTATTAAAAAAATAAATAAGTATATTTTATATTATTATATTATTACGGATATAAATGTTCTGATTTGACAAATGTCTGCATTAGTTTACATATATCTCTTAATATTCATTAGTATTAATAATATTTTACTGTTTGTGAAAAACATAAAAAATACATTCAGTTTTTTTTTTTAAGAAAAAAGTTTATTCACTACAGCACCACACTTACCATTGTCGTGAATAACTCTCGCTTCATTACTTGTCGTAATAATGTTGTATTCTTAGTCCATCATTGTTATACGTAATCCTCCTAACCATCGTAAAGTAACAATAGCAGTAAATGTATATTATAACACGGATTTGTAAACTGTGGATAAAAATCAGCTAACTGATCAATATAATACAACAACTTGATAATATGGCATTAATTAATAAAATATTATAATATTATCGAGATGGTGAATAATAATAATAATATATATTATGTGACGGATTTTAAACATGATAAAATATTTTATAATTTTTTTTTATTATTATTATAGTCGTTATTTTTTATTGTGATATCGTGTGAAAAATAGAATACTAATGAAAATTTTAACGAATGATCAGTTTCTATGAAGTTACATTAAAATTTAAATAATTAAAAACAGAAATATAATACGCTATCTATATGTACATATAATGTAACTGTTAGCCAGTAGTTTAGTGTTAAACTTTATAATAGGTACATATTTTTTAATTTTTATAAGGTAGGAAATGCATTTTATTTCTATCGGTATTTTAAACGCTAATGCGTTCACTATAATCGTCTAATCTTAAATTACTATCTGAAAGCAGTCTAAATACGAAGTCGATTTGATTCATTAAAAAAAAAAAGTCAAGTAGTTTATACAACATAAATGTGGATATTTTGATATACAATTATGTCTACGTACAAATTTTAATTTAGTCGTTGCTATTATTTATTATTTTTTTTATTGATCAACATTAACCGATTACACAGCCGAGTTTCAAAAAAGAAACAACAACATATGTAAATTGATTGATATATATATATAATAGTTCATTAAGAATCATATAAATAGACACTGTTAAAATAGTGTTACAGTGAAAATTAATTTTTGGCAATAATTATTAATTAATAGCATAATTGTAGTCCGAAATTATTTAATAACGTTGTGTCGCACTATCGGCGAAAAAAATGTATTTTTATTCACATATTTCGTGGCGTAATATTGATGTAACAATAATAATATAATAATAATATTGTTGTTTTGACGTGTATCTGTGGCGTCAAGTTAGGACGAAGGGGTTAGCATTGTATAATATTCATATATCGAGTATGACGTTCATTGTTCGCCATTCACCAATATGTATCCTCTATTGTTACGTTTGCTGAATTTTTGAATTTTTTAAATACATTAAAATATATTATTTTCAAAAAAATCAGATTTTAATACTTTGGAGTGTTCTTTTGTGGTACAAACTCATTGTGTCAAATAAGAACCACACTTTTCTTCTGTAAATTGTTAAGCAGCAGATGATGTTCTTGAAAATGTCGATGCATCCAAATCGAAATCTGAACATCAAGTTCTGAGTTATTACACTTTATTTACCACTAGACATAATAACACTTAAAAATGTTATTTTATAAAACATTTAATTAAGTACTTATGATAACCAAATATTTTTTAAAAATTATAAAAATGTAACAGTTATTAACAACTATAATTTTAAGATCATCTTACCTTTCACTGCTCTCGTAATCATATATAAATCTATTGCCTAAAATTCTTTGTACATAATAAAGTTTAATAAACTCATAAACTATTCATTTAAATTATTATTTATATGGGTACCTACTTCAAAATCTTCTCAATAATTTTAAAACAAAAAAGTAAGTTCTCGTCAGATTAAAATAAGTTTTTACTGCCACAAAACACTTTTTAAATGGTATAAAAAAATTCAAGTACTTGATAACAAATTATAAATACTTAAAAGTTCTAAAAATCAGAATTCGAATAAATTAATTATTACATAGTGCAAGAAGAATGATGGTAGGGAGTATACTGCTTAATGAATTCCTATGTATCTTGAGTGACGAATGACAAGTTTTTAATTTGAAACATGAAGGGGGTTTATTTGTATACATAATTATTTGATTGACATTCAATATATTATTATTGTCAAACGATCGAGACACAAATTGATAATGTACCAATCGAACTGCGAGAGAAATATAATATCTTTGGTAGTTCTCAGTGACAAATATATATTATTATATAAATAACAAATTTTAATATTATATTATTCATTTTAACCTTTCGTGTGGTTAAAATATGTAGTGGGAAAACAAAAATATCAAATATAATAATATATGTATATTATATATATATATTATGATAATAATGTAATACGGAAAGTACTTACTTACGTTATTATAATGTTCTTTTATCAATATACTCATATAGAAAACAGTACATATGTCATATACTTATTATAATATACAAGTATAGTGTATACACATTCTGTTATAAATTTATAATCAATAGGCTATTGAATACTAGCTATAAGTTAATATTTCGTTATGCGTCAAATATAACATATTTTTTGAAATATTACTTTTTTTTTTTTAGCTGAGGATAACGTACATAAAAGGTACGTACTTATGGTGTAGGTAAATTTTTTTTTATATTTTGGTATGCATAGTTTTTTTCCGTAGAAATTTGCAATAATTATTATAACACACCACTTTATTAAACCATGCTAATCAACGAGTAAAGCGGAATGAGTTTAGAGCATTTAGTTTTTGCATCGTATCCAGATGTTTTTAGATTCAAAGTTAACCTTATAGACATTTAAAAATTGTTTTTATTATTTTTCTATGAAGTCGATAAAAACATTTTCATAGAGTTAAAAAATGTTGTAATGATGTGATAAAACTATAAAAGGTTCCCTATAACTTGTTATTATAATAATTAATAATATATTATAAATGGTGAATTAAAAATATTATAGATGCATAATTTAAGCACAGTTTTTTTATATAAGCATTTTAAGCTTATACTAATCAAATTTGTTAAAATCACGAAAATTTACAAGTAATTTTCTTATTAAAACTTATAAAGGATTGACAATTTAATACAATGTTTCTTATAAGTATTTAAGTAGTATATAATATAAGTAAACATTTGGACTAAATTAGATATTTAAACGAAGAACAATACAATATTATTAAAAATAATAGAAATATTATTTGTGGAAACTAAACATATAATTATATTTTAATATTATATTTCACATACACAATGATATTTTAAAAATGCAACGTTTTCCGCAATAAATAATTCAGACTACTATATTACACTATACTATTAATAGTAATATCCACGATTTTAATATGAATATAAAATAAATATTAAAAACAGATTTCACTTAGAATATTGTTTCGTATGTTATGATTTATCATAAAATTCAAATTAAACATTATATAATAAATATTAAAGTAAAACTTACTTCTTATAGCGTAAGGGGAACTTAACATCTAATGTACAGCAGTGCGTTTACTTGCTTACCTGTTTTTTTTTTTTAATATAAATATACTTCATACAACATAATATTGTGTTGGTGAAATAGATACACCATTGTGTTAATGAAAAAAATAACAATAATAATTTAAAAATATTCCCATCTTAGTATAGTATGTTTCTGTTTTATCACGTGATTTTCCTAGTTTATAATCTGACAGACCAATGGTTTTCAAAGATAATTGTTAAGTCAAACAATATACAATCCGGAGACGAAGTATCTAATTGAAATCCTTATGCTCAACTGACTCTCCCGTAAAAATGCATTCAATCAATTAATTACCTTTGACTGATTCCTAGTTCACTCTATAGTTTTGGTCCACAGTGTCTGGAAATACATTATTTCATCATTGCATAAATATTATTTGATTTTCAATGTTTTTGATAACCTAATTAATAAGAAGTTTGTTTTGAAAATAAAACTATTATTGGAATAGAATAATCAGCGAAAACAAAAACTTACCATCGCCAGATTGTACAAAGAAAAACACAGAAATAATTATTGTTCAAAGAAAAAAAACCTAAAAATACGTCATGCAAAATGCATTTTTGTGCTTCACTATTATTTGAGTTATTTGAAACAAACTTTTACAAAACTAAATAATTCCATCTATGGCGAAATAAAATTATAAATAAACTACGCGAATGCATTGAATTCAGTCTTGATAATAACAACAATAATAATAATACAATAGCGTAAAAGAAAACAAGAAATTAAAAATGCCAGCTCCCGAAAATAATGATAACATTATTAAGTTGTTAGTTCTTACTATCTGATACCAAATGACATAGTATTTATATTATAATTTATAATTATCGCGTGTTAAGTACGTGTACACACGTGGAAGAACCCGAAGAACCTCTTGTGTTCCATTTTATGCTCCGAAGAACGATTAATGCAACAGATTATCACAATACCACGGAAAATAAAAAACAAGTCAATAGTTTTTTTTTGTTTTGTCTAGTTCCATTTTAACAGTGGTAATTATTGTCTATAGATTTATAGTTGCATTTCGAAGCGTAACAAATTTTTAAAAATTAAATCTTTGCAATATTTAAGATTTTTTGTTTTTAACTATACCGTTTAATTTAATTATTATCTGGTGCAGAATACTTTTGTTAAAAATGTTGACGTATAAAATATATCAAATAATTAATGACATAACTATTTATTAATGTACATTATAAGTTTGAACGAACAGAGTATTCACCACAAATTTCTCGGGATAACCCTTGCAACTTCACTCCATTTATCTGAACTTTTAACGCTCATAACTAAGAGACCGTATTCGTCCAATATTCAATATTAATGCATAATAAATATTCTACATCTTCAAATATTTTGAAATGTAAAATTCAGGTTGTCGCTCAAATGAGATCAAAATTTTGGTTTGGATTACAGTGTGTCTTCCAACCATCACGTGGGCAATCTAATTGACACTTTCGTGTCAAAGTTAAAATGACCACTCTGTATTTCGTAAAAATGCTACATGTATAATATATACGGTGACAAGCGATAATTGCGCGCTACTGGTGCTACTGCTAAAGAATAAAATACGAGCCGGTGGTTGCGATCACATTTCATAGAAATAATAATAATAATAAATTAATTGATATTTACAGCTGAGAAAACGACGATGCCGTGGCACTACGTAGAACAATATATTATTCATTTATTATAATATTATAATATATGCGTACGTATTGTGTAATCATTGCATATGTATATCTTTTGTGCGAAAAATAAATTGTATTCTTCTCACAACAATACTCCGTCGTCGTCGGCAGTCGATGCGAAATACTGCGGGGCTGTGATGTCGAAATAATAACAAAAGTTTTGGTGACGCGAAAATAAAATATCGCATCGAACGTTTATTTTTGCTTTTAATTTGAACGTTTATCACATTAACGTACAACACAATACTCGCACAATTATTATTGTTTTATATCACTACTATACACGATTATTGCTATGATTGTTGTTATTATTAGTAGTAGTAGTATATGAGTCGCACCGAATAAATACGATACAATAATAACGAGTTGTACGCAAAAACTCGTTTGTTATTCCGTGCGCGCGCGATACCGCAATAACGACGCATTATTGGGATTTCGGAAAGTTACGATTTCCTCGCGGAACAAGGAGAGTTCGGCACTCGAATACACTCCAAACTTTATACGGCGTCATTCGGTTTAAACGGATTTTTGACGAAATCAAATCCGAAACGGGGTATATGCTGCTCCGTCCGGACGGAAACGAGATAACCCACGTTGATGCGGTGCGGCGTATACCAGCCGATACCGGATAATACATTGTGTATTGTACCTGCCATAGCAGCTCTGTTGTAGTGCATATACCGATAGATTAAAATACTACATAAACAAACGATCACATCAAAGCATACCCGATTTCTTCCGGTTCGTTTTTCAATAAATCGTGCGGACAACGACATTACGACGCCATTATTATATATATATATTAGTGTGATAAGTACGTCACGAAACAACGAAAAGCGTATGCGCATCGACGTGTAGAATTCTGACCGAATAAGATGCTCTAATATTATTGCGTTCGGCATAATAAATTAAACATTATTGTCGTTATAATACCGTTGATTATAATATACGTATTATACTATAGTGTTTATATTGATATTGTGTAGAAGGTTTGGTCGGCACAGACCCGGTTGGAATTCCAACTAGGAATAGCTGCATTGTCGTCACGATATGCGTGTATTTTCTGTTTCCCTAACCAGTGCCCGTCGTCTTCGTTTCGGTGTACATATTACATAATATTATGTATTATTAATCGAACAAGCGATCGTTCAAACAGCGAACTCCAACGATTAATTCCCGAACGCATATGACGTTTGGTGGGGGGAAGGAACAATTTAATATTTCCTCCGACCTAACCTAACCCCGTGTTTCGTGTGAAAAGCGCGGTTTATGTATATCATTATTATATGTATTCGTTTTTTTTTCTTTATGTTATTGACATAAACACGTAGCGACCCGTTTGTAACATCAAATTGCATATTCAATATCATAACGAGTGAACGAACCGACGAGATGAATATTCGATTTGTTTTTTTTTTTACTTTTCTCCCGCGGCACTTGTATCCCGTACATGATAATAATACACATATTATAGGTAGTTTGGACATTTTTCGGCCCAAAATTCACAGACTCATTTTAGACCTATATGCGTTTGGAAACTAAAAAGTGATATTTAAATACTGAACCTAAAAATGTTTAAGTACAATAACTGTAAATATGACATTAAACAAATTATTCATAGATATTTTTACAGACGTGAATATTTTCCTATCTGATCGGTTTTTTCTTTGTTTATTATATCGTCTAAATATTATGAGTTTAAATATTCGAGTGCACAACCTGTGCTTAACGGATACATCAATATAATTATTAATTATTAATGGACGAGTATTTTTTATTAAAAATAAATTTTAAAATTGATATTTGTTAAGTTAAAAAATATTTTGTAGATGTATAGTGTTAGATTATAAAAAAAAACTGGATGGCGTGATGGAAAGTGTTGACAGAGAGAAGATGAAAAATATACTTAGGTATTACTACAAAATGATTACAGTAAGTACATCAAAAAGTAAAAACGACAAAAACTATAAAAATAAAATCGAATAAATAGACTATGCACTATAGTTTTTAGTATGAGAAATAGATTAGACATATTGACACCTCATCTACAGAAAAAAATATTTTAACATAAAATTGAAAATGTTGCCACAAAAATGAAAAAAATGTCTAGATAATTTATCGCAGATAACCATTTTATTTAAATAGATTGATAATAATATAATTCAAATTATTTTTACCTATATATAAGATAACAAATAAATACACGGATATTATAATTATAATATGGATAATGCTTAACGCTGTTCGTAATCCACGATCGTACCATTTTATAGACAAAAAATGATTTTTTAAATACAAACGATCGGATACTCGTAAATATTATCCATGAAGTGTTACTGAAACATAATGACGGAAAAAAAAATATCAATTAATTTTTGAGTTCACGATCCATGCTGTTGGTAAAAACAATGTCCACTACGAGATTTTCCTAAGTATTTCGACTACAAGAATTTACACTAGACTGTATAAACAATAATATATAACAGTGTTATGAGTTTTTTCGACGAAAGTCTTATATAAATACAAGGTACACGTGTGTCGTCGGGGAATTCACTGTTATATTAAACTTGATCCAAAATATGAAAATCGACCGAAAAACTACTATGCACGTCGTGTATGTGTGTTTGTACCAGCGAATAGTAAATACACTTCGATTCGGGTGCGCGAGGACCGTGACAAGTGTCCCACAGGCGGATGCCTCCTTAGCATAAGCTCTTATAAACTTCACAGGTTACTCAGAAGTTATTATTTGCGAGACCCGTGCAACTGCGAGACCCGGTGTGTGTGTGTGTGTGTGTGAAAGGACCAGAGAATTCCAAATTCACAAACCGTATATGTGATGTACACACGTTGTTTTACATGCGTTAATTCGAATTTTCATTCTCTATCGCTCACTTTCTCTCTCTCAAACTCCCTCGGCGTCCGTCTAGGTAACTCGAGCGTGTCCCGTCGTCGTCAAAAGGGTCGTTCGTGCGTAGTATTATATTGGCGCCAAGACAAATACCGTGGTATAATAATATTATAATTACACGATTTCAACAACGGCACACGTGCGCGTTTGCTTTTCTCTCGTCGGTTTTTATATTTTTGTCTGACGCATGTAAATATAAGAGTACGTGAAAATATAATATAATGATATTATACGCGGGTTATAGATCGCGGAGAGCGATCGCATGTCGCTTTGAATTAGTTCGCACTCAATATAGAGATTCTAAAACCGATTTTTTTGCGTATTACTTGTGTTTAAAGAACTCGTCATGTACCTACCACTAGATGACTAAAAACAAAACTATTAAAAATTATATAATCCGGTAAATTATGTAATCGTTTTTTATGCAACTGCATTATAATGTATATGCACTGCACCACCACTATGCGGTATTCCACACACGTAAATTCAAAAATATACGAGTATCACAATAATTTGAGTTTTTGAGAAAATAAATAAATTGCAATTCAAATATTGTAAAATAAATGCTCGAGTACTGGGAATTGTAATTAAATTGTCTTGAATCATTGTTATTATTAATAGTAATATTGTGATATTTTGTGCGCGTTATATTACGTATATAATATGTTCAAATCGGCCATGTACGTATTTTATCATATTCATTTTTTATCACTGCAGAATTCATGTGTTTCACAAAGGATATCGACGTCGTAAGGGTTGTTGTCACGTTATAAAACATTTTATGCGTGTTTTTCTTGTACCTATATCGGCATGATATAATATTATAATATTCATAAAATTGTCTTTGGCGAATATTATTTGCGTCACACGACCTACGCACGTTTTTTTGTGCAAAGTTCCAATACCAGCGATTTTCAATGTCCCAAAACAGTGCTTATAACGTTCTCAATAGTCGATCACGAAGAGTGTTGTCAACAAAAAAAAGTCCATGTGTCTACACTACCTATACAGTATATTGCCAATGTAGGTATTATTTTTTCATCCGTTTCAATAATGGTGAGTCAACAGTGGAAATAAAATGTTGATTGCACCACACGAATGCCAACAAACCGTTATAATAGTTGTTTAAAATAATAATATATCCGATGGTATTCTCGTGCACCTACCGCGTATTAATGCCGCCACCACCGAGTCATCATGTTTTTAGGTCAGCAAATATACCGAGTCTGAAGAGATCATTTTTTTTCACATCGTAAAGTTTATCGAATTAAATCACGCACTGTTGTCTGAAAAAACATATTATTATTATTATATACAACCTTCGAAGTATACGCGCTTACATATATATGTATATATAGTCTGCGAGTTACCGCACTCAATTAATAATAATCATCCCAAGTGATTGAATTTAAATTAACCAAAGTGAATGTGCGTCTATGTTATCGAGTAAAATTTGTCTTCGTAGACCCGAAAAATAAATTATTAAAATCATTAAAAGCGATTCGATATGGTGGGTTTAAGATCGAAAGTAATTAGACCTGCAAAATGTTTTATTCATGCTTTGAATGAATACATCGATTTATATTTTATTCATATTGTCTAAGTACGGTTCTAATAGGGTTGTATCAAATCTATAGAACAAATTAATATTATTGTAATACTATTATGACTGTATGTTGATGATTTTTGCATTATATCATTTGTATATTTTGAATTAAATATACATAATACCTAAATAATCATAAATTATAACATTTTTTAAAATATTTATAAATCTAGTTTCGTTATAATATAGTGTCTTCGAAATGTCAAATACTGACTTAGTATAATACACGTAGTTGTATTACGTACTTATACAGTATACAATTATATTATAAATACCATAAATGTGTTCGAAAATCCGAGGAAAAAAATTATAACAAGATGATAAGACGAATATTCATTCAGCGACTTCAGACTTGTTTGACGGTGAACGTGACCTATTAGATTCATTATTATAAAAATAAAGATGGGTATACCTAATGCATTTCGAATATCGCAATTTGGTAGTGTTCTCGTAGGTTATTGTACGGCCGTATAGTAACAATGATAATAATACCATTATTATACCACGTTACGGGACCGAAATGGAGAGATGATTTCAACCATTGTTCGTTATAGTAATGAGTTGACCCTTCGACAAACGACAAAGTCTACTCCTCCGGGTGCTTTTGCAAAATATATGCAATAATTATTTATACTATAATAATATACTAATTAGGTTTAATTTATTACGATAATAGTATTTCGTGTTAGGTTTTAAAAGAAGTCCATGAAAACCATCTTGGAAATTAACTCGATAAAACGACTACTATTATAGTCACTGAAACTGCATTATTCTTGTAGTGCCGCAGTGGCTTGTAAATTAACTAGACTAAAACCGATTTTGAACGTTTTTATGTGTATTTTTCTGAGGCTATGTCACACGACTATCGTAATGAAAACAATAAAAATACAATCGAAATTTTATAATATTTCGTTTGAAATCTTGTCGGTTTCTAGTGGGTTATTCGTCTTAATCTCGCGGATAACAGGGTTTTTGGGAAGGAATATTTTTGAATTACACAATATGTATAATTCATATTATGAGGAAGCCCCGATACAAAATACGTATTTTAAATGTTTCAATTTGATGACATAAAATAAAGTATTAAAATATTATATGTTTAATTGTGTATTTAAATTGTAACTGTAGTTTTGTTTTATGTATAAAGCTGCTTATATATTATATATTTGTTAATACTTATCCTACCCTAAATTTAACCCCTCCATCACATTAAGCTTAGCTTGTGATGCGGAGAAGGAACTTATACCGACACAAACGCGTTGCTAAAAATCCCAGATGGTCCCTTCCATGTATGGGATCCAACAAAGTTTTTGGGTAGATTAACTCTGACACATTTTCGTACTCCTATATTTTATTCCATATTTTTCTATAAACAGCTGCAACGACACGCTTTCAATATTTTCGAACGAGTAAAGTGTATAATATGAGTTTTTAAAACAACATATTATAAACAATGTTTAGCGAAATATCTGTAGTTTAATATCCCATTGGGTACTAACTATAGTAAGTAACTATATAAAATGATGATTGTATATTTTGATAATCGAATAGTTTTCAAAACAAATATATATATATATTATGTAACGATATTTAGTTTAGAATTATAATTTAGTATTTAATTATATTATAATACCTACCTAATCATAAGCATTTTAGAAACTGAACTGATAATATAGGTGTTGGAAATAATGGTAATTAAAATAGATCAAAATCATGTAAAACACTATAACATCATAAAAAACCAAATTTGAAATATACTCTTATTGATTTGGCAAAATCTAAAATTATTATAATAATAATGTAGGTACCTAGTCATATTTAGTGAAATTTATATATTTTATCGTATAATATTATCTCTTTGTTTTCTAATTAATAGC
Organism: Rhopalosiphum padi; assembly: GCF_020882245.1. Taxonomy (NCBI): domain Eukaryota; kingdom Metazoa; phylum Arthropoda; class Insecta; order Hemiptera; family Aphididae; genus Rhopalosiphum; species Rhopalosiphum padi. The sequence continues at coordinate 47,877,042 of NC_083600.1, read as the reverse complement.
ATGTGTATAACCTAATGGTTGCAGTATACTCTAATATGTCAAAATGTCGTTTATAATAATTATAATAAAAATTAAATAAAAAATGTTAAAATATGGTTGGGTTGTAAATATTAAGGCTTAGAGTAATATATTGAATCCAATGATTGGCCATAACATTTTAATAAAACAATGTATAATATATAATTTGTTTACCGCTACAACGTACACGAAATTTTACTCGAAGCGACCGCTTGCGTTTTCAAAAGGTAATAAATTATCTAATCCAATATTAAATGGTAAGTATATACAATTGTTGGCTTCGACCAAGACTATTGTTTGTTATCAAGTGAAATGGATAAAAATAGCAAATTATTTGCAAATTACAAAGATTATGAAACATCGCGATCATTAAGTTGGTTAAAATTTACGAGTATACCATCACGTTTTATTGTGGTTACAAGTAAAATAAACATATATATATTTTTTTAATAATTACAATGGAAGTTAAAATGTCTTGAAATTATTGATTTTTAATCATTTTTATTCGTTCGTGAGAGTCAATGTGACAAAATTCGTTGGCGATATGCCAAGAAAACATGTCCAGAAAAAATATACACAAAAACAATTTTATCGAATTAGCAAGTATTAAAATAAATATCGGGTTAAAAAAAAATAAGAATTTGAAGTATTATGGAATGACGATATAATACGTAATTTAAAAAGTTTTTATTCGGTTTTAAAAACACATTTTAATATCAGTTGATAAATTGCTCCATTTACGCCGACGAGTGACGACAGTTAAACACGATTTTTTTTATGATTGTAGTTTTTTTTATGTATAAACAATTTAGATTGAATAATAATTACATTGAAATTTTACAATCCACCGAAAATGTTCGTCTGACGCGTTAATAAACCGCACAACATCGCTCAAAAAATCCGTGTTACGGACGTCGAAGGTGATTGACATAATAAAATAGATGATCTATGTTAAGATATTGTAAACAGCGTTACAGAATATAAATATTTATTTATATCCATTTCTTATTTTTGTATTCAATGGCTGTGCTTCAAATTACATTGATGCGTCATTTACGATATTTCAATAGTATATTAATATATTATATTTGATATTTCGTTTGGAGTTTTCTGATAATAGTATTGAATAATATCAAATGCAGATTTAGTGCAAGAGTATATTATTATCATTGAAATCTGTAGATCAGAGACTACTATAATTTTTAGGAGATCATTCTTTTATTTTTTTTAAAAACATAACAATTTTACACAGTGATTAAATGAGATTAGTATATAAAAATCCACTATAGATATAGTATTACTTGTTACTAGATACGTTTTAGGTTATTGAACTTTTATTCGAAATTTTCGTTAAAAGTAAACAATTCAATTCAAAAAAATGATTTTATTTAATCAGCGAGATTTGAGCATTTTTATTTTATTATTAACACACGACGAAATATTTTGAAAATGTAAATAAATAATAATACGATGGTCGCACTTTTTACATCGAGAGATAAATACTGTAATTATAAGAACCACAGTTATATATGCTTTGAGGTTAGTTGCATAAGAAATAACCATATTGTACACTTTCATTAATCTATATAATGTGATACCATAATTAATAAACGAATTTTTAATTTAAATAAATTATTTGAAATTTATTAAAAAACAAATAAATCTACAAATGTTATGAAAACAGATTCGTTTACACGTGTATGCTAATATTGTAAATTTTACTCGTATATTTAAAATAACAGTTTTATTTGTTAGACGAATAATATAGTTTATGATTTACAGATTGACAACTCGATGTAAAATACAAATTATATAAATCCAATAATTCCCTAAAGAACCTTGCAATGGACTCTATAATACCAACTCACAATACTACCAAAACCACTGTGGTTGCGACCGAATGATGTTCCGAACTAACTGATCAGGGACTAAATGGACACGATTAGAGCTGCAGAGAGTAACATATCTATAATTTTCATAGTAATTTCTACCTGTTAGAACCCTTATAAAAATGTCTTGTATTTGAAAATATATCGAACACAATGTAGTATTATACTTTATATCGTAAATAAAAACTAAAAATATGCTTACCACCCGAGCTTTTACTATCATTTTTCCATAGTTTAAATCTGGTGATCGTAAACAATTTGGTAACTATACAGACCAATTGCTCTTACTTTAACTATTTCTAAATTATTCGAGAAATGCATTACAACATGATTAATGTCTTTTCTAAAGAAACATAATTTTTTTCACAAAATCAATTTGGTTTTTGTGCTAACATGTCTACTATAGTTAAATCTTCTCATTGTATTCATAGTAATTTAGATAAAAAACTTAAAGTTCTTGGCATTTTTTTTGATTTTAAAAAATCTTTTGACTCTGTTGAACATGTTTTATTAATTTTATAGCTTAAAAAGACTATGGCTCTTAATTTAATCAAAACATTTATTTTTTGAAAGACCTCAGCAAGTTAGACTAAATGGGCATTTTAGTGATATAAAAACAAATTGTTTTTCAGTTCCTCAAGGCACAGTACTTGGCCCAGTATTATTTATTATTTATATAAATGAACTTTTAAACACATACTTAGATGCTGAAATGTTTGAGCTCTAACTTATACAATATAAATCGAAAAATTTGAATATGAATATATGATACGTGGCTATAAAATGGCCGTACATATTATATTAATAAAAATATAATACTTTTTATTATTATTTCACAATATTTCTATTGTTATTTTAGTCTCAAGATTTGCCTATAAGATTTTGGTTGACGCTCGATCTTTGTTGTTGTTTGCGGAACAACACACACCCTGGCAGCAGCACAGATCAGAAGTTCACGTGCCCGCCATAGAAACTAAAATAACAGAATAACAGATATTAGTGAACATTACGGATACGGGGCAAGGCAGAGCCACGCAAAGAACATTTGTTGTTTTATAAACTATTTAATGCACAGTCGTATAGAGTTAGAGTTGAGGGAGGAAAAAGTCTCCTCGGCCCAGGTAGTCGAAAAGGCGAAGCGCCAACGGTGGACAACGTTACTTCGCGCATCGCTCTCCAACGGGGACAAAGCTCTGGATCGCAGTCGACCACAACAAGCACACTCTGCTAAAAAAAATATTACGCCGTTACAGCTCTTATGAGATTGACAATTTGTTGCAACAACGTGCGATGTGTTATGGATAGGGGGGGGGGGGTTACTAACAAGAATAAACAAATCCCATCGCTTGCGTAATGCGCAGTACGCAATTGTATTGTAAATTTGTAAATAATAATAATAAATCACCTATAAAATATATAACCAGGTATAGGTTCCCCCAAAATAAATAATAATAATAATCTAAAGTGATATTATAATATAAAACAATATATGTATAAAATTTGATAAGATGAAACTAGAAGAAAGAAAAATAAATATATAATATAAATTCCTCTCCGACCAGCATATTTGCATAGCGCGAATTTAAAAATTTAATCATCCAGTTCATTTAAATAATTTGTCGTACATTTTCGATGTCGCGGCAAAAGAAAAAAACCATCACTGTTAATATTATCCGGATCATTTGCAAATTTAAATCCTAACTACATTTCACTATTTTTTGCAGAAAAAAATTATAATGTTGTCATTATTAATAATATAATATATATATATTTTTTTAAACTATGAATACAACGGTTACCTATAATTATTGTACAGTATTGTATTCTCAATCAATTTTAAACGTTGTCCCACTGTTAAAATATTGTTAACTTATTAATTCTAAAGAAAATGTGAAATCTAATTTTAACAACACAAACTAATCAACTACACCGTAGTTATTACATTCCAATACATAAAGAATACAGTTATAATACACTAATTAAACCAATTTACCAAAGTAAAATATAAAGTTGGTATATCTATGTCAAAACAATAATAAAAATATGTTCAATTCTTTTTTTTTATATTACACCGTTAAATTAATTAACTACAAATATTAATAATAAAAATGGGATTTGAACACAAAAAATAATAATTTAAGTACACGTATAATATTAATTTTATAGATGTTTTTTTAAATAAGCAAATTTTTTTAAATCTAGCAAATAATTATCAATTTAAATAGGTAGTTAAAACTTAAAATATTAGAATTAGATTTCGCATAAAAATTGGAATATAAAATATGGGTCGTATAACAATTTCTATATTTTACTATCGTGGTCGAAACACGTTTGTTTATTATTATTTTTTTTAATACATAAAGCTTTATATATTCCAGGAATACGTGTGTATATAAATATATTTTTAAATAAAAAAAATTGTTTATGTATAATACGCACAATAAAACAATAACGTTCACGGAATTTCGCTTTTGTTCTTTTAAATCCTGGTTCATAAACGTAGGCTGTATCTACTTACTGTACTATATTGTGTGATTAATACAAACTATTTCTACAAGCATGGAACAATTAAACAAGATAAATGCTTCAAGTATATTATCCATCGCTATGGTAATTTCTCTAACAACTCGTGTGTTTTCATATTATGCAAATTGTTTACCGAACGTTTTTCTTGGACGGGAACAATATATTAATTTTTAAAACGTTATTTTTTTCCCCAACAGGAAACGTATCTGTACATTCAGATGTTAATGATTGGTTGTGGTTTTTACGAAAACATTACAATATGAAAAATAATTTATCACAATAGGTATATTTATATTTACAATCCTATATATCAATGTGTATGAAAATAATACACTCATTAAATACGCGGGAAACGAATTTTTAGCCTGCGAGTTTATTTAACTTTTTTTTTTTTTTTTTTTTTTTTTTCGTATGGCGTATGTAGTTCGGGAGTAAGCCCGGCGCCTGATTGGCAGAATTAGACCGCTCGGCCACCCCGTCCCCTATTTAACGTTAATGACATGCGATAGACACTTATGGTTATGGAAATTTTAAAAATATTGACATTAGATATACGTTATTATTGCAGTTATTTTGTACATAATTGCTAAATATTTTTAATCCGGATTTTTAAATATATAAAATAAAAATAAAATATCTCAAATATTTAAAAATATTTTTATATATCTTAAAACATGTATGTACCTTCGACAAAATATAAAACATACTGAAAGCATTTAGAAATTTAACTTACCACAGACTATTGAAACGAAAACGAAATGTATATTATTATTATAAAAAAACGAACGTTCATATAGGTACCAAAAAACTTACAGTGCACACAATTTAAATGTTCGCTACACGTTATGCGTTTGATTTCAAATCAGTGACAGTAAAAAAATATTATAATGTATAATATTATTCCTGTCATGGAATATGGTGTACGCAATGTCAGAAACATTGGGTAGTACGTATATAGAATACACTTGGAATGACGTTTCAGCAAATTGGATGCTGTTATATTAATTTATCGAACTCGAGCGTAGTGTTTGCTCGTAAATTACGACTATAGAATCTTAGGCAGTCGGTTGATTGTGATTCAAATTGTGCTGCGCATAACGGTCACAATGTAACCATTCGCATAATGATAATAATATTATGACGTCAATATATAATGCGTTTTAAAATGCACACGGGTGTGATTGGACCAAGACGATCGTTTAGCGGTGGGGCTCGCCGTGGGTTACTTTTCGTTTTGAATTCGTACACCGTAGACTAATAAGGAATATTCCAGATTTGTACCCCTCGCACAGCTGAGGTATGGTAATCAGTCCAAAGTCAACGTGAAATAAAACGAATAAAAACATAATTTACATTGGTACCTATTTGTATGAAGTAGACGAATATAACGCGTTTTAACAAAAAAAGTTTTGACAACACTAAATAGTAATAATTTAATTTCCGTTTGGCGTGCCAATGATTTAAAACTTTAATAAATTACTTTTACAAAGCCATTTTTTATTTTCCAATAATAAATTTGACCGGGAACCGAATCAGTTTCACCCGGCAAAACTGTTCGGACATTTCGGGACCGATTTCGACTGCAGTGTACGAATAACGCTGTAGATTCTCCGCGTTCGCGTCATTTTCGATAATCCCGATCGTCGCGCCTATACACACAGTAGTCTGCGACCTCCTCTCTCGCGTCAGACGGACGCGGTTTCGAGGTCGAACGCCTTTGATATGTGCGGCGGCGGCGGCGAGGGAAGGTGAAAAACTGTTGCCCGGCGGCGGTGTGAGGAGAGAAACTGCTGCACTTCGTCGCGGACTCGTCGATTTTCCGTAATGGGCAGAAAGATACGTCGAGCCTACTCAATATATATATATATATAACATAGGAGGACAGACAGCGTGGCAACAGTAATATATTTCTGGCAGCGCATTCGTCGAACACACGTAATATTTCGTAATAAATGTGTGAATACAACCGCATTATATGCTGCAGTGTACACAATGCAATACATTTAATATTGTGTGTTGGGCCGTCCGGTCGCGGAAAGATTTCTTCGATTAGGAGGTACTGCCGATTTTAATTATTTTCGTTTTCGCAGTCGTGCGGCGCGTATTGTGTGCCGACCGTACAGAAACGGCCGCGGTCGAATCAAATCGGATCGCAAATGTAATGACGTTATGTGAACAAAACTACGTTCGTGTTGCAAGTCGTTTGCAGTGTCGTTACAATCGATGACGTCGCTAAAGGATAATCTATATTACCGAGATTATATAAATATTGTGTACGGACGGAGTATTCGAACGGTATATGTATATAGGGATATGGGGTTCGTGCGGTTTTCGTTTCAATTCAAAGTTTATACCTTTACGCCTGGAACTTTTGTCCGAATCATGACCTTTTCGACCGCTCCCCCCCCCTGCCAGTACACGCCGAGCCGCAACATTGATGTTATCTGATAACACTTTGTACGCTGGGAAAATTCTTATATGTGTATAATGTATATAATGTAACGGGAAGGACGGAAAAACTTTTCTGAAACAATAACAATACCGGAGTTCCGGAACGGTCCGATGCACGCCACGTAGACCTTATTTCGGTGAACACGACCGTGGTTTGTAGGTGTTCGTGGCTTGGACGTTTTCTTTATTTCCATAATACGTTTCACATCTCAAATTTCGATCGCGGTTTTCGCGTTTTTCACTGTTCCGCGATAATAATATAATAATATATATAGGGCTCTCGCGGTCGTCTCCATATAAATGTCGATGAAGTATTACGCAAAAACGCATAGTGCGATTAATATCATACATTAAATCGTAAAGAAATAGTTTTTATTTTTCAAAATCATAAAAACATCAAACGAGGAATGTGTTTAACTTGTATAGATTTTGTGTTTAATTGTTTAGCCCATAGGTATAAGCGCTTTCATTTGATTATACAATAAATCCGACGTACATTTCAGACAAAACCTTTTAGTACGTTTTAATGCTTGATTATCGTTGTAACATTTTAATATTTCATATCGTTAATTACTCTATTCTGTTGAATTTACAATCTTGCAATACGAATATTTTAACGGAACGGTTTCAGTATTTTTTAACAGCGATTTGTCAAACGTACATAAAATTGTGTTGAATGTACGTAGTACATTTTTCGATGTCAGGCAATGTTGACATGCTATGCAATTTGATTAGAGTTTGAGTAATAGTTGGTTCTTATTATTTATACTTATTTAAACATTTTTTTTTTAAACAAATCACAATTTGGTAAATCTAATAGGTACCATGCCAGTATTTATCATGATTTGTTTTATAAAATCATTGTGTTTTTTTTCAAGTATATTAAAAAAAAATAAAAACGTATTTATACAATATTATAATATTTAGGTTCAGTTTTAATCAATATGTTTAATACATTCATGCAATTTAATTTAGATTAAGATTATGGGAACTTGCAAGTCGAAACCTAAATTGAATAAGAAAACTTTCGAACTTTAATTCATTTCAACTTTTATGTAAAACGTTAAAATATTTAACTCGAGTAGCTTGCATATTTTTAAAAATGTATAATTCAACGCTAGATATCAGTGTTTATTTTCGTATTAAACATTTTAATAAAACTTCACCCAACAACAATTTTTATAACTGTAATCAATTTTGTTTTCATTCTGTGGTATAAATTATAGCGCGTTTGTGTGCTAAAAACTAATTCTAATATATGAGCCGAAACTTTTCAACATACGCAATTATTTAGCGGCAAATAAATAAACGACTTCTCTTATTTTTCTTTGATTTTGACGTTTATTATACAACTTAAACACAACCAAAGAAACATAAATTTGAGCGTCGTATAATTGTTTTGTTTAGTTATTTTCAGTACGCTTTGATAGCGCGCAGATGAGTCTTCACCTTCGATGTACAATAATCCTTACATCGTTCAAGTGGAAATCGGAGAAGCGGTATCGTGCACTTTATGCGAACTATATCAACTTTTCTACCGGAAAATGTACTTAGATACGATGCACATAAGGTGAAATTTGGTACACTACATTAGTTTGATAACGTTACTACTTTATCAGAAGCCCAACAGTGTGTGAAAATTATGTTAAAAATTGTGTGCTTAGCCAACAACATATCTCGGTAATGGAGAAAAAATAGAATAATTATTTTATTTATTTTTTTATTTTTTGTCTTTTTTGTTAGGATTATATGGATTTCACATTTTTAAAAATACTTAAATTATTCGAAATATTGTTGTTTTGATGTCATAATGTTATAATAGTATTAAGAATTCTAAAAAATCTAGGGTAAGTTCATCTTTCTAAAATGTTGTTCTTTTATCTTTGGCTCATTTTACTGAAGGTATTAAATAAATAATAAAACACTAATATACAAATCACAACACTACAACAGGCGTTCCGTGATAGGTGTTCTCATATTATAATAGACTACAGACTGACTGAATTAACATTTCAACACGAACACAACTATTATGAAAAATGTTGTCGAAATTCAGTAGATACTAAGTGTAGTGCTGTACTGCTAGTCAGTTGTATACGTTGTATACTAAACTATATATCTTACAGGACTCTAAGTTATATTTTTGAAATGTATTGGTGATCACTGGGAATTTAATCTAAACGGGAACAAATTGTACCTGAACATTATTTTATTCGATATAATATTATAGACAACGATATCCACGCTATAGTTCAGTAATTTTTATTTGTAATTATTTTTTTAAATTATTGTATTTTATTTGTACATATTTGATATTACAATAATATTATTTGAATATTTAGCATTTTTTTTATTAATTAAAAATGTTTGTGGTTGTTTAGATGGGGGGGGGGGGTACAATTCTCTTTTCTGGGTACGCCATTGTACAGAGGTGCTGTTTAATTTTTAAATAAGTGTTTTCGAATACTGAATAATACTATGTAAACAAATCTATTTTCAATTTCTTCATAGTTAAAAATTAAATTAGAGCATTTAATAAAGTAGGAACACAAGAAATATAAATTAAATTAAAACGAGTATAAAAACAAATAAAGCTTGTTAATATTTTCGAAATTCATAAATCTAAAATTAAATATAACCAATAATTGAAATAATTTAATACCTAGTTAATTGAGTATATCAAAATTAATATTTAAGATAATAAGCACGTCATCATGAATACGACAAGGGTAAATAATGATGAAATATAGTGACGCGTAGATCATAATTAAAAACACAAAACACAAATAATAATTTAATATATTGTTAATTATAAACAAAATTTAATATTCCTTTATCTTCGACTACCTATAATTTTTATGTATTTAAATTTAAAATTTAAAAAATGCCTTCAGTTTATAGCTCATAAGTCATAAATAATAGTAAACAATCATAATTTAATTAAAACTATGTTTACAAATAATACTAAAAACAAATCTAAAAGCAAATTGATTAAAAAGCACTGCTAAAATTGGTTTACCATCACACGATATTCTGAAGTATCAAAAAATATAATTTCATCGATCACGTTTCTATAAATGGGAACGTTTTCGGGACAACAAATTAATTACATTACTCAGGCATAAATTAAATATTAATAAGAATATTTTTAAATTAATTATTGATACATTAAATTAATTTATAACAACGAAAACCGTGCTAATACCGGGGATTATATTAAGATCTTTACAAGGTATGAAAAACAAATACAACATGTATCAACGTTCGACATACGAATACAGGTACTAGTGTATTACACGATGAACAATGTTAGGTTATTAGGTTAATGGTTATGGAAATCAAACATACCGTTTAAATTCTGGAAAAGTCGGAATGTAACGATGTAACTATTACTATACGACATTGAAAGAACTACCATATAATATATAATAATATATAGATGTAGTAATTTGAAAATAATTTCGTGAATGATCGTCCATGTACGATCGTGTTGGTACGTATACTCGTATATAAGAAATCATTAACTTAAGTGTATTATTATTATTTTTTTTTTATTTCATACTGATTGTGTACCGATCTTTCATAAATGTTAGTTTTATAACTTTGCGCAATTATCTATGTCGCTGTGCGATGACTGCGATGTATTATTTTTTTTTTGGTTTTTCTATAGTTGTGTATAACATAAATTGGTATTCGAGTTTATGGAATTCTTTCGAACACTATATAAGTACAGCGTGCACTTAAAATAAAAAATAATTCGTCCTTTCACTTTTTGTGAAATTATTTTCACGGTAAAAGATGTTAAAAAGTGACAATTTTGTCATATTATAATTAAAATAAATAAATATATATAATAATTATACATATACTGAAATATTACCGAAGCATAACGTATTAAAAAAATATGATTTATTACACTAAGCTTAATAAAGCCGACTTATAGAAACAAAAATAATATATAAATATAAAAATAATAATATTATATTTACTTCATAAATCTATATAATATTATACAGTAAGTATTTTAACACTAGATAAAAATGCTTATTCCGAGTACTTTTTCACCGTCGAACCAATGAGTGGATTTTAAAGTGTGTGTTGTATGAATAACGTTATTTTAACATACGCGGTGTATGTGTGTGTGTGTGTGCGTGTGTGTGTGCGTTTTATGCTATCAATATTAAAGAAAATTATTATTGGCAGCTATCAATAAATTACATTTAAAATAAAAATTTAAGTCGATCTGTTAATTTCAAAACATAAAAGCTAAAAATTAAAACTCATATTTTTTAAAGTAACTATTATATTACGTCGTATAATGTACACGGTTCGTGATTTTCTTGAAAATATTATTTATTTATTAAACAACATTATCGTAAAATTAATAAACAGACTAATGAAGTATTCAGACATCAAGTTCAGTATTTCTTACTTCCTAATGAGTACGTTTTGTTGTACATAATATATTATATTCGGTACAAAGGACAAACATCGTATCTCTGAACGAAAAATATGACGTTCATGCCAATTAATATTTGATGAATATGAACACCTCTGACGGGTTTGATGGTGGATTTACTGAAATTCGTGCTGAACGATATTTTTTTTTACGATTTTTTCGATTTATGTGAATTTTTATACCGCTCTTGAAAAATGTAAGTAATTTATCATGTATAGTTGTGTGGGGATGTTTTTACCGTCACATCTTAAGAATAAAAACATTTGCAAGGGTGGAGATATTACTTAAATTTGTTTCACGATGTGGGCAGAGGAGGTATGAGAAAATGTGTGTTATAATATTATATAATATTTTATCGACACTGCGCATTCTTCCGTACGCTATGGCGCAATCTCAGCCCGGAACATGATATATAATACTGTGTATCTATATATAATATATATTGTACCTATTTATTTTACGTGCACTTGTTTTGTGCGTCTTAGCGTCTAACGTTTGAAGAGGTATCGGTTTTTACAGTAGATCATTGTACAATTGTTGACATTAAAATTAAAAATCACAAAACGTTATGTTCCCCGTCTCATTTCCGAAGTAATTTTAGGTCTCGATGTTATTTATGTCGTTATGTGGCAGCGATGGTTTCATATGAATCAAACATGTTTATACTTACACTATCGGCTCGGTACGATATAAATCAAATGGTATAATAATGCTTATTTTTTTTAAATTTAGTGGTATTTTATTTTTAATTATTTTAAACGTTCGTTGGTAATAATAATAAGACGCACTTATTGTACCTACCATAGGCCATAACAATAAAAGAATCGAGTGATTTAAAGTGGCCTTAGCCGACGTATTCGGAACTCACATCAACGTTTCACGCTATCGATACCCGAAATCTATCGGAGACCAAACCGCACCGAAGTATACGTAATGGTATTTGAAACTTTTATAGTACATTTTCAGTAAATGAACAAAAATAAAAACAAATAATTGAAGAGAATGGACGCAGAGAATAAAAATATTTCTATATCTGTGTTTCCGCTCCGACGAATATTCCCCTGTGGGTTTGGAAAAACATACAGTCGGGAAATCCTCAAAAAAAAAAGTTTGTCCGTCAATTCTATCCAACGAGCTCAAATGGACGTGTGTATAGGTTGAAAATGCTGGGTTCGAAAACGCAACCGAAATAGGTATTACATAGGTTATTTTTTAAATTTTTAATCTACTGTATTATCTTTTAAATTTAATTATGTCAAAAATAAAAGTAACGTCTGTTATCAAGGAATAACTGTACTCAATATAAAAAGCCACTTTTAATCAATTTTGATTAATATACGAGTAGCAAAACTTCAGGTTTAATTGGATTATTACTCTGCCGCGTTGTCTACTTTATGATTAAAATGAACGATGATTTTAAGTAGGCAAACAAAATTAAAAAATATATTTATACATCGATACATTATTAAAATAAATTATTATATACTACGTTTTTAAATACTTTCTATTTACACTTTGATAATATTTAATTATTCGTATTGGATAATAATATATTATAGACTTTTAGATATGTAAAAATCATTTGTGAATATTATTATCGTAGTTGCTATTATAGGACTATCGTATTTTATTATTTGAATATACATATTATGATAAATTTTTACACTCGATTAAAAATCGATACATTAATAATTATAATTGTCAATAATGATGTTCTTTAAAAAACTGAAAAATCTGTAATCTTAGTTATTTGGTTAAAACTTGATTGGATAGCTAATTATCAAAATATAATAAATAATGATGTACAAAAAGTTAGTGTACTTATTTTATAATTAATGTAATTAATGTAAGAAAATATTTTGCAGGTATTGTGTCATGTTGTATAATATTGTGTACCGACTACGGTTATATACATATTAAAACAATGAACATAATTATATTTAAATTGGAAATAATAATAAATTCTATTTTGAGTTAAAAACTTGCATGATTTATTCATTAATAATTGTTTCTAAGTTTAGAGGTGTTTTCGTTTGAAATTATACTATAATAAACAATTTCATATTTTTTTTTATAAAATTGTAATTATTTTTTCATAACTGTTTTCTCACAAATAAAATATCTACTAGTTAATATTTCAATCTAAAAATTAAATTAGTGAATTTTAATCGAAGAAAACCGTAAAATTTGTATACATTTTAAAAATCAATACAAATGGGTTATTCCAATTTTAAACAACGATTTAATATTTTAGATGTTTATAAGTTTATAACCATATATTTTTTATCAATGAAATAATATAAACAACCGAAAGAATACCAAGTTTAAGTGATTGTAGTGGTACGTTGACTTATTCATTTTATTAAATGCTCGTGAAGTATTAAAATATATATAAAATGTGTCACGAATTGGTTTATGAAGTTTCAATACATTTAATGCATATTGCAATTTGTAATACATTTGCAGCGCATGTCAAAAGCAGTGGCTGTGGTCTCCGACGTTGTTTGATAATAATTATTAAATATTTAATATTCACAAAACTAGCTTTGCATGATGAATGATTTTATTTTATGTTCATAATATATATTCTGGAAATTCGATGCTAAAGTTATTGTACCGTAATCATAATCATTAACGGTTGGATTTATCATTTTAAATTTATAACTAATTCTCAAAACACATATTATAACGTTAAATTTATGTAAAATCATTTTTAAATACAAAGTTATAGCAGTGAGTGGAGATGCAACACGAAAAAAGAAAAAAGTTTTCTTACCTTTTTGTATCTGTTTAAATTAGCATTAATACCAATAATTATCAACTTTCGAGTTATACTTCGTGTGAAGTTCTAACGACGGTCTAGCATTTTTTTTTTTAATCTCGATTTCCAAAATTTTCCAATCCTTTGTATATTACTCGAAAAAAATCGGTATTTTTCGTATAAGCTGTGTCCTATAAATATTGTAGTATTCGATAAATTTTCTCTTTCATATATGTGTTTTTACAGGGTAGCTGAAGTTTTTGTAATTGTTGATAAAAGTGTACACACGCTTTATGCGGATGTCGATGATAAAGATTCTGCTGCATTGAAACATTTTTAACATATTAATCTATGTTGAGAAATATGTAAAACATTATTCCTCTGAAATATAGCAAAATAAAGTGAAATACAGGTATGGTATTGGAATTTGGAAACATGGTAACATGACGTAATTTAATATTTTTTAATCAGAAATTACTTTTTAGTATCATATTTTAAACGCCTTCATATAATGATATATTATATATACTATATTAATAATTATTTTAAAATCCGAAATAAATAGTACCTACTTAAAAGTACTTCAAATAGGAGTTATTGCTGGCACATTGAAATTGCAAAATTGCCATTTTTATTTTACAGAATAATCAAAAAACACTATCATGTATATATAAATATGTATATATTTATTTATGGTTTAAATTTACAACAATCGTTTTACAATTTTATAGAACAGATAACATCCACTCGGGTGGCAGCTATACTCATCATAATATTATAGTCTATGAAGCACACTCCACTGGCAAGGCAAGTCTGGTTTTTTGTACTAAAGATAATCTGAACAAGAATTAATTTTTTTTTTCCGTTAACAGAAAATAGTTAATGATTTATAAGCATATTTTTTAAATATTTAGTGGAGTAGTTTTCATTTTTATGTATATTGTATACAATAAAAAATGAAATAAACACGGTCCAAGTTAATTTATAAAGTGAAATATCGAACATACCTGTAAAACGAAGGCTGATAGAAAATTCAATCAAGGGTTCTAATAACTAAAGTAGCTGCCTACATAATAATATAATAGTAGTGAAGACTTTCGATGAATATCTGAATTAATAATGCACTCTACATTTAAGTTTATTGAAATGGAACAATTTGCTTAAGCACTAAAACTAAACTTGTAAACAGTGTTTGAATTTTGTGTAACGGAATTTCGTATTGCAACAGCACTTTTAAATATTATTTTCGTATCGATTGGCAATTCAATAAATATAAATGACAGGATTTGTGGTATGTTTATTATACATTTTTATTTTTAAGCACAAAAACGAGTGTGTTTTTGCCGCATTGAGGAATTAATGAGGAGAGGAAGAAATGAGATTAGTCAAAATTACGTTCGCGGGGAGAAAATTAAATAATCTGGATAAATTTGTTTCTATATTGAATGGAGCAGTATAAAAAGATGAAACCGAAACCATGAAGCTCAGCCAAAAATATTTGACTACGGCAGATGTTTAAAATTATGTTTTCAATTGCATGCCAATGATTATTGTATTGAATAAAGTCTCCGACACAATAATCAGTAAAAGAAAAATTATTTATCAAATTGGGGTTTTTTTTTTTATCAAAATTGTTATTCAAAATCAAATGTGCTTCATAAAATAATATTTTTGGTTTGCAAATCAGTTTAAAAAAAATATATATATTTATGAAATAAGTTATTATAATGGAGATAAATGTATCACCGGGAGTACTGTTATATTATTTTCCGTCGGAAATAATTATTGTATGAATGTACAGACAAAAATGTTTGATGTATAAATTATTTTAAGATTGCTATGAAAGACTACGGGTGTTGCATTTTATATTACATTATTTTTAGACATCGGTTTAATTGTAGATATTATTTAACTTATTTAAAAATGAATATTATATTTGAAGTAGAATTCCCATGTAAAAATACTTTTTATGATTTAATTATCAATGGGGGGGGGGGGGGGCAATCATAATAATTGTATAATAATAATATTATATTGTTTAATTTTCCAAAAACACACATAATTATATTTATACAATATAAATGTTGGATCATATCAGAAGCAACCTAAGTTATTTTTATGAATGTATGTTTTGGTTTTTTGGTGCTTATTTAAACATTAGTAAATGATATGTATTTTAATTTTAATGTACTTCTTTTTTTGATTTATTTTTAATCGAAAATATATTATCACGTGTCTACTATTGATAAGTACAAATTATTCGTATAATAATAACATATGTAATAGGTCTAATTTAATAGTTATAATTAATAATTGATTGATTTTTCAGACTAAAACAGTATAATTTGAACGTAATAATGAGGTCAACTAATAAAGTTTCTATCGCAAAACTTTACAGTTGATTTTCAATCTAAAATTATAAAATTCTATTAAAATTTAGCTTTATGAGTGTCTAAATGTATTATCTAGTGAGCGCTAAGGATGATTACTATAATCCATTTAACAGGATAATTGTTATACATAACAGTCTTTTTTATAAAAAGCTATAACATATAGTTATAACATTTATTATGTTGATAGAGTTTTAATATAGTATAATATGTTCATGATTATGAAAATTAATTTTCAAAGTTGTATAATTACCTACATAATAATAATTTTTTTATAAGATTGACAAGAAATATTATTAATTGTCAATTATTTTTTAAGTAATTACAATTGATGTTTCTTTATTTTTTCTATAATAAAAAAAAATCAATATTTAAAAAATAATAATTAATGTTAAATAAACACTTGATATTGTTTAAAAACGATAAATTTCATAACCTATTCTTTTATTTTATGTATTAAAGTAAGGTTATAGTACGTTTATTTTTTTACAGTACACTTTTATTCATTCAGTGTGAACTAGAAAAAAAAAATCATATTATTTATATATATATATATATATAGGTACTATAAATATATATTATATTTGGTAGGCAAAACTGTATTACATGATTTTATATAATATAAAGCATTTTTTTTTGTTCCACATGTATTTTATTGCAAAGAGCTGTATTTTTAAAAATTATGAACAAAAAATAAAACGTTAACATTTTCCAATTCAAGTGGAACACATTCTTTCAGATCCTCTCATCTGTGGTTCCGAGCACGATAGAAATCATACACCTCGGAAACAACAAAATGTTCGTCATTAACGAAACTTATCTCCTCTGTTACCTTTAGCATACAATTTCTAAATATCACATATCCCGGCGGCCATTAATAATGGATAAGGTTCCGTGGGTTTTGAGATAGGTACCTATACCACGAGAAGGACTCAATATCATGCGACGGAATAGTTTTAAAAGACCTCTGCTTTTACGAGACGCACGTGAATTATAACTCATAAATATTAATGGATTCGAATAACACGCCGGGGTAATGTCAACGTTATATTTTACGTGGCACGTGAAAAAAAAAATAGTTTTCTGCAACTGGAAAATATAAGCAAGACAGAATGGTGACGGCGGGCGAGTGGAGCCGACGGTCGAAAAGAGAAACCGGGGGGGAAAAACCCACCGTGACATCATCGTCATCGTCGTATAATATACGCAATAATATCTCATCTACCGTGAGATCGGTTTTCGGAAAAATGGGCAATTAAGTTGTCGTTAAAGGCGAACATTACTGGATGATAAATAACACGGGTGCATTGAAAATCACATTTTCAAAACGTCGTCGGGACGTGTAGCCACGGAATGCGTTATCTAGGAATGAATTCTATCACAGAAACGCGTATTATGCGACACAACACATATATAAATAAACATTTAATACAATATGTATATTTATGTGCGTGAATGTGATCAAACGCGTTTGCCAGCCGTTAAGTAACAAAACTCCCAACAGCCGCGACGTAAAAAAAAAAGTTTGACTTTCCACCTCCCCACCCCTCCCCATTTCGTGTCACCGTTCGTTTGCCTTATTTTAGTCTTTAGTCACCGTCCCTGCAGCGGTATATATATATATATATATTAAATAAATACGTAAAATATATTCATTCCACACACAAGTTTAAGTGTTCTTCCCCCCCGCCCTTGTTTAGGGCCAGTTCGATTACGGGTTTGTCCGGTTTTTGGTGCAGATCTATTGATATGCGACAACCGCGACATTTTTTCTTTCAAGAGCGTACAAAATCGGTTTTTGGAATCCATTATATGAGTAGTAGGTAAGCACCGACAGACTAACTATTCGCATTGACGAATAGCACTCTGCTTGCTAAACCTACGAAAAACGAAAACCCATCCGCGAAAATGTTTTGTGTGTTATTGTTATTCTGTATAACACGATGATTAACTATCAGATTTATATGCGCTGTATACTATTGCCTGTATATAATACTGTTGCAGACAATTTAATCGTAGCCATCGATACCATGTTTTACGCTGTGGACTATAATTAAATAAATCCATTACAGCTAATGGAAAAATAATATTATCATACTTACCTAAAACATCATGATTTACATTATTTTAATTAAATTTAATATTATAACATAACTAAATACACAGAAAATCCTTTTAGTTTCCATGCGTTGTATTTTAGGATATAGATTTTGATTAATTTATCTATAATACGTATTGCTACAGATCTTGTTAAAAAATATTCGACATCAGAATAATGGCCGCTAATTTAAATAAAGTTATTTTTCAGGTATTATACCAACAAAATTTGAAAAATCAAATCAACATTGGTACCTTTTTCCAGATAAGTTACATTACAGAAGCAATATTGGTATGGTGCTTAACAAAATTGTCTTTCAGGAGACAGGTCATTGACAAACTGCGAACATTTATTAGGTGTGTCATTTTGAAATTGCTTTTAGATTTGGGTGGCACTCAGACTTATCCGGATATGATACAGGAAAAAAAAATAACCATCGAGAACTTTTAATCGATTATTGAAAAATTTCAAAATCCATTATCCTTAACCTTATATTTATTTCTTTGAATTAATGTACTTAATAAATCACATAATGAAAAGTATAAATAACTATGTCGTTGCTATAATAACTAATATGTGTGAGCAACAATAAATCTGTAGCATAGAGTTTTATTGAAATATAATTTTTTTATTTCAATTTCGTTTACGATTTTAAATTATTTTAGTTCATGTAAGTCTTTGGAAATAAATAATAATAATAATAATCTTCTTATTATAAAGTAAGTTGTGCATAGTGTACATGCAAGTTTTGTAGTATAATAACAAACACAGTTGGTGACATACTGAAATGTGAAAATGTGATGCTCTTAATTTTTTAAATGCTATAGACATTTAAATTTTAATATTCCACTATCTATAGGTACTCACTATTCACGATATTATGAAAATCAAATTATTACCAATACAATTTCTAACATAAAATATACAAGAATTTCAAATAACAAAAAAATATCAGTTTGTAAAATTGAATATAACTTAAATTAAGAAAACTATATGACAATAAATAAATTTAAAAAAATTAACATACTATTAATAGTCTTTGTGTATTATGTTCAAAAAAATAAATCATTAAACGCTGTGATTCTTTTCCTATTCAATTAAACTATAAATATATTGTAAT
Source organism: Rhopalosiphum padi (assembly GCF_020882245.1). NCBI lineage: Eukaryota > Metazoa > Arthropoda > Insecta > Hemiptera > Aphididae > Rhopalosiphum > Rhopalosiphum padi. Next base: position 47,857,330 of record NC_083600.1, on the reverse strand, counting down.
AAATTTAATATAGTAAAATAATTAAAATTGAATATTTTTTAATATTAGCATTATGAAAATTCTTAATTTTAATAAATAAAGTGTGTTTTATTAAAATATTTATACTATTTATAGGTAATTTAAAAACTATATTATGGAAAATAAGTATGAATTTTATTTTTATTATTTCTTTTCCACAAACTTGAATAATTTAGGGGTATTATCTCTAATCACGAATTATTTAGAAAATTATAATATTGTATTCATTTATTCGTGAACTGAGTATAAATATGTTTTATGTTTACAGTTTAAAATAAATCAAAATTATGTGCATAATAAATATATACTAATGAATTCATAATTGTATAAAAGATAAAAATTAAAATACTTAAAGTTTATGAACCTGCATAAATTTAACAGTTTTAAATATTATGTGCTTATACTATGTTTTTATTTTTAATAGTTTTCAAAGGATAATGTGGTTAAAACTTTGTACAATCCAAAAGATGTCGGATGAGGATCAAAGACTTAGTGTCGGCACTCGTATCACTTTCTCACCTTGCTCGCCTCAAAGTAGTATTTTTGTCTCTCACTGCTATATATTTTGTATTTAATAAACAAATCATTGTATTTCAAAATCAATTCTGACTGGATTGGGGTTTACCTTAATAGATCTAAAGACCGTTTAAAATTATCATTTTTCATTATTACGGAATATCTACCTACATAATCTATATCATTGAAAACAGGCGTATTCCACAAATATCAAAATTCGTGTGTTTTTTTGTACCTACTTTTTGGTAAAATTATTTCTTACAATACTCAAAAATAAAAAATCTATCTTTCGGTTAATCATAAAATATATAAATTTAATATAAGTATATGTTAAATAAATTGCGTATATTATATGGGTATATTAATTATGTTTATTCGTAAAAAATGTAAATTTTGTTTTAACTAATATTTTGAATGATACAAGCTACAAAAAAAAATCTTAATATATTTGTGAATAATATTATATAATCATGATTTTATGGTTTTAGTAAATATATATATATTAAAGTAAAATAAAATACATAAATATATGTGGAAAAAAACATTTTAAATATTATAAAATAATAAAACACTAATAATCTTTAGAAATTTATTTTTATTTTTAAATTCAATTTTGTTTATTAGTGTATTATCATAAAATAGACTTAGGTATATATTATATATTATGTCAAATTGCTCGAAAAATTGTCTTTTATAGATAAATTCAATTTAAAAGTCAATTGTGTTACGATAGTTATTCAATTTCAATCTAATTTAAAAATTGAAAAAGGAAAATACATTTTTCTGTTTTTTTTTTTATTATTAATGCACTGTAATTGTTTTAAGTTCTTAAAAAGCAGTACAGATAACCAAAGACTTAGAATTAATTCTAAAAATAAACTCTAAAACAAGCAAAATAAAATCATGTACTTATTTTATTTTACATTATATTAATCATATTAACGGCTGATTCGATTAGTAGAAAACAAATCAAACGCCTTTAAAATCTGTACTCTAATCATAATCAAATAGCTTTGTGGTTGTCGTGTCCCATCGGTAGTATTTCCCATCACAAATCGCTCAATCATTTAAATACAAATGGTTCCTGTTCAAATTTCGCATTAAAGCAAACTGTTAAACTGTTAATCTGAATTCATTTGCATAATAGATACATTGGTGGATTTGGTACGTATTCAGTTATATTATGATTTGTACATAGAATAATCATATTATATAGTTGTAGTTTGAAAAAACATGTTTTAATTCGTTTCTGGATGGCGACGTCCATTTATTGTACACAGCCACAATATTCTTATAAATTTCGCTAAACATCGGGTTTAGGTTATTAACGCAATTACATCGGATTGCGCTGAGAAGATGATGAACTTACTTCCACACTGTATTTGATATCGTCTATGTATAGTAATGACGACTGTGGTAATAATACTAAATGTTCAGTCCTCCGAATCATGTTGAACCTATCAGTTAGGAACAGCGGCTCGTAATACACAACTGTTCGATACATTTAAATTTTCTTTGAAATGTCGTTACTACAGCTCTATAATATTACAATGTACGAATCATTTATGCGTAGAATATAATCTCGTTTAAGTAGATCAGGCTTCTGGCTTATTAATTATTACAAACTCCAGTTAAAATAATATTTTTAAAATTATTATGAACTAAAATGTTTCAATAAACAGTGCATGTATATTATACGTCTTATTATTGTACACCATGCTTTGCATATATTTTCATTATGTTTTATGACACATAATACTTGCGTATAAAAAGTGAAGATAAAATAAAATACAGTTGTCTTATCTAGCCTGACATTAGAAAAAAAATCTCAAATAATACAAAACTTAAAATTGTATATAGCAAGTAAAACAAATAAACTATTATAATAGTATTATGTTTTTAGTTGGTATATATCTACCGTTATAATTTATTCAATTTATTTCATTCGTTTAATAGTGTTTATCAATTTCATTAAGTTTTATCAATATTTATGGTTTTATTTTTCATTTTAAGTGTAGTGCATTTTTATAAATGTATACTTAAGTGGAAAATTGTATGCATTTTTCTTCTAGAAAAATCACTCGTTTCTAGACAAATTAAACTCAACCGTTTCTATAACTTTATTGGTAAATTTGTTATAATAAAGTGGTTTTTTCGCAGGTGGTTTAAATATTCTATAATTACACAAAACTTATTTCTTACAGTTATTTTTTTAAATATTTATATTATGTCAAGATTTGATGGCGATTGTAAGAATATTGAAGTTATTTTGTTGTAAAAATACATAGAAAGTTATTAATCTCAAACTATAATAATATTGTATAACTTCACAGTATATAGATATTCTTTTTGATGAAATATAGAATTTAAATTATTATCGAGTATCGACAGGTCAACTTGATGTTTATACGTTCAAATAATGCCACAATTCGCTGCCCATATGTGTTTGATGTTCAAACTAGAAAGGTTGTAAAATACACACGTTACCGAATTAATGATGTTCACAACTTTTGATAAGCTCAGAGTTTTCCCTCTATTGCACATAATATCTATTACCTGATAATATAAAATTTCAGATGTGAAACACTTTTTTGAATGATGTTAATGGTATTTATATAATATGAATGTATATAACAATTATTTAAAATTGATAAAAAATTAAGTACAGTAAATATTTATCTAAAAAAAAATAACGACCACTTTATTAGCGTATATTAATTAATAATAATGTCGTAGCTAGTGATCTGTATTAAATTCTGAATTGCGTTTTTAATTAAATTTGGCGAGTAATTTTGGTGTGCGTATATGAATAATTTGAAATAGGTAGTGTCATAAGTAGAGCTGGGATTTATATGTAATAAAAACCAAAAATATGTACATATATATGTAATTAAAATGGCCAAAATATGAAGTATAAAATAAAAAATATGTAATAAGAAAAATTTAAAATTGTGTTAACGTGTAAAATTAAAATAAAATTCTAAATAATTTTTGAATAATATACAATTAATTGTTTTTAATTTCTAATCAATTTAATTTAAAAAATATAAAATATAAATATATTTTCATAACCGAATGCAAGTTTTATTGCAAATCACACGAAATTAATTTATCATTTTCAATACTTAATATATCATGTTTTAGTAAAAATATGTAATTACGTACAAATCCCAACCTTAGTCATAAGTTATAACACTCATAACTATTAAATGTTGATGAACAACTAAATATAACTTTTGATGTAGTTTTCAATGTATTTGAATATAGTTTGACCGTTGATGTGAATATAGAAAAGGTGAAATGTTAGATTTATAAATCGATCACTCACGAAGAATATTTACGGGCATATTTTTATTCACCATTATTGAAATCGAATGAGAAATACACATTCATTGAGATAATATGAAATTACTTATAAATAAATACAGGGTGCGGCAGTCAAACCCGACGATTTTAACAAGAACTGGTGGGCAGGGCTAAAGTGGTAGAGATTTCGGAAATATTCTTATCGCTTTTAAATACCCGGAATTTACTATTTAGTAATTATGGAGCATTGGTCGAGTGAACAGCGTGCGTTCGTGGTAAAAGCGAATTACAAAAATAATGATAGTTTCGTAGGCGCTCAACGTGCGTTTTTCCGACAATTTAGTTTATCTTCTCGCGATCCTATGCCTTCTCGTGGTACCATCGACTTGTGGGTAAAAAACTTTGAAACCACAGCAAGTACGACTCAAAACAAAGGTGGTAGTAAAAAACTAGTCGGATTCAAGAAAATGTAGAGCGGGTGAAACAAGCAGTAGGGAGAAGTCCCCGAAAGTCAGCCAGGCGTCACAGCAAAGAACTTGGCCTAAGTGATCGGACTATAAAATAACATAAAATTCCACTTGTGTAGTGTTTATATGTTTTATATGCGAAAAATTAATAAAAAATTTTTTTTCTATTTTTTTTTTATTTTTTTAAATCGTCTGATTTGACTGCCGCACTCTGTATAATAGAAGGCAACTTATTGTATTTTTTTTAAGTAACTTTGAAATAAATATTAATTTTAAATTGTAATAAATAAACTGTATAAAAATATTATGCTCTTTGTTGGCAAAAACATGAAACTAATATTCAACACGACTGTGTTTGTGGTATTATATATTACTATATATTAGTAAGTATAACATAACATATAAATTAGCTAAGAGTTTTTAAAATTTATTTTATTGATGTTTTTAAATTATCATTTTTTAAATCAGTATTTATTTATAATACGAAAAAAATTTGTTACATGACTTCGCCACATTATAATATATTATTATAATAAAGGTTATATATAGATGTTTTATCTTTAGTTGAATTTCTAGTGTTCGATTTTCATCGCTTAATACACTTTCTCATTATTATTATTTTTTTTGTGTGTGTATTGGGACAGGGTTTAGGGTGAATTATTATTATTTTTTTGGTTCAGCTTAAGTTCTATTAGACCGTTTGTCAAAATTCGTGTTATTTTCACCAATACCATTTTTCACTAACATATTTTTAAGTTATATCTTTTTTTCCATTTGATTGGATATTTTTTTTTTTTATAGCAATTTTCTTTTCTGTTTTTATGCACATCACAATATAATACGTGTTAGTGAGGTCGGTAACACATTCTGAGTGTATATTTATTCCACTCGTTGAATTCCAGAAACGGTCTTGTATTTTCGGTCAATGTTATTGGTGTTAGTTTTATTTACAACTCCTTTTTATTGAGCTCATGGAATCACTTTTAATGATGGTATCAAAGTTCTCTGTGGCGTCAGCTTGTTATTCTATTGCTTTGGATGGAACATTCTGTTGTGGGTTAATAATTTATTTGATTTTTTTTATATTGCTCTTACGTATAATTACTGTTTTACAATTTTTTTTTTACGTTCATTATTATTTTATTTTAATATTATTTATTTTTCGTAATAAAACTGTACATTTATTTTTATTTTATGCCTTTAAATATATTTCCATACAGAACATTTTTAATTTAATGAACAAATATAACCAGAATTCAATTCATGTTGGTTTCAAACAAATTTTTCTGAATATTTTGTATTTGGTCTGGAAACGAATGTTCACAAATTTCAAGTTTATATTTAAAAAAAATATATGATGTTATTTCATAGAACGATGTAAAATATTATGTTCTATAGCGTAGGAAGCCTAAATGGATAAATCTACAATGAGCTCTATATTATATCAATCGATAATATTTACTAGTTTCGCGCACAGCTGGAAATTGAAACACAAATGGAGAATAAATCAAATTGCTGAGTTTCAAATATATAATATATATTGGTCGAGTGAATACTTAGAACTGTAATTGTCACCGTTTTTTATATGTAAATAATATACATATTAGTAGCAAATGATCAGCTATTTTTTTGTGCTATAATTATATGAATTAATTTAGTCATTAATATCATTAGTAAATTTATTTTCTTAATTTTTATTTTTTATAAAAGCCAATTGTTAAACCTTTTTAGAGTGATGACGAATAAAAACTTCATATCTTATCACTAGGTAGTTATTTATCTAGTTAATTATATTCGACCGCGATTCGAGACGTTGTTTACTCACAATGACATAACTGAAAAAAAAAAATATTTTTTTTTATATATTTTACCCATTCACACTGTTCCGAGTTTTTTTTACACTTTATGGATTATGGAAAGTGCACTATCTGGTTTTGTATAAACTGAGCCTGAGCATATTATATTAAATTGTCGTGGCGTATGATGTATACGCAGATTTTCCCAGTGACACACAATCCGAATAACGCAGTTCTGTTGTAATCATTTGGTCTGTTGATCAGCCGCAAACGTAGATACCCATTGTGTATGTATTCATCATGTTGGCGATCAATAAAATATATCATTGAATAAAAGGACGAAAACAAGAAAAAGAACAAAACGGAAAGTTATTTCCTACAATGTCCGTCTATTTTCTATAGTATGTATTTTATACAGACGACAAATGTACGCACGTTGCTTTGTATGCCGAGCGGAGCAACAAAGCTATTTGTCTCACAACGATGTGTTTATTATTTCGGTAAAAACTTTTTAGAGTGGTAAAAGTGCTCCAAATGTTTCATTTAGCACATCTATATAGATTACCAAGTGGATACAGATTGTACTCCGAGAGGTATTATACGAGGAAAACGTAAAAAAAAGAAAACAAAAAAAAAACGGTAAATAAAATAAATAAATACACTTAAGCGAGCGTCCGTATTTTCGACAAAATATTGAGCAGAAATTTTCCGCTATCAGAATCGTTAAATGAATGCGCTCGCAGACGTGTATGCAATTATCTTCGACGCGCAATAGTAGAATTCATTACTCTGCTACGATATGCCGACCAAACTTAACTTAAAAACTGGTCTAGAAGTATCTAAACATTCTAAACAGTATTTTCGATGTAAAATTGGTTAAAATTCAGTATTTTTTTATCTGTAATTATAACTTTAGTTAATGGAAATTACTGTTAATAAATGTAGAAATTAACGTGAGTTTATATTAAATTATTACATCTTATTCTAAACATGCCTACACATTTTAATTGATTCTTTGACAGTACGCAGATTTTGAGATGGGATTGTTTCTCTTTTGGAAGTAATTCGATTATACTTATGTGCGTTGTGTTTATATACAGTATTGTATGCATATTTATGACACTGATTTTCACAACCATGTCATTAACAATACCATGTAAGATATATCAATCGATTGGAACCATATACCGTATACGATATGTTAACCAATTGGAACCGCCGATTCGTGATTGATACAATGATATTATCATGCACAATAATTATTTGTTTTTTGTCCCTAAGGAAAAAATAAAGCATACATTTTAGATTTTTATTCTACCGACGATTTGTCGAGTTTACTTTTGAATCTATTACAATTATTGACGTTTATATTAATTTATACCGAAAAATCATTTATTTTGATCGAAAACTTCAAAATCATAAATAAATGAATTGATTGGCATGACTTTCCGTTTATCAAATGCGATATTCGTAATAACATAAACTTCCTGAAGATGTCTTCTAAATACACATAAATGAACAACGTTATTTTGTTATTTGTTTAATCGTAGTTAGGTTAGTGTTTGGATCATAGTGGTATTATAATACTACAGAAAAGCGTTTTTTATTATTATTTGGTTATTCTTTTCCTAAGATTCGTCAAAGTAATATTATGCTATTTAAACTACCGCCAACCTAACATATATGTAATATGTTGGTTACACTGTACATTTTGTTTTTTGTTCTATCACTCTAGGATTATTATAAGCAATTTGAAAACAAATTATATACTATAGTATACAATACTTTGTATACTCGTTACAAATAACGAATTAATGAGTGAGTCAAAGGGAAAATATTATTTCAATATAAATACATTTTCTATCTATCAGAAAAAGAATAAATTGTCAACCTCAGTTATTTCTAACTAGTCATGGTGTAACATAATATATTATATGATATCTATTATTTTTCGAACCGTAATTTAAAAATATGAAAAAAATTATATGTCATCATCTAAAAACTAGTAAATAGGTTCAGTTAAAACAAAAAAAGCTGCGAATTCACCGAATTCATTTTAAGCGAATTGAATTAGAACAACATCACATACGCTCATCAAATAATAGATTATTCGTTGCAAAATATTCGGATATTCATAATACAACATTAAATTTGATATTTACACGCGGAACCGGAAAACAATTAGTAGACCAACAAATCGCCGAATTTGGAAAAAAAAGTGAATAAATACGACCGTCGTACAGAAGTCTTCTCACTTACAATACCTAATGTGTTACTATTTTACAAGACAAAAGTGTATATTACAGTGTTATAACTCGACTGCTTATATTTTCATTGCGCTCGTCGTAAACGACCAAACGCGAAGACAGCGACTTCTCTTCGTGTCTACTTTGGTCTCGCAGTGACATCAACCGCAGAGGTAATAACAATACAATAACTGTGTTAATAATTAACAGCGGAAGCGCGGGGCCCAAACCGTGTGTGCCGTCGTCCGGGCGGCGGCGAAGACGGTCGGCTGTCGTCGCCAAGACTCGTGTATTATATATTTTATATTATTACTATTATCATCGTTATAATATATACGAGCACAACTCGGGCGCGCTCTCTATCCGCCGCCGCCACCCTTGCAAGATCGCCGCAACGCGCCGCTCTCCGCGACCGTTTTCCGCCCACCGCCACCAGTGTGCCGGGTACGCTAGACGACTGTTGATGACCGTCGTTCGATGTGCCGTCCGTCGTAACCGCCGCCCGACGATTTGCGGCATTGACGTTCACGTGATTTCGTGTTTTTTTTTTCCGTTTCGGTGTTTTATATTATCTCGTCGTGACTGACGACGACGCCGCCGAGTATTTCGCGTCACGTACGAAGACAATATAATAATAATCATAAATAATATAATATACTTCGTCGAAAACCGAGAGACACCGTAAAAATTTTCAACTAACGAGTGCCGTCGGTACGCGTGTGCGTTTTTGTTTCAGTTCGGAGGTCGCCGATCGTTTTACCGTGTCCGTTTTCCATCCGCGAAATTGGATACCGTCGCCGTCTTGCTACCACGACCAGTGAACAGGTAAGCCGTTTCAAACGTAAACCATACCTTATGTTACCGATGTCGGTTATTAATCACAAAAGGGTGAATAATTTCACGTGTTTAGCATTTTGTTGAATTCTATCAGTACAATGCCATTGGGTTTTATATTCTCGGCTGATATTCTTACAACGTTTTATCCACCAACATACTGGCGTAGCTAAATTGCCTACACTATACGCCGGTATCAAAATATGTGGGTTCATATTTTGATGTCATCTTCCATATTAATTTACGTGCGTACGTCTAAACGTTCCAAGTGAAGAGTAAATATTACTATTATTCCGGCATAATATTAAAAATTTTAAAATTTTAATCAACAAAAGTTACAGGTTTCGGTCGTAGATCCGATTTTTTAGGAAGCGTTTACCACGTCGACGGTGTTCACGATATGATTCCGTCTATGCGCGTAAACGCGGTAAAGTTAGCTCGTTAAAAAGTGTGCTCACTTACTATTGAATATTATTAATCATTTTTTTTTCTTTTTTTATCGAATTCGCTAATCGATTTTTTTTTTGCTTTAATTAATTCTATCATGGGTGAGTGCATATAGATAAACGCACAGATATATCATGTTATAAAGCTACGAGTATGTGTCTTCCAGTTATAATTCACTTCTATGATTTTATCTAGTGTAAATATTAACACAAAAATTATGATATTTATTCCGATTGAAAGTTATTTTGTTAGAAAAATAACCACTAATACTTATCCACTTATGTCGTTACGTAAATAATATATAAACATACGTTATAAGTGCTATAATATTTTAATATTATTTTGTTATCCTATTACATAGGTAATAATATAACCCTCCACGTATAATATAATATGTGACAATGGAATAGATAACTTTACGGTAAAAACAACTTGTAAACATGTATACGACCGTAATGTTGCTGAAGTACCAAGTACACTATACATACTTGTGTACATTACATATTATAATAATTCTGTAAATAGGCGATTCTTTTCTTTTTATTTTAAAATATACGCGTTTCATACGGAATCCATGTATGCATACATTTGTTTTATATGCTCATAACAACAGATGATATTAATAAAAACAAACTTCATTAAATTATTTCAATTAGTAACTGCCCAAATAATATATTAAATATATTAAATTCCGTGCAATTATTTTTCCTTGACAGTTGTTATTGTTTTATCATACTTGAGTCTACGCAGCACTATAACGATTTCTCTTTTCGTTCATTTCTCATTTTATAATTTAGAACTTCATACTTGTTGTTAGTATACCGAAGAAAACGTGATTAGGTAAACCTTTAATAATGTGATGTTTTGTTGCATTTTCGAGGTTTGAAAAAATGTTTTTAATATAATTAAAATGTATTTCTTATAAAAAAAAATTACAACTTCACAACTTTAAAATTCACACACAATGATTTATAAGCCTATTAATAAATAATCTATGAATTATTTGAATATTACCTATGAATATTTAAAATGTTTTAATTACAAATTTTTAACTAAACACATCTGTTCAAAAAAAAAAAAAAAATGGTTTTCTAATGGTCTTATTATGATGTTTAAGATTATTACAACACACATAACGTATTTACTATGACAAGCGTTTTTTACATGTCATGACTTCACTTTTTACACAAACAACGTTTACGGAAATAAAAAGATTGTCAATATAATTCAGTGGAGAAAAACAGTTGGGTCGCATTATCACCCTCTTGTCACGTCATCATGTTATTTTTCAACAACTTAAGCCTAACATGTTCTCATATTTTCAGTAAAAACCACGATTAATATTTCATTTTTATGCAAACGTATTTAATGTATTAAATATTTTTTATATTACAAATAAAAATTGGTTAATGATTGATTGATTTTTTTAAAATTAAAAAGTATTTAATTGCTTTTCTAAAAATATGTATGTGTATATAATGTAGGTACTAGGTATACTTAATATTTCTACTATTCACATAAAAATGATATTATAATTTTTAATAAAAAGAGTTCATATTAGTAATGCGCATCGTTTTAGTAAGTTTTAATTATTTATGCTGTAATACGTTAAATTTCATCTTATTATTATAAATATCTAATGTTTTCGTCACTTTGGCAAAATTGCGACTTGCGTAATACAATTTTTATATTTCATACATTAATTAATCATGTATAGCTCCAATGAATAACGATAACGAATAAGTAATACATTGTATTTGATCATTGGAATATTTAACTACTGCTTCACTCGTGGTTTATTAAGGAGTTAACCTTAACAAATGTAATTAAATATTATATCGTGGTTAATATGAAGAAAATGTTCAAGACTTTCACTTATGTTTATTTTATTTGTTTATATTATTTTAATCTAAGTAGTAGTAATAATAATTAATATAACATGTATAATTTAAATGAAAAAAACTATACAGTATAAAATAGCTAAAAATGTACATAAATATAAAAAAGAATCGCACTTTTTTTAAATTCAGACAGATGACGGGCAGCATTTCTTTCTAATAATTCTTTTCAAATCGTCTACGTTAGGTTAGGTTAATTTACCAAATTTTAGCAGCAATCCATTTCGATATATCGTATAGTACGCAGCTGTAAGGCCTATAATGACCACTGATGTATTCAGTTTCTTTTCGAAACCACACTTGATAAATGAGTTAAGAGGTTTAATTTGTCTATAGCATGACCTTCCCGAACCAGTTTGTTCCGTTGGTAATATTTTGTCTATGCTGGGTCAAAATGATCTGGGACTTAATCCTATTGTAAATGATCTTCTAAAGTAGATTGTAGCAATAGTTTAAAAAGTAAATAGCACGATAAGTCGATAATCGTTTGCTTCACTTTCGTTTTTATCGAATTTAATTATTGCAATAATCTTAGTTTTCTTAAAAGAGATGGGCACGTTTCCTGTAAAATATTTTTTTTATATATTTTCAAAATATATCCTTTGATAAACTCTATGACTATGTCCAGAATTATGCGTTTAGGAATTTCAGTTTTCATATTTTATTACATATTATATATTATATAGCGGTTTTAAATATTTATCACGAAGTTGATCCAATAAAATAATTTTGTTTCAAACAATTAAATAGGTACCTAATATTAAATTATATGTCTGTTAATTATTATCAATATTTACAAAAGAATTACTGCTATATTTTTAATATATTAGAGAAAGCAAAAAATGTTTTGCCATACCAATTATTTATAATCTGTTCTTTTTTTTATCATATAAATCAAAAACTTTATTTGAAAATATTTCATATTTATTTTTCTATTCACCATTGAGATTAAATTGATTGTTTCATAAATGGCTTTTTATTAAAATCATAACATTACATACTACTACGCAGACATACTACATACACATTTATATGCATATTATATTATAGAGAAAAATATACAGATCCCACGAGTATTTACTAATTTAAAGTGATGGTATAATGGAGTTTGCGTTACTTCTACCACGTAAAATAATAAATCTTTGTGGGACATCCTATTTATAATATATGTTTTTATTTTACAAACAACTAAGAATCATTTGAAAACATAATAAATGTGAATTTTCAAATGTTAAAATATAAAATCAGCAATTACACGTATGTAGTAAAGTTTTACACAAAATATTTGCATTTTTAAATTGGAAAAGCTGCCAGGACACATATAAGCCGGATATCGAGCACACAAATTGCTTAGCTTACCTTTTCGTAGTATAGCGATGTATTTATAATACATTTGAACGCAGTGATAAATCATCACATTCGATAAGCGATTCAAGATGGAAGCCGATTTACTATTTAGCACTGATCAGATGTGATTAGAACTATATGCTTTGAGCTGTAACAAAATATTTAATAAGAAAAAAACCTTAAATTGAATTTATTAAAACCTCTCTCGTACTCATTTTTTTCATATTTTCTTTAGTTGTTTCTTACGTAAAATAATGGAATTCGAAAATAACTTTTTAGCAGTAGGTATATTGATAAAATTCCAAATCCATATATGTTTTTTTTTATGAAATATTGGAGATTTTGATAAGGTAAAAAATGTTTACTGAAAAAAATATATTACTGTAAAATCAATACATTTCTCGGTAAAATGCTCAAAAATCTAGGACAATGTATAATTTTGTCTTAATAACTATTTTAAAATTGAATCGATATAAAATAAATATTTATTGGAAAAGAAAAAATATTTATTTTTTATCGATTCAATTTTAAAAATTATTTTTTATTTATAAAGTTATTAAGACCAAATTATTTAATGTCCTAGATTTTTGAGCATTTTACAGTTCATATTTAATGACTTATTATGATTCCGTACAATTACTTTAGATACAATGATATTTTATTTGTATGTTCTGCATAAGTGTGAAAATGTCGTTTAATGATATTCCAAACTAATATTCAAAACCCTATAATGAATAACGATTAATTATTACCTACCGTAAGTAAACCAGTATCTTTGAAATTTCATTACTAAGTTTTATACCCGATTTTTAAGTTGCTGCATGACCTATTAGATAACAGTTCATTGGAATTTAATGTGGGACGATAGTGAAATATAAAAGGGTAAGTCGTTTTGGCACCAGAACCAACTTTTGCAATAACACATTTGATCACCAATTTTGTTATTTTTAACTTCCCAATAAGGTAATATTAATACTAATATTTTTTAAAGTTTGTTTGGGCACTTGAAATTTATGTAAAATTACTAAATTAATTCAAATCTACCGCGCAGGTCCACAGTGTCTGATTATAATCCACCATAAAATCATATAAAATGCCGTATACAACTAGCTTGCTTCACTTTTTTTTTTTATTGTACATATTTTAAAGTTACGTTTAAGATTTAATATTAACCTACCAATAAAGTTTAAAATTTTATAAAAAAAATAAAAAAAATGTAATTGTTTGTGTATATAATATGTGTTTAATATTTTTTTTTTCCCAGAAATGAAATATTAATTACTAAAATGAATTATTTGAATTGTTTGTTGTGTGTGGCGTACAAAAAGGTTATGGGTCGCGTCTCGTATTTCGGAAACGGTGTGTGATAAGGGAGTGCGAGACAAGTGCCAAAAATGTTTTTCGTGTTCCTGCATCAACCGTATATATTATGCTATACATAGTTGTTACACAGACAGTGTGCACGTGCGTTTTTGATTCTCCTAAATTACTAAAATATAACGATGAAACGAAAGCCACAATATATATATAGTATTTTTGTATTTATTTAGTCTTTGGAATTGTTTCAAAAGTGTCATTATATCTCTTATATTGTATACACATTTATTATAAAATGTGTTTACGCTCATTGTCCGCGTAGATATTGATAGGTTGATACAAAATAAATTTTGGTTGGATGAGGAAAATTTTTTATCAATTTACTGATAACACCGATATTTTATGTTTTTAGAATCTATAGGATTTATAATAATTAACGTCACTGCGGGGGAACAAAACTATACTTATCTGTGTTGGGTATTTTGTATTATTATAACTATTGTCTGGTCATAGTATACAATGCGTGTGCGCACGCCACTTCAATATTTCATTAATCAAAATACGAAATACAAAAAAAAAAAAATAATAGTAATCAAAAACAACAGGCAGGTCATGTGTACCTGCAGCAGATCAACTACATACCTATACCTACTTTTACATCTCTTTTATAATCGTTTGACCGGATGGATAATTTTTTTCCCCTGAAACCAAAGAATATAATATAATGGATCTCTCTCTCTCTCTCTCTCTGTATATATATGAATATTATTATACACGATACACATCGTAACAAAGTTTTCGTTAAAAAAAAAACAAACAAATAAATAAAACGCGGAAAAAATGAAAACTAAAACATACAATTTTGAATGATAAATTATACATATTTTTATAAAATATATTTAAATTATACACAATTTAAATGGAAAAGCGTTGTTTTGAAATTATTAAGAATTTAAGATACTAAGATAATACTATTTTAAGGCAAGCATATTACGATGGGTCACACGAGGATGATATTATTAATGTGGAACAAGGAATGGGAGTAATTTATTTTCGCCTTCTCCCAAGTTTTATAGTAAGCTCAGTGTAACTTTTTCAAAACTTCGGACTTTCAAAAAGGAAAAACACCCTTGGTGTGTTGTGAAACTTTGATCGGTCTCGTAGACATGTCAAATCTGCGTGGATTTGACAGTGGCAAGTTACTTACTTGAGTTACGGTTTAAACGGGATTTACTTTTTTTTGAGCGCAGAAATTATGAAAAAAAAAATGATACTAGTTTTCCTGTATCGTGGCAATAATGGTGTATTTTGTCTTTTGTGACATCAAGAATGACACTTTGTATGCTTGCGGGCTCTCGAGGTTGGTTCAACGTACTAAAACGACATTCAACTCACTTAAGTGTATAGTTATTTCCAGACAAAAAAAAAAAATAAAATAAAATTCGAGTTACCAAGTGAATTACGTTTTTATATTACTGTATCATCCTTCTTGCATAGAAATATTGTTCTTCTTGAAAACCTAGATCTATCAGTAAAGAACTGTATGTGTTACCACCTGTGAATCTATCGAATTGTGGTTAAGTAATTTTTCAAAAAATAAGATAAAAATTAACGCATATTTAGTCATATTATCACCTAGACATCATAATATGATATTTTGCACTGATTTCTCGCTATTTCAAACAATACAATTTTACATGTTATGATATGTTAATTTATTTTATAAGGTTGAAATTGACTTAAATAGTTAAATGATATAATGTGAAACGAAGATAAACTTGATGTTTACTTTATTTTTATGTACTTATACTCAATCACTATTTCATATATTATGTGTTCTATCTACAATTATCAGATAAACTATTCAAGTTCATTCGTTATTTATTTATCATAAATATGTAATATATTCTATAAATCAAAATTAGTATGCAACACGCTATCGCTAATAGTAAATATCGGTGATGTTTATGTAAATCGATTATCTATATTAATTTTAACGTATTATAGTAGTGTACGCACAGAAAAAAAAAATAAGATACGGTAATAATATGGCCTCTTAAAATGAGTTAAGAATACATAATTAATTGTATCTATATTTATTAAAAACATAACAGACTTATAATTTAAAATATTTATTTCATACAATTAGAAGTTGAAGTAACATTATACAATTACATTTTTATTTAAAAAATATTCTATAGTTTTTTTTAAAATTAAATTAAATTTTAAGTTATACGTGTATGCGTTGTGTAATTTTTATGCTTGGTAATAAACTTTGAAATGAAGATCGTTAATTTGAAAATACACTTTTGTGTGGGCTTACCTACCTTCATAATTACTGAAAGTTAGTTATTATACCAATTGAATGAGTTAAAAAGCTAAAAATTAACCATAAAAATAAAATGAAAATTACTGGCTTAAAATAATTGGAACATGAATATTAAAGGTTACATATTTCATCATAATAATATTATAAACAACATTCATCTTATAACTATATAAATGCATGTTAAATATTCATGTTACACTAGTCATATAATATGAAAATGTGAAACTGTTTCCAATTAATAAAATATATGTTTCGTATATATAATTAATTTTGAAATCTCTAGTCAATAATTCGTTTTTTTTTTTTTTTTGTATGTACAAACAAGAAACTTCATTGTAATTATTATACTTGTCATAATAAATAAATTGTGATATTTTGTGGTGGATATCTACGTTTATTATTAGCCGTATAATAAGTATGTTATAATATAGTCTGAGCTATTTAATTCATATTAAATTTAATGGATAGGTTATCTGAGAATTAAGGAGACATTAAAATTCCGTGCGCATTCTTACCTTTTCACTCCTATCTTTAAATATTAAGATGATTTCAGTCAAAAGGTACATATTAAACTTGTCAATGTCCAATATAAATGGTGACCGGATGATATTGTATATAATAATATTAAGAAAAATATTTGTTATTACGTTTTTGATCTGTATTACTGTATTATATATACAATTAGAATATTGTCATTTCGAATTATAACTAATAATCTGATAGTGAGTTTCACAAAACTTTATCAGATAAGGATAATTGCTTTTAAAACTAACACGAAACTTAGAATTTATGTTTTACTGTAGAGTAACAGAATAAAAGTGTTGAAAAAATGTATTACAAATACGATTACCTTTAACGGTCATCTTGAAAAAATGACTTTCTTATGTTCATTAAACAGTAGGTACTGTTATGAACAAATAATAATAATTAACGTAAAAAGTCTTAGCAGAAAAATTATTACATTTATAAATTAATTGAATTATAAAGTATCATTATAATGTAATTAAAAAATATTTTGACGTTTGACAATACGTCTTAGAATATTATTTTCTACCAAATCTCTTCTTAAGTTGTTTGAAGTGTTTGACAAAAGAGTTTAAAAACAAGTTTTAAACTCAATTATGAATTTGATTTTAGAATTAACATAAATCTACGATATGCTTGTATATGCAGCTTTATTAGTTTAGCCTAATGTTAAAGAACTAAGTGTTTTCGCTAATTTGAATAATCAACTTAATGATATAATAAAAAATTAATTAATTTTTATTTGCATTAAGATACGTCATGTTTTATATTATTATAACCATTGTTACGCGTTGGACCCATCGAAGAATACTTTCACTGTTTTCGACGTATACGCCGTATGTATATATATATATATATATATATATATATACACGAATCGTGAGTTTAGATGACTAAATCGAGTACGGCGTGAATTTACAAATATTGTTTGATACTGACAATCGGTAGTACTCGACTGTGGTGATAATGGTAAACATCGATTCAGATGTCAGAATTCATAGTATTGCAGCCGAGCGAAGTCAGTGGTCTGAAAATATAGTCAACGTTTTCTGTACGCGACAGACCGCGTTTCTTATTATAGAATTAGTTGTGCACCCGAGATATTTATCTGTACTTAATATGTTGCACTGTTGCACCTGCACTTGCGTGCATATTACAGGCGAGTAGGTATGGTTTGGGATGCACGAATATCATCCGCTAGAAACGACGTCAAATCGCAGTTCGGACTCGGGTTTGAGGGTGGCGTTTTATACGGTCGTCTGTACGGATCTTCGATGACCATCGCGTGTAAGCGTACGCACAAAGGTATGGCGCACACCCGTTGACGGGTTAACAAAGTTTCTCTGCTAACTGTAGTTTATGGTCTCATATACGCATTAAACTATAATACGTTTATATAATATATTATTACAAGGCCATTCGTTCGTCGCCCGTTAATCGCACACGTATATAAAAGCGCCCGGTTTAAACTCGCCCCTCGCCCGCTAACCACTTCGAGACGACGTTGCGCGTTTCTCCCGTCGTCGCAGCTGTACATTATAGTGCATTACGATACGCACAACATTATAATGGGCCCCGCGTGCGTGACACACGACCAAACGAGGAACGACCCTCGCCAGCGCGCGTCGTATTTAAACTCTGATCATTATATTGTCTTACACCGATTGTCGTAAACGCCACTGGTCGGTATACAGTAGGTATTACAGTATATTACAGGATCAGTGGCATGGCGGACTTGAAATTTTTCAGAGGCTAGACTAATATAACTATATTATACTCTAGCCGCACTCAAAAGCCGATAAAATGACATTTACCGCCGAGTTTTTAACCGCTTGTGGTAGTAAAACATATTTAACTTTTAGTCGATACTAAACAATTAGGAGTCGCAAACATCATTTGACTGTCCGCCAACACTCGAAAAACTCAAACACAGCGGTCTGTCTTTCACCCTCTTCGACACCACGCATAACTACGACTGAAACGGTACGCGATCGATCGCGTATACTTACCGAGACTGACGCGTAGCGACCGGCCGATCGCGGGTAGACGACAATACGACATTATGCACAATAATTTGGTAATGCATATTATCATGCGCACTATATATAATACAGTGTTGTTCTTCGGCGGGGCAGACACGAATCGACACGGAGAAAATCTGTAATGAAAACACACACTAAACATTTTAGGCGAGTGAACGTATTTTTATTATGCATATGACATGTGTATATACACGCGGTACCCTACGGTTATATTATTATATATATATTTACGTACAATACGAATGTTGTTGTTTTTTGTTTTTTTATTCTGTCGCGAATAATCTAATATGTAAATGTGTAAAGTCGGCCTAAACTCGTATATGGCGTGCAAACAAGCCGTTGTGTGTTATTATTGAATGCAAACGGTACATAAAGTATGTCAACAGACGGAGACGGTTTGTGCCAAACAGTTTTTTTTATTAGATTGTAAAAATGCACGCAAAGTGGCTACTGCTGCTGTTGATGCAGGTAAACGCGTCATACTATTATTATTTTATTGTTGTATTATAAATGTATATGGCGCCGCCCCATCACATTGCCCATCTGAAAATTTAAACTAAATACGTGTGGTGCACGTGGCGCGTGAAAATATTTTACTTGGTCTAGTGGATTTTCATAAGATGTAAAATAAATTAGGTGGCACAATACAGTATACACTATGTAAGGTACACGTTTATAAAATTGACGGACGTAAACCATGAAATGGTTCGCCGATAGCATACTAAATATTGTATGAGTGAGTTAAATGTTATTAAAACAGATCAGCACGTCTAATGATTTTAGCCACATGTGGGGTAATATACGTATAGTTGTGTAATATTTTGTCTGTCTATGACATGTATAAAAAAACATTATATTTTTATTTAAAATTCAAGTAGGTATGGAAATACAAATTTATACGTCTGATAATTAGAGGTAACACAATTCATAATACATACTTGTCGTTTCAAAATACATTTTAACAAAATGAAAATAGAAAAATAGGATATTTTGAGATAATAATCAAATAAAACTGGCTTGTAATATATGTTGCGCCTATGAAAGAATATGATACAATAAATTAAAAATACGATACAACACAAATAATTAAGGTATTATTAAAAAACTTAAAAAAATTGATAATACGCTTTTTGTATCCATAAAATAAATTTCATACCAGTTTTTTTTTTTTGTGTTCTATATACGTCAAAAAAATAGTTTCAAGTGCTGCTCTCAATTTACAACACAACTGTATACGAAAAAAAAAAAATAATAAGTTTGCGTTGAAACAAAATATTTTATTTGACCTCCATATAAATTTAAACTGTAGGTATATTTAATACATAATATTTTTAAATTTACCTGTACGCAAAATTTCGAGTTTTATGAAAAATGTATATTTACAAACATTGAAAACGTTTTTATAGTTATAAATAATTTATAAGACTAAATTGTAGTAAAATTATTATCAATATTTAATTTATTTTTTTTTTTAAATTTAATATTTATTTTCCTTTATTCGAAATATTCGTGGGATTAAAGACATATTTAAGTTCATTAGAGATTCGATTATACTAGGCTTGGGTTATTACATATATATAATATAATAATATATTATAATATTGAAGAGCATTTGAAATAAGGTATACAGATATAATAATTAAGTATTCTAATGCTGGTATCTTAATAATAAAGTATCACCTGAGAAAGATATATATGTATACATACAATTATAGACTATATGATAAATTATTTATATGATTCAGTGGTAAGAAAATAATGGAGGGAGTTAATCAAAGAAATAATAAAAGAAATAATTTTCGAAAAAGATGTTTCAATTTTAGAATAATTGGATACTTTAATATTGAAGAGTCGTAAATGACAGGGATGTGTAATGAGTTGACAGAAGAGAGAAAATATTATAAAGTAAATTTACGTGTTTTTTGAC
Source organism: Rhopalosiphum padi (assembly GCF_020882245.1). Taxonomy (NCBI): domain Eukaryota; kingdom Metazoa; phylum Arthropoda; class Insecta; order Hemiptera; family Aphididae; genus Rhopalosiphum; species Rhopalosiphum padi. Next base: position 47,836,315 of record NC_083600.1, on the reverse strand, counting down.
TAGGATTATGATGGTCTTGATGATTATTTTTTCGGCGCTTGAGTAAAGATGTACAGTTTGGACATCTCTTGAAGTTAGATATATGAGCACCCCGTGAAGTTACACTTGACTGGGCTGCTTTTATACTTGGTACAGTATTTTTAAAGATGATTTTTTTTCACACTTGACGTAACGGGAAGCATGATTAAAGAAGTTTGAAGTATACGAGTATACATAATCTCGATAGTTGTGACATTGTGGTGGACCATTCTTGGTTTTATTTAGTAATTCACTTTAATAATAACTGTTTACATGCTGAATGACTGAATGTATTTCCCTATTATTATAATTAACTATACGAATAAAAACATATAACTAATGTCCATTTTCTTACATCTATAACCCAATTTAGCTAGACCCTCAGAAATATCAGTGGCGAGAGTTATATTTTGAAGGTTTTAATTATATCCCTTTGTATAGACGTAGCGATAATTGGAGGTATGAGTGGTAGCTAGTTGGCTGCAACTGTGTTGCTTACACAATTTAAGATAATATTAAAATTGTTACGAAAGGCTCACTGAACAGCTCATTGAGTTCAGTATTATTTTTCGATAAATAAAATAAATAAATAAAATTCAACTGTCCTAGAGGGTGAATTATAAAAAATAAAAAATAAAAATGTTCACTTATATAAGAACCCATAGACCATCAGTACCGATGTTACCATTTTTTGTATCATTATATTTTTTCTAGTATGGATTGGGGTAGCCCGGTATAGTCAACCATTTGGTTCTCAAAAATGGTTTGTTCTAGATCAACCAGTATATACTTGACTTTTAAAATATTTCTGGTTATTAGGCAAAAACGTGGGCGAATATGTGATTAAGTGAGCGGAAGGATTTAAGAAACCACTATAACCGAGCAAGTATATCAAACAAATGTATATCTGTGTAGTGGCCAGTGGGTCAACGCCGAACTGATATTTAATAAGTAATAACTAATGAATAACAATTATTGAAGTATTTAGGTTACAATAATACTTAAAGTATATGAAATACTATTGAAATGGTCCTGCGTACATAACAATATTATAATATAGTCACAAATTCATTTTGAAAGCTTAGCTTGTTATAGTGGACGAGTTGAGACTTGAGTTCTTTTAATATTTTAAATTAGAAAAATGTCACGGGAACTTGTATATTATTACAATATGCTATGTATTATTATTTTTTTTTTTATTTAAATAATGTTGTAAAAATCAAATTGAAAGATATTATTATAATAGATGTTTGAAATTTGAATGTGTTTTGTTTGAGTTTGTTGTACTTTACAAAAACCCTTAGGTTTTAGGTACTTTGGTATGTTTAAAACGAAAGAATTATAAATTGTATTGTTTTCATAAAGTTATAATTTATTTCACGAGACGAGTACACATTTAATTTATGTATAAAAACGTAAACCATTGCAGAGTTGTGCCGGTGTCGGAAAGTTATTTAACAGATAAAGTTTCATTATATTATCAAGTATATTTTTAACAATCATTACGGAATGAGCACATTCATTACCGAGGAACATAATTATTTCATGTGAACGGATATAATATATATAACGCGCATTTTTATGGTTTCGCGACGATCGTTAATATTACATAATATTGTGTTTAGTTTTGGCTTATTAATAATCGATACGTGATAATGAAGATAATAATATTATTGCGAACGTGTGCGAGGGAAAAAATATATAACGAAGCCATTAAATCTACATAATCTTAACTGTTCACTGTATACTTGGGACCCCTTCCAACCACACACACACATATACACATACAAACATTGATGAGCTGGGCTTGCAGTAACGAAAGTGCCAGGGACATTTAGCCGTGGGTTCCTCGTTTAACGACTTTATATCGATAATTCCTCCCATAGGATTTGGCCCAGTATTCGACACGAAACTCTTCACCCCCTCCCAACCCGTAATGTATACACACCCACATACACGCGTGCGTCTGCATAACAAACTGTGTTACACGAATTTTCTCTCGATTTCTGTCAACACGATTATACGAGGTACTCTTCATATGTATGTGATGCAATGTGTGTTTTCCGTCGAAATATTGCGACGCACAAAATTGCACTTAAATTGATTTACGAACATCAACAAAGGCTTTATCCGGAAGATTTGACGATTTCACCTTGAAGTTAAAAATTAAATATCTCATACGTACCACCAGATACACTCTGTATACACGGACCGTAATACTATATGATCTTCGTTCGCATATACGTACGCGTATCTGAAGCTCGATCAAATGGTGGGGAAACTATGGCGACGATTGTTTAACGTAATTTTTATTATTATACTCTTCAGTTGTGACACTTTTTGGATTTTTATTTTTATTCACCGATCCGCCCATCAATATCATTGCCCGATATTTTAAATAAGCCACTGATTGCGATGGTCACTTGTCAATTGAACATATTTTACTGTACTTGCGGTATCGTGTGTATAATCTGCGATTCATTCACAAAACGCGGGAGTGTAGTTTCACCATACGTAATAATGGATTCTCGGTAATCGTGTAACCATTGCACTGCGCCGGCGTGGGGAATATGATTTTAATTTAACTTATTCGGAACTTGAAAAACAATCGACTTAATAGATCGGTCGCATCACTGCTAAAGTCACAAGGAATTTAAGTTAAACCTGAGTGACGATTTCTGAGAATCGTACGTAGACCTGGTCGGTGGCTAAAGCGTGTACGTGTTGTGAACGAGACGGGGAAAATATATATATAGTATAAGTTTTCGTTAAAAACGCTGCGAAGACGGCGGCTAGTAATTTTCCGATGAACATCAAACTGCAGTACCTATATATATATACTATATAAACATACATAAAAACGCGCTAAGAAGTTTTTGCTCTCAGAGTGTTTATTTGAGCCCGGATCGTCGACAACTTAAACCGGGTGGTCTGAAGGTAAATCTTCTGCAGTATTCACATTTCACGGTCGACCCGTTTCGTAGCACTCGCGATTACGCAATTATTAAATAGTTGCGTAGATACTGCGAAAATGTGGTAAACGACCCCTGAGCTCGAAGATAATAATATGTATACACTATATATTTATACATACACATAAATACCGAGCGCACGATTTTACAGTGTTAGACTTTCTTTAGGAGTGAACAGTGGCAAAATAATAACGTAGGAGATTATACATTTCTAAATATTAAAAGTTTAGAAGTTGCTATGGCGGCATTCGGTCGTGCTGATTGCGTCGATATCACGAGCTATTTTATTTAATACTATATAATATAGATCTCTAGTTTCGAAAGACTTCCCCTTCCCCACCATTTCTCCTGTACCATCCGAAAATGTTGACTACAAAATAATGGCAAAGGCATTGAAATTATAATTCCACTCTCAAATACTTTGAATACTGCATTTTCTCTCTGTGCAAAACGCGACTTAACAGCGCGTTTATGCAGCATGCAATGTTTATACGACGGTTATTGACAGTGTCACAATTTATACAAGGAACGGTTTCATCGCCTAATGGTTTTTGGTTTTCATCAAGGGTCGTTTGACGATGACGACAAAACCGTATGTATATTGACACCGTTTGAAAACGGACAACCGTCTCGATGTGCGATAAAATTAGCAAGGCGTTGCACTAACGTAATGACGTGAACCAATAGTTTTTGTAGTGCCTACCGATGTCTATTAGCTGTAGACGCGTACGCAGTTTGTCTTGGAATAATATTAACATCGTTTGCGCACGGCTAGATTACATGTCTATACACAATGATACATAATATTTTAATATTATTACTATATTATTTTCGTCACGCATTTAATTAAAACGGTTGTAGTCGCGTGTGGTTCAACAGGTCGTCTTCGCCGCCGTGTGACATATGCACAACATAATCATATCTATGTAATATGTGACTACGTGTTATTATTATATATATTATTATCATTGTCTGCTCCGGAAACGACCGACCGTTAACATTTAAAGGGATCCTGTGGCGGCATCGGAATTATGAACCGACGTAGTCGTAATAATATGACATAAACTTTGTACGCACGACGACGCCGACATTCTCCGCCGAGAATTCGGACACCCTCGTATGTACAGTAACATTATATTATAATAATATGTGCGTGATACCTCCCGCCTTCATATCTTTACTATTATTATTATTGTTGTTGTTGTTACAATGGTTTAATACGTGTGCGAGATAAACCGTCCTATATAATATTATGTACATCAAACAACGTGAACGCGTCTTCTTCGACTCTTATTGTTTCGATCGTAATATATATTATATATATATACATATCTTATATAATATTATGTAAACAACAATGTTTTCATTCGTAACTACGATAATAATCTATAGGTTATATTATTATTATTATTAAATACGCGGCCCGCCCTCGAAATCGATTCACGACTCGCCGCCGCGCCGTGGTTAAACTGAACGAGAAAAACCGTATTGTATATAATATTATTATGTTATCGTGTAGGAAAATTGGTCGGAGAAAAAAAACCGTCCCGAGGGACGTGGACCGGACGACGACGATTTAACGATGTTTTTAAACGCCGGAACGAAAAAAAAAATCGTACACGTTGTGTATAGTACACTATTTCGGGATTATGCTCGGCGGAGGTCCCGTGCGCATGGTGATATACGTAAATGTGTGTTCGATATAAATGTTAATCAAACGCGTTTTGGGACCGGAGTTTATACCACAGGTGACGACAATGCACTGTAGTACAACTTTAATCACACGTCACGCGCGTATCGCATTTTATCGTATAATTATTTAAAATTTTAAGCACGTCAAACGTGCGTAGGATTTGGCGCAGCACGAAAAATAAAATTACTAAAAAATGTTAGCCACACGTATTCGGAAAAATGTCCATATTTTTCGTATCTGTCGAACAGTTATACACGTGGTTTTTTTTGTTGTTTTAATAACAAAAACGCAAACAAAAACTACGCACGTAGGTACCTAGCAAGTAGATTAATAGTAGTCTGGTTTTAATTTTTTAATTTTCACGTGAATCGTATAAAAATCAGAGAAAACCCGAATATCCAATTATTATTAACGACAGTGAACGCAAGTTGCATCGCATCTCGATTTATGAGACGCAGTTGTTTGCTGATCGCCTTTTACAGATCATAACTTACATGATAATATTATTATATGTATTATTTCAGAAATTCAAAAGTATATTATAATATTGCATTTATGTAAGTCAAATGTTATCGACGACGTTAAGAACATGCACATTTATTGATTATAGCTGTGCATAAAATCGAAAACGAAATTGGTTATGGTTCCTCGAGTTCGTATATCGTATATATGTTTTGGTAAATTAAAGATGTCACGACTGTGACACGCAGACGCGGAACACTGTCTGATGATGAATTTAAATACATTACATTTGTTATTTAAATATATGCAATATGCTAATTTCTTTTCTTTTCATTTAAAATTGTATTTGTCGGAAAATGCGATGGGAAATCGTCGATGGTTTTTTTTTGTTTACCTTAAATATTTTCCAATTTTTTTAACGCGCATGTAGATTATACTCTGCAATAATAATAATAATAATAACAATAATAATTGAATAATACTGGTAAATTGTATATGTATTATGTACAACTCTCATAAATAATTGTAATATTAACTTAAAAAGAACACATATGAATTTAAATACATTGATGGTTGGTAGGAAAATATTTCGCGAGAATGTGTATTAATAATATACTTTAAAATTGGTTTAGGATAAGTAAATATATAATATATATATCACGTTACAAAATATTCAATAACGTCAGTCACTATAATATTTTAATACAACATATTAAATGGATTTCAGTATTTTACACATGGTTGATATAATATAAATAAACATTTGCTTAGAAATGCAAAAAAAAAAATCAATAGTACCTTAAGCTGTTTCATTATACGCGTTTAACTGCACAGAATAATATTATAATATTAATGTAATAATAACGATTTCGAGATTTAAAATAGCTTATTATTCATAGAGATATTATTTATATGTTCACCGCATGCCACCGATACATAAAATAATAACAAATTTAATATTATACGTATCAACTTTTATTTTCTATACACACACGTACTAATAATATTATTTAACTGGAGCCAATCTTTAACCAATTAACAGATGTTTCTATATTCTATGGTTCAGACATTCATACTCATATTAATTTGGATGGCATAGCAATTACATTTTAGACAATTTAAATATTTATTATTTTTGGTGCATATGAAAAAAAAATAGCCCACAACTTAATATATTAAAGTTAAATAAGCACTGAATGGCTTAGATTTTTTCAGCGTTCCCACCAATCCTTACTCAATATCGTATGAATTATAGTTGATGTTACTTGGAAAACAATAACGGTGACACTATAATATTTATAATTCAAGTATATTAATTTTTGGAAAATTTTGTTTGATAAAAAGTTTGGTACTCTATACGATGGAAAGATTCAATTATTTCTGTTGTTCTTAATATGTATCGAACATTATTGCAATTTGATTGTTTACGTCAAGTTATTTATTTGAAAATATAATATTTTATTTTTGGCGTTCGATAATATTTCCAATTGTCGACCAATCGAACGCGTTTGTTTGTCCCAAAAACTAATCAAATTATGTTTTACTATTTATGATGCTTGAAATACTGACAATAATGTTTAATTCAATATATAGTACCATATTAACTTTAATAACTCGAATTTAATTTAACACTTGTATAATATGTTGAACAAAATGATTAACTGCGACAAAAACAGTAATTTTAATGGATTAATATACATATTATACATAGATACAAGCACGAAAAAACTATAATGCGCTAGCGCTAACTGCTACTACTGTTTAAACGTTTGAAGTAGGTACTTGAAATGCATACCATCACAGTAATACGATTAATCAATGTGAATAATAAATTATAATATGTTTTGTAATACGTTTTGTCATTATGTTTAAGCTTAATTGCATTGCATTTTAGTGAAACTAATTGTAGGTAGGTGGAACAAAATAGTATAACTTTTATAGTAGCTGAATGGTTTATTTTAAAACTGTACACATATTGGTTTTACTAGGTATCCATATTATTATAAACGCAAATGTATTCCCTTATTGAATTTGGTAATTATTACCTGTTTGTTCATCGTTGTTCTCTCAACGTTTTATTCTCATTTTCGGTTATGCCTATGGATAACAATTATCACTGAATTAATTTGGTTTTAGATTAGCGTGACAAATAATTAATGTGAATAATACTATAGCCAATAACTTAGAGTTTATAATTTTAGTGACAAATTTATAGGTTGGATAACGTTCAAAATGTACTTGTTATTATTTTTATATCATGATAATAAAGATACGTATATATATATATGCAAAAACGAGAATTAATAGTTTTTGTGCCACTTCACATTTGAACTCAATTAAAAAACTATAGATTTATTTTATTTATATCAGAGTTTATATTCAATAACTTTGACCGTGTTTGAACTATAATATATTATAATGTATTAATTCATGGATAGCATTTTTGTTCATTATGTTTAAAGTTGTATTAGTTATATACTATCATATTATACGTGATGGACATAAATATGCGAATAAAATAATAAAAACTGTAATTTTTTTTAACTGCATATAAAATTAAAGAATTCAGGGAATTGAATTGAAAAAAAAATATTTATATTATTGATATACTTATTCAATGGGTTAGGTATTATCGTAAAGTAAAAACCAAATTGTAAATAAAATAAATACATTCAATAAAATAATAATTTAATGTTACTAGCAATATAGGGTTAGCATGATCAAAGATTGAACAACATATTTGGTTTTATTTAAAGTTAATCGCTATAATAATTGTTTTCTCTTAGTTGTGTTACCCATTATCTAGTTGTTATTTATTATGATATAGGGTAATAAGAAATTTATACTTATTGATTTTGTTTTACAGAAAATAAATAAAATAGAAAATTACGACTTACATGACTGCTTTTAATTTTAAGTTTTACCGATATTGCATATTTTATTCTTAATAATTATTTAACAATGTATTTAATTTTAAATCAAAAATAATTTTTCAATACATTTTAAATGCGTATCTATTCTGTTTAATTGTACAAAAAAATTAAGAAAAAGTTAAATATTTTTAAAGGCATGCGTACATGTATAATGTTTATGACGAAATATTAGTGAAACATTAATTATTAATTGTATTTTTTAGCGTTTGAAATTTTGAAACTTATTCGTCAAAAACCCGTAATTTATATACATATATATAATACTATGTAACCCCGTTTAAATCCGAGGCCTGATTGGAATATATACGTCACGTGGTATTCACACCATCCTCCCACAAAAACAATTTACTTGGAAAGCGTAGTGGACCCAAGTTTTTGAACTCCTTAGCCACTCCCCTCCACCTACGACCACCACTATAATCTCACGGGACGACTGAGACGTCTTTCGCATCGATATGGATGATATTGATTTAAATTTAGTCGATCGGCGAGTGGTTACGCAGGCGGACAGTCGGGATAAATATTATATCCATGTCTATCGCTTTTATACCGTAGCTGTATTATTATAATATTGTTACCGCCGTAACTACTACGACTAGCTACCACCGTATTACACGCGCTCAGTTCCGGTCACGTCACGGCCACGACGGATTACAGGTCGCCTACACACCCGCCACTGCTGATGGCTTGTGCATCCGTATAATATTATCTTTACGATAATAATAGCCCTCTGCAGGTCGGTGTGGTCTGCTAATAAAATACACACGCACGCACGACCAGTTATATATAGGGAGGTCATGTGGGAAAAACTAAGGGACGACGATGTGTTAGAGACGGAGTGACGGCGTGGTGAGTTCATTGGGTAGGAAGGGGAGAGGCTGTATGAGAGAAGGGCAAAGGGACTTTTGTGGATTAAAGTGCCGGGGGTTGATTGCTCGGCGCGCCCGCCGTACGTCCACTGAATATCCTATGAGCCTTTTGTCCGATGACGCTGACGTTAAAAACGAGCGCTTGCGGAGAGAAGAATTGGTCGCGGTCCGAATAAGGTCACCTTGCGGGTGGATGGGGAGGAAGAGGATCGCCGAGAAAACTTGCCCGACCCCTCTTAGCTCCTCGCGGGGCACATAGGACTCTGCGCGTTTTGGAATTCTATCGGCGACGACGTAAAATTATAAACCACCCGGTCCCGGTCCTTTTTACCGCATACATATATATGTATATACATGTGCGTGCGTGTATGTATAATATACCGGGGGCTATATAATATGTGTAGAATCGTGTCTACCACCGCCGCGGACGACGACGAGATGTGACTGTAATAAGGTGTGGCAAGGGGTGGTTATTATACCGGACCTCGAGGACGCGCGCAACCGTGCGAGTACAAATAATATTATACGATGTATACGACGACCGACCTCGGATCACAGGGTCTGCCTAGTGCTGCGTTATTCTTCGCCCGTTTCGTCTCGTGTATTATGTAATATACGAGTTTACGGTATACAACTCTACCATATTATATTATCATGTCGGGTGTAGGGTGCAGTAGTGGTGTTGTTGCATTGCCACCGTGCGAGAATTCGGCGCGCGTATATGCGTAACGACTGCGTAATATAGTCGCTAAAAAAATAAGAAAAAAAAACAAAACCGAATAATCAATACTCCGGCGAGCTGCGTAGGTGAAAAACATAAGAATAAAAAAAAAATAACGTATAGAAAAAAGAATCGCGTGCGAGTGGCTCTATATGCGCGGATTTCGCCGACAGCGTGTGTTGTTCAGGGATGTTGCGGGTTTCTTTATTTTTTTCTTCTTTTCTCATTCTCCTCTCGCGGTCTAGTATTATTTCACCTCGGAATATTATTCGGCTGACACGGGAGATTTAGAGAAGGCCCGCCGAAGTGATGGCGGCGAGCGTATATATATATTATATTATATACGAGAGATAAATATTTTCTGCACACCGAGTTTAATAATACGAATAATGTGCGCGCGCGTATTTGTGTGTGTGTGTGTGTGTGTGTGTGCGAGGGCGCGCTCCCGTTCCCCATTATACAAATAGAAAACGTAGATTGTCTGCCGATAAAGTATGCTTGTATATCATACTATTTTAGTGTTTTTATTTTTTCATCTGCTTTTCAGTTGGTCAACGACTCTTTTATTTCCGTGTACAACATTGATATATTATTATAATATTATTATTGACTTTTTTTATTTTTACTCTCCTTTACAAGATTTTCACAGAGTCCGCGGGTTTTTATTTTTTTCCAACAGCTCTTGAATTTTAAATCGTTTTATTCAACAATGTTAAGTTGATTATTGTTGTTATTGTGTATTTGTTTTTTGCGAAGTGAAAAAAAAATTGCCATGCAAATGCCTTCTCATTAAAACAAATTACAAGGGATTAAAGCTAAAATCTATACGCTTAGACAGTGAATATTACTTATAATAATAATAATAAAAAAAAATGCTGGTTAAAGCATAAGTAAATGTTGGATTTTAAATTGTATAATTTTTTTAACCAAAAATGATACCGGATAATCTATGGTACTATGTTATGCTTTAAACTTTGGCACTGCTTACATTTAAAATATTGTAATTCTTTTAAAAATATAGTATACCTTAAAAATGTTTACAGTATTCGATAAGAGAGTTTCAGTCACTTAACTGAAGATTAATGAATAATACATTTTGAGTTAAAATTGGTACATAGGTATACATTTTATTTTTGAATTATGTACTTTGATATCGCAAAAAAACTGAAATTAAGCCGACCAATTTATCGGATATAAATGTGATAAAGTATTTAAAGTAGTAGAATAATTAATTTTAATATGAAACGATAAGATAAGTTTTTTTTTATCTTATAATAATATATTATATGATAATCAATAACCAATTAAAATATTTATTTTATCATTTGAAACTATATGGAAATACCACACACCTTATTATTGTGACTTATTGTTAATATTTTTTTTCCGACAATAATTTATTAATACAATCAAACATAAATGACTAGGCCATAATTTAAAATTGTTTTGATAGTAAAGTTTTTTAATTTTAATTCTTTTAAGTATATTTCTTTTATAATAATGGTTACAAAAAAAAAAACTAAAGAAGTTCAAACTTCAAGATCTAAAATGGGCATAGAAATATTGTTTTCTGAATAATTAATTAGGTATGCACTTTAAGTTCGAAAAGTTGCTTGGTTTGACAATTTTAAACGTTGACTTTTTAACATTTATGTTTGAAAATATGATTAATAAACTTTAATATGAGTGATTATCGATTATGAATGTAATCAAACATTTATACTTCAATAGTTAAATTCATGACAGACGGCAACATCGGTGGTTATATAAATACTTAATATAATGTGTGTAAAACAACCTGTAACAGTATTAATATTATAATAGTTTATATATATTCTACTGTAAAATGTATACAATGCACTTATACGAATGAGCGTGTGTACAATAATTACTTAAAATGGTTTATAAAATAAAATACACTTATTGTTTAAAAATAAATACAATCTAAAAGAGATTTTTAAAAACCTGAAATCAAAATTTGAAATATTTCGTATATTTACACGAAATAAATTATTTTGTAAACATGTTTATTGGAATTCGTACATCAATATATATATAAAAGTATAATAATATTATATACATTTAAATAAACAAACGGATGTTATCGAGTAAACTAACCTCTTGTATGTATATACTATTTAGGTATTTAATGTGATCAAAATATTAAAATATTTACACGTTCGTTAAGAAGTTATTGACAAAAAATTGAATTTTAAGTTAGCTCTCTTATTTGAAATATTTTTGCATTGTATTCCCACGATGACTCTTCGCAAGTTCAAAACAAACGTTTCTCTGGGAATTTGTTTACGATAACAAAATATGCCGTCGGCGATTTAAATTTATTAAGTTTACTGGAACAGATAGATTAGACACGTGCTGCCGTGTATTATAATTGTGTGCAGTGTATAAAACTACTGCGTTAGAACAAACTTAAATATTAATAAGAACTTTTAGCTCCATTAGTTCCGGTCTGTACACAGTGTTTAACTTTAATTATCAAGTTAATAAAACCTATTTTAATACGGAACGCGGATACAGAGTTTTAAGTGCACGTGCACTATAGCCGCACGTAATAATATTACCGATTTTGGTAGACTTAAGAGAATCGAATTAAATATTTTGCGAGGAATTTAAAATTTAAAAAAGAATACAGTTTTGTGAAATCAACCATGTGACTCTCTCGGGAAAAGGCAGTAATAAAATATGATGTTTACTATAATGTACCCTGAACTCTTATCACGTCTTATCTGACCATCGTACATCGCGAAACGTGTAGGAACGTGTTGTAAAAACTCAATTGACTGTAAGTACCTATATTATATATTATCATCTTACGAGGGATTTTTTTTTTAATCAAATATCAAGTTTAGAATTTACACCCCTAGAATGTCAAGATGTCAAACATTAATATACAACGTAAAATTTTACCTGCGGTTGGCTTGTAAATATAAGACTTTTTATTTATCGATTGATAGGATACGCAGAGAATGTAATAAACATATCATATTATACTGGGATATGTTTCTATAATATATTTAATATACTTTAGCTTACACGAAATTATTTTCACAAGTGAAATATAAAATAAATTACTCGCTCAAGATTGATTAGTTATCGCACGAAACATTTTAGTTTATTATTTTATTTTTGAACAATTATTATATCATAAGTTTATTTTGACTTACAGAATCTCATACCTAAACATTAAAATTTCTTGATATGAGATAAACGTTTAAGACAGTTCCGTTTTTAAGATCAAATGGGTCCAATTATTCATAACAAATAATATGCGAGATAATTATTTTTAAATTTGTTTGAAATGATTGATAATAGCTAGAATTTATAGACGATTTAAAATTTAAAATATTTTTTTAAGAAAAAAATGGGCACAAATCAATCACAATACGATCGTTTATTGGTTAGTATCAACTTACCATAATTGTATAAACCAATATTCATAAATTAAATTTTTTGGTTTTTTTTTCACTTTGAAATATAATGTAAATATAAAATTGATTTCATCGAAAAACTAAATTATGCAGCTTTTTTTTTTTTAGTTAATAATATGAATAAATATTCATGTTTAAATAACTAATTAAAAACAATAGAATCATTTTGAAAATGTTTGTAGATACCACAGAATACTTTATAATCAGTATATCTAATATGAAAATATGCCTTAATATAATAATAATACAAATTAGATAAATTCCTTAAATTAATAAAAATGTATTTTATGTAAAGTATAACAAAATATGCAAAATAAAACTATTTAATTTTACCAATTTATCAAATAGACATTCATACCTTAACAAATATATTATATAGGTATTCCAAAGTCCCTACCCTACACATAATACTATTATAGACATTTGCATGTTAAAAATAGAGACCAGAATTTAATGATTATATTTATTTTTATTTACATTTTCTAAGTTGATGGGCGAGATATTCTTTGTGTTTCCTATAACTTAGAATTAAAGTTTTCATGATCGTTATTACGTCAACCGGTCTGATCGACTGCAAGTCATTACTTCGAGTTTACGAATCTCGTTGATACAACGAAATAAATAAATAATAGTTGACAGTAATCACTAATCACCCAGTACTTAATAATGCAATTTTGAGGTAAATACATATTTTGACACTTTATACGTTGATAAATAACATTTTTGAAGTTTTATCTTAATGTTCAATATAGTTTTTCAATTTTTTATAACAATAAAATTAAATATATACATAGAAATGAAGTTTAAGTATCGATATAATTTGTTGTTTTCAATCACCGTCAGCGGAGAAAGGAATTTATGAACACCGATATAGTAAACAACAAATAACACGTAATTGTATAATTATTACTACTTTCAAGCAATTACAATCGGAAATAATAATATCATAGAACACGCAATGCCGACAGTTTTTTATTTTTTTTTATTTTATTAGTAAAATATTATAACTCATGTTGAATAAATAGCTGTAATTACAACACAACACGTTTTTTTGAAAACCCGTCATAATGCCATTGCTCTGCGGTTTTGAGCGTTAACAGTAATATTATAATAGGTGTGTACCGTTGTTCACATTGTAATTTTTTAACATATTTTTCCACTCGAATAAATTGTTTAATTTTATCCGTTTTCCGGGAAATTGCAGTACCTATATCTAATTAAAAAATATAATAATACATGCTATTTGTATGGGCACTCGTGTTTTATAGAGTGGATTTCGAGCGTATATTACGTACGAAACGCTCATAATAATATTTTTATTATTTGACGGTAGTCGCAATCGATATCGTGAGTAAATCGTCATCGAGAGTGATTTCCAATCGATGGTTTTGCAGTCGTAATTTCGTGTTTCGTTTTTTCACGAGACATCTTCCGTCTCGGATTTCGGTGACGTCCAAACCGTACTCGGTGTGCACATTATATTATAATACCCCACAATACAGTATAATATATATAGATACCATCAGCTGTATTATTATAATAGTATCGTATTATTGTGCCCGCGCACGTGTTGTATCGAATCGGCGGATGCACCACGTCAGCATTAACGTTTATTCCGTCGCCGTCGCGGCAAATCTTTTTCCCGTTGGCGTTCCGGGCCCGCGCCTGTTTTCGATAACGACGAGAACTCCGAGAGAGAGACCCGTTCGGAAGAGGTTTCCGTTTCACGTCTTTGGTGGTACGATTACATTATATTATGCATATAATACATTATATTTTACACACACGCAAGTGAATACTGAGCAATCGTGTCGGCGATAAATCTTTGAGGGTTCGAAACCGTTTTCGTTTCACGGCACAAACGCGCAACTCACACACTCCTCTCGCGCCGTATTTCTAATCAGAAGCATTCGTATACGGAGTATACGTGGCGGTGCGTCGGTGGCTGTGACGACCGAAGCGTATATATTATATAATCATATACGATATACAGCGAGACGCGGTGTGTTTGTGTGTGCGTGCGGTTGTGCGAGCACGAGTCTATGTATATATAAACGACCGGTGAGTGTGTGTGTGTGTGTGTATTTAACCTGCGGGAGAGTGCGGAAGAGGGGGGTTATGTAGGTCCGTCGGTCGGAAACGAAATGAAAAGAATAATAATATATAAAATAATATAGCCTTTTTGAGTCTGCGTGTACGCATTATAAATTGCCATCGGTTCTCGGGGCGTGTGCGACCTCCACGGGGCCGGTCCTGCAAATACACGTACACATAAACACACACACACACACACATACGTACACAGGATATTGGGTCCTGGGGCGCGTAAGTCTCGGCGTTATTAAAACAGATTAATACAGCGCATCTGGCTTGCCGTCGGTGTTCATTTATCCCGTCATATCCGGCAAACCCGTCATTTAAACCCGCCCGGTGTTACCTACACACGCGAGCGCGCGCGTTTATTATAGGTATAGGTATCGCGCGTATTCGTTACCGCGCCCGGTCATCGCGGTTTTCTCGTTATACGTTATTATATCGTCCGCGTCGTCGTCAGCAGCGCCGGTCGGGCGATCCTTTGCGGGGGGGATGCTCACGGCGTGGTTCGAGCGAGCGACCGCGGGGCTATAGGTCGTTCGGAGGGACGCCAGAAACGAACGACGAGCGAAGAGTGAGTTGTGCGCGATCACGTCGTTATGTATATACGCGCACGTCAACGGCCGTGCGCCGTGTCCGGGCGACGTGCGTGAGAAGAAACACAAAACCGCGTGTGCCGTGTGCGTTCTAATAACGACCGGCGTCCATTATATATCTATAATATGTTATGTTCTTATATTCCACGCAGGGACGATTCACCGCAAGCTTTCCCGACATATCCTTAAAGGTTAGGTTAGATTATTCTCCGGGTTATTTAACTTTAAAATATAATTAGGTACTAGTAATACTTAATAAAGGTTATTGATATAAACGATCAAATCACATTAATTGAATTATAATTTTCAAAACAACATCATAGCTCCCATATTTTTCAAATAGATTGCCGTGGATTAGTACTTAAACATTTAATAACTATAATGGAACTAATAGTTCAAATTCAGATTTTTATAGATGAATATTCTGAACAATTTATAGTAAAAATGGTAGTTTTCGTTTGAAAAAAAATATATAAAAATGACCTTTAAGACTTACACTAACAAATTCTAAAAATTAGAATTTAAATAATTTTATTATTAAAGGAATAAATGGGAGCGAACATGCTTGGTTAATCACGCTTTACATAATTTATATCACATATATTATACATCATGTGGTTGCATCCTCTCATCCTCGTTGTAAATTAACTGACTCAATTTTTTATTTGTTTTTTTTCTGTGTTTAATGTACTTATTACACGACCATATTATACTTATAATGTGTTCAGATAATAGAGAGCCACGTTTCGTGCCACCGCACCGGTCTCCAGGGACAAGTCGACGTAAACTTTTTAATGGCAATAACTCCGAAATATAAACGAAAATACCAAATTGTATATAAATATATATTCTACACATATTTTTACCCCTCCGATTTACGTTTAGTCCGATCGTTAGGCCTTTTACGAAAACGCTTTAGTTTATTTCTTTTTCCATACGCTCGCACAAATAGCTTACGTCCTTCGCCCCGCCATCTATCGCACAGCATATTTGGTTAGATGAACATATTATATCGTGATGCTAATTAAATTAATGTTGGTACTAAAATATTATTCACCATACACCAATGTAGGTATGTTAGATGTGGTTGTATTGTGCACATTATTTTATCTCTATATTATGAATGAATATGTTATTCGTTTTACTTCTCAGTAACTATCAAACTCTAAGGGAGTGAAACAAATTCAAAACACAAAGAAATTTAAAAATAAAATATATGCTATAGTTATTATAATAGCAGTGTATTTTTACGGTAGATGATTTTTTTTTCCTATTGCAGGACCTTTCAAGATTTTCAATTTATTGCTGCTGCGTATTTGGGTTACCGCGACAGTTGACTGCATATGTTTTGAATTATGAAATAAATGGCTAAGGATCTGAATGTCAATGCATTGCAGAATTTAAATGATTTATACAAATACCTACTATTTTGACATTTGTCCCCGAAAGTGATCGATATAATTTCATGTGCGGCCGCTGCAACGGTGTAGATATTATAGTTTAATGTGCGATTGACAGGGCATAATCATTTCGATCGAATTCCCCTCGTATATTGATAAACATCATCGTTTACAAAAAATAATCCCCATGACCTAAAAAACAACCTAAAAATATAATATAAAACATAAAAATTATATACAGAACCAACGATAGAGGAAGAGAGAGAGAGAGACTGAGGGAAATGTGAATACAGTGGGGGTTGACTGTATCGAATGACGGCGAAATAAATACAGTACAAATATTGTGGGCCAGAGCGACATCACTGCAAAACTCGATGGCGCCAAACTATTCGGAATCGGTTTTTCGTTCCTGAAAAAAAAATATACTTATATATATACTTTATACGCATTTATTATACTCGCCCACCACTACACACGAATGCCGTACGATCGCATATATATTATACATCCGTCTGTCGGTTAAAAACAACAACAATAAAACTCCGTTCGTTCGATATTGTACATTTATACGTCACGGTTTGTTCTTCGTGTGCCGTATACATATTATTATTATTATTATTATAGTTGTAAATGTCTAATATAACATTAAGACGCGTTTGGAAATACTACACGTGTTTTCGTGTATATTTTATATATTATTATTTAATATAATATATGGTGTGACAGTGCACTACATGAACGTCTCCTCCGATGCACTGCGATTTAATACCACAAAGTGGTTTAGTGCTGAAATACAATTTAAAAAAAGTAAATAAATAAAAATATTATATGATGCAGATGCCGACAAATGCTATATTGTTATCCTATTTTTTGAAACTTCAAGGTACTGCGACAGACACACGTTGGGCTTCGTTATAACGTAAAGTGTTATTGGTGAAAAAGAAAAACCATTAGTTTCTAAATTTTGGGCGAAGTAGTGAATACACATTTCAGAGTACCTCAAGTAAAGTGAGAGGAAATATTGTAGACACGTTGTAAAAATTAATAAGTATACACGAGTGAGTTCTTGGTATATATTTATATATTGTAATACACTAATACGATTAAAAAGGTATAAATCCTAAACTTTACGCGAAACGCAAAAACGATCACTAACTATTTTCCTTTTTTTTTTTTATTAATCTTTTTTTAGGCGTAGACGCACATGTGTTTCGTTTTAGAATTTTAAGATTTAATTCGATTTAATTTTGTTTATTTGATTTTCTGTGTATAGACCCGTAGCAGCGCAGTTTCAGTTTATTTGGTATTGCATTTGACTCATTCGTCAATAAATTACTGTAATATGATATTTATTCCATATTTTCTTACAAACGAATTTCCAGTGAAATATTATCACAATACGTCACGAAACTCAATGTCGATATAACGAAAGGTGTGTGCGTTAATATAGTAATCTGATCCAGGCATTGGTTCTAAAGATTTATTCCTATTCTCCGAAATAGGATGTTTATGTTTAATACTCCGTTAAACTCTATAGGACGGAAGATGTATTTTAAACAACAAATAAATATTTGATATTTCATAGTACTGTGTACAGCATCTATAAATTATGATAATAAGCTTAACAATTCTAAAACTATAACGTTGTTAAAAAAAACAAGACAACGCATACGGCATTTGTGTACCGTATTAAATAAAAGTATGTTCAAAATATAACGCAAAATACTCACGTTTCCATACACTCTTGCTAGTTGTTCCTTGCAGGAGTAATGCAGCTCTCATTAACAGTTAACAATAATGCTGTCAAACTAACTTATAATTGTTATTATAAATGAACAATGGACAGGAGATCTTACGTACTTTCAGTCAAGTGTTAAATTAAAATATTATTATAATGTTGGAATAATTGAAAACAAAATATTAATATAGTACAATTGTTTCATAGTTGACTGCCACAACGTTCGTTAAGTACAAAATGCACTATTGAAATTTCCTCATGCCAGATATTTGGGCCTCTAAGAATCGTTATAAAAATAAGAGCTTTGGATGCGATCGTTAAATGCGTACCTACCTTCAATTTTCGAATAAAATCTAAGGATGTATAAAATGAAGTAATAATATGTTCGATATCGACTATAGTCGGTCTGTTTAATATGTATTCTCGCAAAAAAACGACGTCATTTTATTATCCCGTTATAATATTACATTATTGTATTTCGAGATTGGTTTTTGGGTAGGTAATGTTTTTTTTTCGTCGAACAATAAAAAAAATTAACTTATCCGTTTTATCCTGTTGTTATTATTCCCGTCGTATAAGTTTAATACGTATGCGTTTTAAATAATAATATCGTTAGTATATAATACACACACACACACATGTCTCATGTATATATATATAAAAAGTATATTAACCTAAGTTATTCGTATGAGTGACATGCGAGTAATACCTAGTGTATTACTTCGCAGTGTATTATACGTGTATTAAAGTTTTTAAATTGTATATATTTTTATAAAACGCGTGTATATTATTATAACTGTTTGAAAGCGTGATGTGAGTAAATAAACGGTGACCCGAGGATTGATGAAAATACACGGTTGGCAATCTAAAAAGTCGAGAACAACGTATTCAAAAAAAGTAAAAAATAATAAAAAATCGGTGAAGGTAAAACTGTACGATTTCAAATGTGTGCACCACTGCAGCGCGAGTACGCGTAACGATATATTTTGTCATCCGATAAGGGATAAAGATAATTTTTTTCAAGTCAATTTGATATCAAATAATACTCACCGTGGTCTAAATTATAGGTATAATAATATACTGTCAAGTGCAAAAAAGGTAATTCTCGAATTTGTGATGCACAAAAAAAAATAACAATATTCAGTAATTTAAAATAATATTGTACGTCTACTGCGTCGCTATGTGCTTGCTGTAAATTTCGCTCGACGCTATTATTAGGATAATATTATATTTTAACTATATGAAATCGTAACTTCGACTATCGACTCACCTATAATTGCAGTGAACATAACATTATATTATTTGTACGGTTTAATCAAATGTTATCCGTTAACCATCGTTAAGATTAACCGTGGCCGTTTCGTAATACTATCGTGATTGCAAAAACCGATTCCTGCGGGCAATAAATTGTAATTTAAATTTTTTGTTTGAGTCAATACTTTTTTATCATATTATTTAAATATAATATTATGTAGGTACCAATGGCCACTTTCCACTGAGTAACCGAGACAGTAAGTTTTTAAGCAGCTTTCAACTAACCTTGTTATCTTGTTCGTTTTATTCGATGTTTCGGTTTTAAAGCGAATTATTCAAGTTAACGAAAAATACATATTATTATTTTGTACGTTTTAAAAATTTTCCTACTGCGTTTATACTGGACAAATATCGACAAAATTCCAACGGTAGAGCACTTAGAAAATTCGGCAGCAGTTGTTTGCGTATATATGTATTATTTTCAGAAAAAAATTTAATTTTGCGCTTAAAATCCATTACAAATCAGTCACTAATTTTCTAGCGTGGTTAAAAGTGGCCGTTTTATAATCTGAGTGCTAAGCAGACGTACCTCGAAATCCGTTTACCACTAAAAGCTGGAACGGCGTGCGCGCCTACATAATAATATTGTTTGAACGCGTACGGAACCGCATTGGCACAAGTTTCCGAGCCAAACGATTCTCAGGGCGACTGTTCAGTTTGTTTGCGAATCCGTACGAGAAAAAAATCAATTTCTGATTGTTTGCCAGTAATTCCGTACACTATACACGCAATGTTATGTGCGGATAAGGTGTTTAAAAATATCAAATCGGCTTGTATTTTTTTTTTATACGAGTCCTGTATATGGTCTGCCACGAAAACGGCCGGCTGTCTACACGTTGCAGTGTTTCGGTGGTAGACAATATTAAATTTTGAATATTATTATTATTACCTATACAAATCGAACGCGAGTTTTTCGTATGATTTCGCTCTTTTACATAATTTTTCTTATTGTTTATGGTATATTGATATATTTTATATAAATATAATAATATATCAGGTTACTTAATGTTATTGTTAAACGGCGTAAAATAATACGACGGGCCAGTCGTTAAAAGCAAGACAGATGAACGTGTATATATCATAATTATACACGCTTTAGTAGGGGGGTTTAAGTCATTAAATTATACTACACGAAATATATACGTAATTTCCTTTATTTTATGCAAACCAATACCTAATGCGCCACCCTGCAGTTCATTGTAATACTTCAACACGTCGTCGTGTCAGACCATATATTTTTTTGTTTAATAATAATCTTCGACTATAATAATATATTATTTTATACTGCGTACACTGCGACACTGTCTAAGTATATATGTAATTATTTAGTCGTGGGGCGTTTTTATCTTTACGCGTTTCAAAGAACAATACAAATTGGATTACGATCCGAACTGACGGTGACTAATGTTTAAAATAAAAACTGCCAAAGTCACGAGAAGAATAATATTATGTAAAAAGTTTTGTATAAAAACTATTTGTACGGTGAGCCCACAAGACTGTAGAACGAGAAAAAAACTGACCACACTAATTCGTTCGAATACTAAAACGTATGTGACTTCGTTTCCGATAGCTGCTATTGAATGTGTGCACCGTAATTTCTCCGTAATTCGAGGTTTTCATTTTGAGTACTTATAATATTATTATTTATTATCCTCGTGAAGGTTTGCGATTTTTCATTCATCGTTATTATTTTATAATTATTTTGACTTAAAATTATGGATACGAACCGTAATAACTTGCACACATAGGGGTTTACCAACTTTCATCAGACAACAATTGATAGAGATCGCGTAAGAAGTAATAATATAGTTCACACCATTTTTTGAACACATCATTTGGAAATCCATGTTTATTACATACAAACTTTAATAAATTTCAATCAACATTAAATTTCGAAATTTTTATTTTTTGATATTTAATTTTAATTTTATTTTAGGAACAAATACACGATACACTTTAAACGTATAAGATATTATATTATGTTACTTATGAGATATGTCTAATGTGCCAATATAGTATATAATATTTTGTAACCTTTTGTTCTATAATAAATATTATAGCGTTGATTTTTATTATTTATATAATATAATGTAAGTAGACATTATTATGAATCATATTACGTTTATTTTGATATCCGAGCAACCAGTATAAATAATATATTTTGAGAATCACTTCTGACATCGCCGTATCTTATTATTATTTGAAAAAGAAACTTTAGTAAACAATATTGTGACTATGTCGTGGCAAATAGCAATATATTTGCAATAACTATCGAAACTTTGATTTTATTTATAACAAATTCAATTGGTTTCTGAAATTGTCTCGAATATTTTTCTATTAAATACTATATATTTTATGACGATTTGTCAAAACTACAAACCGATCAGTCGTTAGAGACCAATCACATAAAAACTATAGTGATTAGAACTCGAAACAATATTCTGTATTTTATAGTAGTTATTCCACATATTTTGAAACCACAACTGTGAATTGTACTTTAAAAATAGATGAATTTATGTCTAAGTTAATTGTTTATAATTATTATAAAATACAATATTGAAATATATACAACTAATAGTATAATACATAATATAAATATATAATAATAATTATATGAAAGTATAATTGTAAATTACAAGTTAGTAGCACGTATATTTTTAAATTATTTATGTTATTATTAATGTATTTATTGGATTTAAAAAAAATATAGATTACACAGGTAAAAAAATATAGTCGTAAAAAACTAACTTAAATCAACTAAAAAAATAATTGATATAAATTGGATAAATAAATTTAAAAAATCAAAAAAAATCTTTAAATTTTTTTTATTTTTTTTTTTAACAGACCTGATAATATTAGATGAGCCTAATAAATATGTACTAAAAAAGTGTTAATGTATTTGTATATTATTATTCTACGTCTGGCGTAGGACATTAGCTACAGATTTATATTTATAAAATATTAGGTGATATTTTTCAATTTGTCGGTTATATCAAGAGCTAAATGAATAATAAATGAAACGAAGAAAAAAATTAACGGGTCAAAAGCGAAAATAGATGCATTGAGAAATTATTTGAAAATGCACTATGGTTATTTACTGGAATTGGATATGAAAGCTATTCATCCATACATTTACGATTAATAGTACTTACGTGCACACGAATGTTCGTATAATAATATAATGATATTCAATATGGATATAGATAAATTAAATTTACTGTACATAGTGCATATAAAACCCTTCAATAAAGTAGTACAATGGACAATATTCAATCCATGCTATTAAATCATAATCAGTACCACCTACACGTATAGTGTCCTAAATTTAACGAATCAACTTAAATTGCATGTAAATACTGATCCCTGTGCAAATAAATTGTTGTTACCCACGCTTGTTTGTTATATATATATATATATATATAGACACATATTAATATCATTTATATTAATATGTTGTATACATATTGCACACTGTTACTTACATTTGTACATTATGATTAATGATACATAATATACAATTAATGACTTTATGTAAGGTACTTTGTATTTTTCAAATTAATTACACGCATATAAATAGTAATAAAAGTAACGATTTAATAAATACGCTATATATACAAAATATTATAATTAATTTTAATCAATTATGCAATGCATGCAATTCACTTGATATTGAAACATCACTGGAAATCCACACAAATTTCTGCTACCAACAAAATATACCTGTCTATGACCTACAATGACCGCCACAAATGTATGATTGAACAGTAATGGTTCACACTCTACATGAGAATAACTCGTATTAAAATACTATGCTTACGATAAAACCACTAAAAACAAACGTTTAATACCTGATAATTATACAATTTTAAACGTCTTCTTAATATTAACCAAACCCCGTGTGCAAATCAGAGTTCTCAAGCTATGATTGGTCTCCGGAGCGAACCGTTTACATATTGCCATTTTTACGGAGCCATCTAGTTGTCGGAATTAGGAATTCATAAGTAGTCTCAGTGTCAAGTCTGGTCATACGTTTTAACATCGGAGTGTGAATTTTAACTACGGCTGGATGGATGTGTGTAAATGCGATTCTATTGGGTTGCGACGCAGACTGTACAAAAAACACGTGTGCGAATGATCAGTTCCCGCGTCACTGCAAACAAATTAACAATTACAATTACGAAAACAACGACGAAACGAATGGACAATATAATGATAATATAATCGGGGTGGAAAAAGCCTTTTGTTCGGATGTTTATGCGTAGTAGCACACTGTATTGCAGTTTACCTATATAGACGCGGTGTGTTCATTTGCTGGCTTCACGTTTTGCCATGGCGCGCACAATATATCAAATATTATGTAATTCTATCCGTCTACCTCTTTTGACACACCGCGAATTCAAAAAAAAAAAAATTATAATATTTATTTATAACTTATCACATACAATTATACAATACTATACACTATAATATTTCCTATTGACTTAACTAGGTACACTATAATTCTAAACGTGTCTGAATCACATTGAATGTATTAAATTTAGAATAATTATTGTAAACTCGACGACCAATAGCAGGTACAAATGGAAAGTAACTTATACTAGTCTTATAGGTTAAAATACAATTTAATAATTTAATAATTTATTGTGATGTCTAAATCTCCATAGCCTTCTAGTTGCGCCAATACTCACTGGGTCGCAAACTCACAGCTCGTTTTAAATGTGATAACTATTGTGGTATCTGTGCTGTGATGACAACGATACCAACACCGAGTGCTTCCACTTTAGCGGTATGTGAGTTGAAATTAATTAAAACGTTCTAAAACGATTTTGTTATAATATGCACTTACCTTTACAATAATTAAAACCAAACATCAGTAGCACCGGTTTACACTTAACGTATTAATGTTTATTATTTATGCGCTCCCGAAAACAAGCAGTCGTTGTGGCGACGTTGTTTCGTAATACCGATAACAGCGAACGAATTTGTTGCAATAGTTTTAACAAATATTGATTCTGTTCGAATTCGATTTCGGCGCAAAGTGCCCAGTTGTGTATTGTATAATATATATATATATATAGTATTCGATTGCGGCATTTGTAATGGGATTAATATTGTAATTTGTAATATAGTGTCAGTTATTTCAATAAAACACTATCAAAACAATATTATAATCGCGATCTTCATAGTTATACGAACGCATTAATTTAAAGGTCACTGGTATAAATAATAGTGCCCTTACATAAGATAATTATTCAAAAAAGTCAAAAGGTACCTACCTCCTACATGATTTTGTCGAGAGAATAATTTTTTTATACATTATAAATATTTTTTTTTTTTACGAGAAATTTTACATCGAGTTTTCCGTGCGTATTATTTTATTTTATCGGACAATCAATTATTTCGTTTACATCGAATTCGTATACCACGCGGCCGAGCGAGATTATAGCAGCGATAAATTAATATTTATTTTTACGACAAACTATGATGAAATATCCATGATAATTATGCTAGCGTAAATATTTGTTTCATAATTCATCGTAGTCTGTCATTAATTTTCATTTAGGTAATTAAATCACGAAGTATGCACTTCGTCTGTACGCAATTTAACTATAACTCGAACAATTCATATCTTATTAATACAATATTATAAGCTCGCGAATAATCAACTGAAATGATACTAAGTCGCGTAACGAGCTTGATTATTATTTCGAAATGTTCCTTAACTTTTTTTTTTATTTAACTCTGAAACTTTGCGCAACTTTGCCAAAAAAATTGTCGTCGAAACTAATTTTTAATAATTTTCACGAAATAAACTTCAGAGTTTCAAATTAATCGCAAGCAGATAATTATAAGCGTGTATATACGTATAATATAATAAAGTCGTTATAAGCATTTTATATACATGTATAATGTATACATAATATTATTTTATGTGTAACGATTTTACTGTTGTACAATAATTTACATTTTTATTTTTTTAAATTTAATATTGAATACATAATTTTAGAAAATAATATATTGAATTATAAATTACAATTAATAAAAGTATATTATTTTATTATACTGTATTCATAACAAATATATATATAACTTTGGTAAATCATGTTGAATTTTTTTGAAAAGCCGACCTAATAACTAAGAAAAAATACAATAGTATAGGTTCTCGCATTCAAAAACAAAAATAAAAAAAAATACTAAAATGAGTTTTATAGTATTGTATATTAAAACAAAAAAAGGAAGCTATAAATTATGTATACTAGCTATGTACATATATTTATTCGAAAATTTAACAATAAACTTTTCAGTCATTTCTATAAGATTTTCTTTTTTAACGACATATTGTGAAACTTGTTATCTCTGTGAAAATTATAAATAAAATGTCTTTAATCAATCTACAATGGTGACGTTAGACTTTTTTGCGGAGCGGAAATATATTTTTCAATGGCCATTAGGGAGGTGTGGAGGTTACAAGATTGAAATATTATCGATATTCTTTCCCATAATTTTGATAAAGACATTTTCTCATAGAAAAAACATGAAATATAAATTATATATTTATATCTGGTAAGTTTTTTTAAAAATTGATTATGTTATTATTACTGCCCACTAAATATTTAATTATATGGTTATAAAATAATAACTTAAATCGTGTTATGTACAAATATATATTATATTATCTTAAGAACGTTATATAAACAACAATTATACACACAAATCACAATGTTATAAGCGTTTCAATTTTATTTAGATTTATCGAATTACATATTATATAAATATTATAATATGGTTCGA
Organism: Rhopalosiphum padi; assembly: GCF_020882245.1. Classification (NCBI taxonomy): domain Eukaryota; kingdom Metazoa; phylum Arthropoda; class Insecta; order Hemiptera; family Aphididae; genus Rhopalosiphum; species Rhopalosiphum padi. Next base: position 47,809,264 of record NC_083600.1, on the reverse strand, counting down.
ATAAAATTAGCCGTGGACTAGTGGTGAGGAAAGCAAAACAGGCAGCGGGGTGTAGTTAACCCCTGTTTGATAATATTAATTCAGTGGTTATTGCTTATCAAATTATTTCGTATTATTATGAAATACCCTGCTTGTAGATATGAGATAAAGTAAAATTCCAATAAAATTGTTTTTTTTTTTTTTAGTATATTCATATCTGCGATAAAATTGTATAAAGGCAAAAAAACGATTTCTGCATATTTATAGTATATTTTTTTTTCCCGAGTGAACCCGAGTAATTGTGGTAACCAAAAACTTCAAAGTGTGTAGAACACCTTCATTTCGAAGAGGGTAAAACTATATATAATAATTTACGCCAATTCAGATTTTTTTTAGTCAACTCTATTATATTTTTTCATTTATTCCAAAATTATTACTGAATTATAGCCACAATTTTTATTCGTGTATCATATATATATATATATATATAGTCAAAAGAAACCAAGGGGCTGAGACCAATAATAATTTGTCAGTAAAAATAACTGTGGCGTGGCCCTTTCTCTCCGTATCTCACTGTGTTCCTCTCACACTGTCCCTCGCATTTTTTCTCTCCCTCACCTTTCAGTCCATCTTCCTCCAATTCTCCGTGGTTTAAGTCCTCGGTATCTATCTTATACATACATGCACACACCGTCACTCTCTCTTCTCTCTTTCTCTGCGGGAGTCCGGAAAGACGCGAGGGGCTAAGAAAAATGGCTTCAGATTTTTATTATAACTCAGCGTGTACCGCCACTTATTTTGGCATAGGAAGCGGGTAGCGGCGTCCCGGTTGACCTCCTCGCCACTACTGCCGCTCTTTACTCTAACCCACCCCTATCTGGCGTAACCATCCACTGAAAACTTGGAGCTGAAAATGATTATGGCTAGACTATTCGACATGGAGATTTATGACCAGGCGTATTATAAAGGTCCAAAGTTTAAAAGGTCCGCATCTATGATCAAAGATACGTCTGGTCCTGTTATGTATGATATCACTCAAAATTTCACGTTCTGCAGTGACGGTTTTGAAGGCAACTAAGTTGTATTTTTTATTTAATTTTTGTTTATACGATACGTGTATGGATAAACTACAACGAACGGTCCGCAGAGGGCCCCGGGAAACAATAAAATGTTTATTCCATTATACGCATTCACTCGACAGAGGCTAATTTCGAATTTCGATATTGAAAGGTTTCCAATGCGTCTGCGTGTGGGTATATGTAACGTTTGTTTTCCTTTTAGATAATCGTTTTGTAGCGGTAGTTGGGTAAAAAGCTTTTTGAAAGTGCGCGCGCGAAAAGATCGGAAAGGGAAGAAAGGAAAAATAATAGAGCTCTGCAGAAAAAGAACCAATATTATACACACGCATATATATATATATATATATATATATATATTTATTTATAGTAAGTACGCAAAGGCGTTTCGGAAGGATTTGAGCTTGGAATGGAGGGAAATAAAACGGGCGCTAGCAATATAATTCAGTTATAATGCGTATGAGGTCGAAGATTTAACGTGCCATTTGATGGAATTTATCTGCGAAAGCCAACCGGCACGCTGCGTGGCCCAGTCGATTTATTGGCCGACTAGCTATAACAAAAACTGCAAACAGAATTTCAGTCTATGATAGAAACGCGCTATATGTGTGAAAGAGTACGTATAATTATGTTTGTGTGTATGTGTTAGAAAAAGAGCGGGTTAGTATGCGTGTGAGTGCATTCATTTCCATTATTTGGTCGACGCAATATATTATTTAACGTATACGAAATATCGAGATGAGTGTAAAAATACCTTTTTTTTTCATTTTTATTTCTTTTTGATAATTTATTGCTTATTTTCGTTGGGTTCGTTCGCTCAGGGTGTTTTGGCATGGTCACTGTAGATTATCAACGATTTTTTACGCACGCAATAGGTCCTTAATGCTAGTATTTTTTCTTCATTTTTTATTTTTTTTTTTATTTTTTTTTTTCAAAAAGTCTAATAAATAAAACCCATGGTTAAAATTTTCACTTGCAACTCGAAGTTTTGAAAACTTGCACGTGTAAAACGGTGGTGAAAATTGTGAACCTGTAAACAAATGATGGATATCATAATATATTATGTATTTAAACCGTTGACATTTTATAAGGACGTTAGGGATTAAAAACTAGTCTATATTTTTAGTTTCAGAAAATTCAATGCATTATACGAAACGCACGAATTAGATAATATTATAGTCCAGAATGGTATACATTATACTACCAAACAACAATTTATATAATTTAGGACTCATCGCGATTCTCTGTAGTAATCTCAAAATTCAATTTATATGTTTAAATACCATGTCCAGTCATGGTGGTTTTATGTTTTCGCGTCCACGTAAAATAATAATTATATGATATTATAAATCGAAAACGCAGCGCGTTTAAAAATGTATTATTTCGTGGCTCGTACAATAAAAGCGATATTTTTACAAGCAAATTATATTATGTAATACGTTATTTATACGGTCGAGGGAAAACCATAAAACATTTTTTTTTATCTATCCCAAAATACACACACAGTGCACATAGCTACGTATATACTGTATATATATATATTGTAATACCTATTGAGTTTTGCAATAATCAAACACACATATAGAACATATAATACAATTTATGCTGCGTAAACCCCACATTGACGTACGGACAAAGCACGTTGTGCGTCGGAGGCGGGCTGAAAGGGGTGGACTCCTACTTTCTAGTGTTAACGCATCCCTTGCACAGCATAGCACTTAGTTAATAAAAAACATTTTTTCATTATTATTATTTACTAACCTTTAGGTAATAAATAATAATTAATATCATGGGGTATTATTATAATTTGTATTATGATAATATCTAAACGAAAACAAAGCATGCACATTTGAAATATTTTATTTGATTGGATTTCTCCCCACCACAAAAATATGCTGGCTCTGTATATGATATCGCATTACAATAACGGGCTCTCCGCGTCGAAGGTGAGAAAAACTAAAACAAATACGTTTGACATTTGCGTATATCTCGTGTGTGTATAATGCATATATATATATGTATAGTATATATCATGCAAACTCGTTCTAAATATGTTATGTTAATCCGAGAGAACTTTGGATAAGTTAATTTTCTCGACAACAATGCGACGGTGGGTGAAAACTCGACGGCACGATTTGAAGTCATTACCATGCATGCGAATACACGCACATACAAATATACTTTAACGGGACGTCATATGTTTGTATGCGATCGCAGGACGAGGAGGTGCGCGCGAGGGGACTGGATCTACCACGAGATGTGTGCGCGACTAAATTTAACGCACGGCTTCGTGTCGTCGGCGATTTACTTCGCTCACTCGACTGAAGACCGTTTCGACGATATATTATAATAACAACACGATAAATAACCTTAATTTTGGTGCATCAAACACGTAATTCCGACGAAATTCTCGGTCGACCTATTATTATTATTATTATTATAGGTGATGTATATATTATATTCGTGCCTTGTCACCGCCGGTATTCGTCAGATCGTTTTACGTCCCCTTGTACGTTTTAACGTGAGCGTTCTATATCAAAAGGAGCACCGAGTCACTTTTATGTGTTTCTAAATTTTATGTTAAGAACGTCAACAAAATTGTGTTTTACGTTCACGCGATTCCGCGAAAGCGTTACACATGACGTTATATTACACTCAACTTTTTGAGGACATGTACATTTTTATTCGATCAACTTGTAAGGTTGTATACAAAATGCAATTTGTCGACGGGGAGTCCATGCCGAACAAATACGTTTGATATATTTTAATCGATCGCCTATCGATGTTATACATCGTATATAGTAGACATTATATTATAAATCAATACACCATTGTAATAATTTATGATTTTCATTAGTATCTTAACAATATATTTATATAAAAAATAATTTACGAATATCTAAAACGATATCATACCACACTGAAAAATTCGGAAGAAAATATAGAATGAAAGCGGTGACCGACGAGCACGATTCGTGTACCTTAAGTGGTTTGATTATTCGTTTACATAATATTATCTGTTCGTGACAAAAACTTATTTATCGATGAGATTGATCGCATTGTTTGGAGAATTGTGTTATGAATGTGTGACGTACAGCTATACAATAACGACTATCGGACGAGAGAAAAAACGGATAATACCTAAATAGTTTTTGGTGAATCAAAATTCTCACACAGGCAGGGGGTCGTTTAATTTGGTAAAATATATTATGTACCCTGGAAATCTCTGGTCACTACCTGTGATTATAATAGCTGAAAAATATATTATTTTGTTCGCCACCAGTTTTGTTCGTGGTATGAAATATATTATAACTGTCGTCGAGTTAATGCGTAGAAAAAACAACGGCGGGACGGTGCACGGAATTGTCCGTACTATAATATAAGTTATCTTGATAACTAAACTACCTATTATACCCGCGGTATCGGCGGGTACCGCAGTGAACTGCGCTGCAGCGGATGGCTGCTGTTTATTATCGTGTCATACCATCCGATCGATCTGCACGCATAATATATGTTATTCCGTTCTCGTTTTCTAAAAAAGTAAAAGATAACACATTTTTTCTCTGCGTAACGCCCCCCCCCAAATCGTTCGTTTGCTGCTGTATACGTTCGCGTACAACTACAACACATGACGTATAGTACGGAGAATTACAAAATATCGTTTGAATCGACCCGATTTGCAGTTTCCACGCGACGTCTGCAGACATCGGACGGAACAGACGACGGAATAATCTAATAACTATACCTATACGATAAATATATACGTAATTATATATTTATATATATATATATAATAGGTACATATAGTTGGCCGAGCACCCTCGCCGAAACATATCTGCATCGAACACTGATTGATTCGTGCCACACCCCCGCCGAACCTCCCCCACCCAAAAACCTCGTGCTTTTACTCGTCCGCTGTAACACCGCGCAAAGTCGTATTACACGCGTAGGTCGGATCGGTTATCGACGTTTTTCGCGGGCATAATTATATCTCTACCTATACACCTACCTATCTGTGCGCTGCAACGGGGGAGCGCGCGTTCGGGTATAATATTATCTCACCCCACTCGGAATAAGCGCGCGTACCATTATCCCCTCATACACGCACCTGGGAATCGGATTTTGATTATAAGTTTTCGCATAACTAATGCCCGCGCGTAGTTTTCGCATAAAGACTGTACACGACCGCCGTGGCTACCTGCGAGCATCCCAATTACGGCGAAATTGGCTCATTTAAAACTTAAACTGTCCTTAGAGGTATTCGTTATACTGTACTCGTAATGTATTACGCGCGTATAGAGCGTTATATATCGAGCAGTGAATACCGCGAGGCTCTGCTGCTGCTGCTGATGAACTGCAGTGCGCTTAATATTGTAATGTAATTGCGAGAATAACGGGTTGTGTTGCACGCGAATCACATCAGTAAAATAATAATATTCTTTGGCCTATACCAACGGTTTAATAATTGAGGGGTGGAAATCTAAAACGTACTATTGCCAAAATACTGATTTTTCAGGAGAAGTGATTTTCTGTATCTCCTTTTCTATAACTAATGTCAATTAACTGAAACACTATACATGTAAAGTATAATGAGTTGAAGCGATTTTTTAAGTTTAAACCCTATTTTTGTGTTATATAAAAATGTACAATAATCCAAAATGTACCTTTTCTATTAATTTAATAGAAATAGTACGTTTTGGAAAATTTAATGAAAATAGTTCGTTTTGGAAAACCTATTAATATGTACTCCAAAATGTGTTTTTTCCAAAATAAAAATATTATTAATTATTTTATTGTTTTTAAATTTTAACGTATTTTATGATCATTTTAAAATAATATGCTTAATATGTGATACGTAAATACTTAATTCCAATGTCGTATCTCCAATTTTGATAGTTAATAACTCATATGATATTAAATTACAATAAAATAATATTGATCTTAAGTTTCTTAATAATAAGTAGATATTTAAATCAATGACTATAGTTTTGTTATACATATTTAAATGGTTTTTACTTTTTTGCATCTCCTGACAAGTATATAAAATATAGTTAATCATATTGTAATTCAGCTAATTTAATTTATTATTAATTCTTAAATAATAAATAGAATAAAAATAATAAAAATTCTTATTTAATAAGGGTATTCTTCATAAACCCCGCCTTCGTCATATTCAATATTATTATTATTTACATTTTAAAAGATATCATTATAAAATTCATCAGTTACCATTGGTATTTTAAAAAAATTATTTAATTTGAATACATCTTACTTTTTTTCTAGCAGGTTGAAGTTGTTTTGTTTTGGCAGGATATCGACTTGTCCGATTTTCTGAAGATTTTTAAACCTTTTTATGACACCAACTCTAGTAACTTCACCTTCATAAAATAGACAAATCATTTTGAAGACAAGGAAGTTTTTTTAAATTATTTAATAATATATTATTTCTATTAAAAACGACTCAAATGTGTTTAATAATCTAGGATTATATTTTTAATTTAATTTCAAACTTAATGATTGTTATAATAACTTAATATTATAAATTTGAAATTATATTTTAGTACGTTTTGGATTAACTATTTTATTTCCCTATACCTACAACATAGGCAATAGTACGTTTTGACATAACATAAAAAAAGAGTACGTTTTGGTATAGTTAATGATTGGTGCCTATTCTTTTAACATGGGCAATAGTACGTTTTGACGTATAACTGTAAAAAGTACGTTTTGATTATCTAAATATAATTTTTATGCATGGAAAAGGTTCGTTTTGGCTTAAGCAGTCATTTTTAACAGCTGATTTTACCAGGAAATAGTACGTTTTGGTTTATTCTGGCAACACCAATCGATTTGTCGACGTTTTTTTTAAAAAAGAATCGATATCTAACTCGTTTTTGTCAATTTTTGAAATAGTACGTTTTGGATTTCCACCCATCAATTGTTGTCGATTTAAAACGAAAATTTTAATGGTTAACGTGCGCTTAAATTCAGATATCGTTGCGATGAGCCGTTTGAACGGTTTCTTTCGATAAAATCGATTTCGATTTATTTACGATAATATTACGAGCGTGAAATATAACGTATTAGATGTATTGTAGTAGACAGTTTTATATTGTTCATTAATATCTTTAATTAAGAATATAATATAATATGTACGAGTTGCGATTGTTTAAATGCGATGTAAATAGACTGCTTAGGATTTATCTAATAATTGCGACTTTCGTAAAACTGTGTGTTTGTTAGTATTACTTATTGCCATGGCAATATTTAACGCATCAAAGTATTTGAGTCATGAAGATAAGATTTTGAATATTCGTTGTCAGAGCTAATCGATTTTTTCAACTCGAGATACAAATGAATTATAATATGGGTCCGTGTATTATTTTAGTGCTGTGAGTTATGTAAATAATTTTCTGTTAAAATGGTATAATGACATAATGTACATATTTTGTGAGATGAAAAAAAGTCGCATATCCATGAGTTTGAATTTTACTATCAAATATTCCAAATAATGGAATTCCAATACACATACATATTATATTAAAAAGTAATTGATTTATTACCCGCGGTTATTAAGTTTGTAAATATTTTCTTGCGATATAAGTAATATAAATATTTTCTTTGATTTTTTTTCTTTATTTATATATTTACTCGAATATCACTATAAGAAATTTGAAAATAGTATCCCTATATTATTGTTATATTTGTTCAATTTTTTACATTCTATAGAAGTGGTTTCAAGCCATTTACTGTCCGAAAACGGTGGCTTTAAAAAACTGAAATATATACATCTTTGTGCTGCAAAAATAAAATAAAATACTAACACAGTTTGCTATATCGTTGAATTTAATATATATTATTATTCAGTAATTGGATTATTTTAATTAATTTTTTATTTCTCGTAAAAATAAAAACAAAATGTAATCAATAGTCGTTAATAAAAAAATAATAGTTTATTTTTCTTAAGAATTTGGGTAATTATTTATACCAAATTCTGTAAACACATAATTGAAGGTTATGTATATTTGTTTAATTCCTGTGAACTACATTATAAAGAGAAAAAGAAAGAAAAACAACCAGTCCAAAGTAATACATAATAATACATAATAAATATATATATATACAGAGTCTTTGGCTTATGGCGAATAATATTATTTAAACCTTCGTAGAATTGAAGATTTAACGAGTATCCGTCAAAGAAAATCTCCGTGGACATCTTTGCTCGGGGGATTTCATATACCTTAACTCAGTAAAGTTAGATAAACTGACTCAATGGGTCTTCCTGTGGCCATCACATTTTCGTTGTCGGAAAGTTGCAATGAAAATATAAGACATATAAACAATTCATGAATTTAAAGTATTAGTGTATATACGCACTACACAGTATAAAATGGGTTATTTTTTCTAACGTTTAATATTTATGGGAAAGAATATATAACGTCACATTTTTTTTTTTTTTTAGAATTTAGTATCAAGTGTCCCATGAAAATAAATTACCCACAGAAATGTGTGTGTGTGTGTTAATAAAAATACGATTTATTAAAAAAAGAAAAATAAATTACAAAAAATAAATAATTCAAGCAACAATATGTGCGCTCGCTCCAGTCGTGTTTATAAATTGGTCGGAAACACTAAATCCTACTGAAAACCTACCTTAATCAAAAGGTCCATGAACGGTTTAAATTTACATTTAAAAATTTAAATAACACAAGCCCGAAGGTGAGTAAAAAAAAAAAATTTCTAAAACTTCTCAAAGATATGATAGCTTCAATAAGCTTTTGATATGCAAAATCCACCGCCTGAGAGTTTACCCCTAGTTTCCCATTTTAAAAAGAGAAAGTTTTTTGTCTTTCGTACCTCGCGTTGAATAGTTCCTCGCAAATATTATATTTTATATAGGTGCACACTGCACAACTTTCGAAACTAATTCTATCAATTTGATTGTGGTCACGAATATAATATTTACTGAGTGTAGGTACTCATACAAAAACTACGGTGCATCATGAATATAATAATATGTATATGCTATTAATCACAACGTTCTTTTCAATATATTATTATGTTTTTCCTTTCATACTTGAAGCGACGTCAGCTTGTTGTCTTTTCACTGTTGTGGTCATAGATCTTTGTGGTTTCAATAATTAAATAATAATACAATTAATACAGATATAGAAATACGAAATTATGTGGATACGAGAAAAATAAAACCGAACAAGTCACTCTACTATAATATAGTTAAGTGTACCTCGTCATTAATTAGGCCATTGGATGTATTAAATTTGAATTCAATGATGAATATCACAGTGTACATTAATGTTGATTCTGAGCGAAGATATTAATAGACTAGGCACCCATATGATTATTATTTATTAGTTATTACTATAGAAATTTACCAACTCGTACATACATATATGTATATGTTGATATAACATATAACTATGAGTAGTTTACTAGTTTATTTTTCTATTATTAAAATGGTAATAATTTTATTTTAATTGATTTTTATCAAAAACTAGTTTTTTGTACAAAGTCCCATTTTTAATCTACTTTAAATTCTGAACGGAGCCAAGAATGCCTTAGTTTTATAATGATGATGTTGTTTTTTTTTATTTATGTTTTATAGAAGAAAAAAGATTCAAACTTCAACTTTGACTGTGGTTTCTATTAAAAATTTGATCTAGTTTGCACTTTTAGTAGGTTAAAAAATCATAGTCCTTTTGTAAATAAATAAATTAATGAAAAAATTATAAATAATTAAATTAATGAAAAAACTTAATAGCTACTGGTTTTTAAATTTTTACCAAATATGTATTCACTATTCATATTAGTATTTACTAAATGATATTACATACCCATTAGTGCCCAGCGTGGACATATGGAAACGTTTATAGACTAAATGTATAAGAAAAATTTTGTGTATACTATCGTTGTCGAAATAAAAAATTAAAAAATAAATAATAAAAATAAGTTACAAAATAGATAGTATAAGCACCCAGCGTTGCCATGTGGCAACAGCAAATATACTTTAAAAAAAATTCAGGCACTAATAGGTTAAAAATATTTGATCTCTTTTTATGCTATTTATAGCTATTTTAATTTTTTGTTTATAATTATTAAAGCTTGAAAATTAAGATAATAATTAACACAAAATAAAGTCACAAGCTATTCTTATAGTATTATAAGCATATTGAAAACACATAATCTCACGTATAAATACCTACATCACAAAATCTGCAGTTATAATTACCAAATTTTTCAAATTATTTTGTGTTGAAAAATAATTAAATTTAAATACCTAATATTTAAAATTTTAATACAAGGTTTTTTATATATTTTTATTTATAAACGTAAAAACCTCTCAAATACATGTTATATACACCATTTAAAGTTCAAATGTAGACAAAGAAAAATTTAAATGTTCTTTTGTTGCAAATCAAAAATATTAATCTTGGGTTCTGAAAACTTTCACCACTCCTTGTATTAATATTTAAATTTACAATTAAATGTTCAAAATATGTATATTCTTTTTAAGTTATTTTTTCCACGAATCTATTTACACCGATCTATGACGCTGGTATTAACTTATGAATAATTAACAACTAGTAATATTTTCTGAAAAATATTATAATGCATATTGTAATATTTTTATTTTTGGTAAAAAACAAAGTTTAATCTATGGTATTACAAATAGGAAAATGAATCACTAATAGTAAAATAAATATGTATATAATATAATATTCTTAGAAATATAATAGGTTCATAGTCTGTCTTATTATTTATAAAAGAATTGGACATTTTTTAGTTTTGACCTCCTTCCAAGTAACAAATAAATTCTATTTTCTCCTAGAAACTTCTCTCAAAGTTGAAGATTGAATATTTTTCTAATGTAAAAATGCAGTCTTCAGACATAAAAAAAAATAAATAAAAATAAAAACACATCATTGTAAAATCAATACATTCATCGGCTCATCGCTCCGCCTTGAATCCAATAATAGTTATTATATACGATAAATAAAATTCTAGATTAAAATCTAAATACATTGAATATGTAATATTTATTCGATTATGTTTTTATAATAAACCAACAAAAAAACCTCGTTTTTTATAGACGTTTAATATAATATAGTTACCGTATACCTTATATTTTGCTTTCTGCGTTTAATTAATTTTTCCACCGTGATAAATCTATTCGAAACTTAAATATTAATATAAAATATATTTGAATAAATGAGTACTTAACGGAGTCTTTATGATATTTTATTACGGGTTTAGTAATTATATTAACTGTGTAGAGTTTTCCACGGAACAGTGAAGAATTAAACACTTCAGTATATAACTTACGTAAAAAAAGTTTAAATCTTTTTTAAATAAAAATTTTAAAAATTACTTGTGAAAATGTTTGATTCTGCCATGACCTGCTGGTTACGGAGTACCTACACAATATAATATACATAAATAATAAATAGTAAATTTAATTACTGAAACCGTCTATAGTTTTTTTCTTAGTAGATGGCATGTACGATTTTCTTAACAATAATAAACGACTTTAAATATAGTTATTAAATTATTTCAAAGTGTATAAATTAATTTTAACGTTAACTCAAACCGATCGCATTAATAAACTAATAATCGTGTTCTATTAAACGATTCAAACGATGGAAAAATAATTCATAAATTAACACGTCAAAACGTATTTATAGTTTGTAGTTTGTACGTATACCTACGTATACGGTGGTATGAATGTGCGTACAATTGCCGGTCGTATATTGTAGTTATTTTGGGTTATATTTTAAATAATATTTGGGACAGAAAATTTATCGTCCGGTTAAATATATTACACATTAGCGTGTATATAATATTATATAATGTATATTTTCTGTAAAAAAAAAAAAATAATATGAAATGTGTCACTGTACGCAATAAAAATACATGTACATACAGATGCTAGTGTATAATGCTTATAAAATAGTGTTAATGGTAATAGCATTTCGAGTAAACGTAATTCATTTCGTTCATTGTTTTTGGACCAAAACGGGATAGGCACCCGGCATCTAAAGTACACAAATAAAATAGAATCCACGCGAAAAAAAAGTTACACTCTTTTAAAACTGCAAGCGCGTGTGTCAGTAATTATTTACCTCTACCGATCCATTATCATTATTTGTGTTCTATATTATATTTTTCTATTTACCTGGGATATACTCGTAAGTCATTTTATACATGTAGCTGATATTATCTTAGGCTGTATGTTTGAGTTTGAGATTCAGACATAATATTTTGAACGGCAATATTAAACGACGGAAATAGAACGATTGTATCCGGGTTTTGTCATAAAAACAAAAGAAAAAATATTATATTATAAACTTTCATATTTATATTAGTATAATATGTCCATATTATTATTATATTTATTATATGAAACTATAATTTATAGATAGCTGAACCTAGAATGTTGTATTTCTGTATTTGTTTTTTTTTTAGTGGTACGTTACCAAAATAATTCTATTAATAAGATTTATACCTTGCTACCTATCATTTAAGTAATGTACATTATTATTTACTATAAGTATAATGTTTAATAACTCGAAATCTAAACAATTTAGTTGTGATTAAAATGTTTCAACACTTTCAAAATAGATCTTGTGCTTGAAACAAATTACAGAAAAACAATAGAGGTTCTTATTTATAAAAAAAAATAAGTTTTAAACACGTTACGGTATAAAACATTTAGGCAGTTGGGGATATAGTTTTTAAGTATACTAACAAATTTTTAAACTTATAATTTGAGAAAATTCAATATTTAAGGTGCACGTGTGAGTGTTTATAGAGGGTTGAGCATTTTTGGTGAATAACCCTGTATCTAATGTAGTATAATTTAAATTGAAACATTATATAAACAACCGCTGACTTGAAAAACGATCGATTTAGATTTATTTTTATACATTTATATATTACTAACGTGTCGTGACTATTTTATTGGTATATATCTCGAAATTTACGAATATTTTGCGGCGCAATTTCTTCCACGCCGTTCCGCACGAATGACGCGCTCCCCTTTTCGTTTGCGTCTTGGCTCGATCGTCGACTCTTCGTGGACTACAAAGTAAAAACACGTTTAAGGTTAGGCCAGAGTACTCACTTAAAAACGTATCACAATAATAGTTATCGTGGTGCCAAACACACGTCTACTGTACGCAACATTGTATTATAATTTATATATATTATTATAGTATACGACCAATACACGTAGTTGTATATGTACGCGACCGTCGTCGGTTGCGACGGATACAATGCCCAGGCAGTATAGATAGTGAAAAGAAGAAAAAAAACAATAATAAATAAAAACAAGAGTCCCGGGCACATCCCTCGTAACAATGCGAATAAACGTGAAAGCAAACAAATGGGACCTGGCAGAAAAAAAATATATATATAAATAAAAATAAAAATAAATACACACACACACACACACACACACACACACACACACACACACACACACACACACACACACACACACACACACACACAAACACACACGCGCGCGCAAACTTTCGGGTCACATCTCGTTCGCCCTCTATATATTTTTTCTTTTTTCCCTTCCGCTCAGCCCCAGTCGCCCGTCGTCCCCGTCACCGATAAAATGTGTACGTTTACACAAAACCAGTGGACCCGGCGTATACGAATTTATGTGTGCGTGCGCGCGCGTATGTATGCGGCGGCCTGCGAATGTATGTACGCCGTGCAAGAGCCGTCCGGGGGTGGATATCGATTCCGGCCGCGGTGAGGGCGGCGGTGGTTTCTGGCCGTGTTCCAGCGAAAACGGTGAAGCCCGTCTCTCGGACAAAACGTTTCTCATGCCAAAGGAGCTGCTCTATAACTAAGTACTTAAAAGATAACGGATGGACAAAAAAAAAAAAATTAGATAAATGAATGACAATACTAATAACGATATCGACGACGATATAATCTTAACTTCGTGCGCTCGTCGGACAAACTGGTTGAAAGTGTGATCGAACGGTACACCAGCAGACTACGTATATATGTGCCTTTTTAGTTTTCGGTATATACCTACTGCGTATCTCACGTCAACACGTGCCGTGCATTTAAGTCAAAAACGCTTGAAGCGATAGAAAAATAAAACGATTTTTCCTCGTTCGGCAGTAGTTTAGTACTCGTTGGGCCGAGAGCCGTAGTGTATCGACAAATCAGAGTACACTGGTCGTGTTTTTGAAGAGAACTCGGAAGAGACGTCTCTCTTTGTATATGCGTTAATCTCCGATACTTAATTTAATTGTTTTCTTTTACATTATTAGATTCACATTCCATTCTTGTCGGGATGAAAGTCATTCAAATTTATGGAATCGTGCATGTTCTACCGCACTGCAGATTTAAAATCCTATATAATATGCGCATGTACTCACACAATATGCACATACGTTATAACGACGACGGAGCACAAGCCGTATTGTTGTTGTACGTATACTGCACGGTGCGGTGTGTGTTATAATAATAACATAGGCGAGTAAGTAGGGGTGTGTGTGCGCATTTAAAAAAAAAAATGTTCCTATATCGTAGTCGTGTCCCTGACCGAGAACGTCGTTAATATTAAACCTCAGCCACCTGGTCGTATTCCTATCGCTCGCACTTTAGAAGCTGCAGGACATTTATTATTATTATTATTGTATATATGTATACGTACAATATGTGTTTACCTAACGGTAAATACGTGTAAGGGGTAAAAATCGATTAACCTATAAATTACGCGTTGCATACATATATATAATATTTTGCGTTGTCGCTTGTGGTCGGGTACGCTGTTCGTGATTACTGCAGATTAAAAATACGGTTTTTTTTTTCATTTTTTAATATTATCATCATTATTTAAACAGATATCACGTTTTCTTGATGTACCTAAATGATGCCTTTGTTAGTTCGCAAAATTTTGTACGAACGCCGCCGCCGACAAGAAAAAAAGTCATTAAAAAACAAACAGTATATAATTCAGCCAGTGTAAATTTGATTGTAACAAAAGAACGGAATACTCTTTTGTTGATTTTAGCTCGTAATATTGTCATCGAACTTTTTTCATACATATAGACATAGTAGTATTAAGGACTTACATTTTTCCATTTGATAAAACACTGTTGTTTTTTTTACTTCGACATTGTTTACGTTTATCAAAAACTGTTTACTATATACATTATATTATGATGTACAAAAATAACAAACAATTATAAAATATGATCTGACCGGACAATAGCCCACTATTGAAGGAATTTAATATATAAATATATATACGTGTTCTAATACTTAGTTAAAATGAGATATTTATATATATAATATACTATATTATATAAACTCTTGATAACAATATTTGATTTGTTTTGATAATTTTATAATATATTTTTGTTCATTTTTTTTCTCCAAAAAAATATAGATAATTTAACGTTTTATTTTAATAATATACTCGTATATTTACATTAAATTTCTTTTAGATGTATAATGTTTTTTTTTTGTTTTTTTCCATCTAATACGCGAATATATTTATAGGTTTTCCGACGCACGAGCAGACTAAATAAAGCTAATCATGTGAGTAGCATTTATTTACTAAATTTAGTCAATAAACCTTTAGCGATTGTTCTTGTGTTTTTTAATTATCAAAGGCAAAAGGCAAGTCACACCAAAAACTGCAAATATTTGAATTTGAATATTAGTCATATTTTTGTGTGAGACATTCTACAACGACCTATATAGTTTAAAAAACGAAGCTACAAACCCTCCTCGAATCTAAGGAAATCTGCTTTTATTGTAAATGGTCAAGTCGTTTACGGTTTTTATAAAAGACAAACAAACATTTATTTATATGTAAGATTGTATAATGCATACAAATAATAACAATAATAAAAAAAACGAATAGAAATAAATAATAGATATACAATATATATATAATATAGAGCTATGTAAATTCAACACGTTTGAATGATTTTGAAAAATGTATAATATTTATTAACTTTAATTTGATAATTAAATGATAAAACTATATAACACGTCCGCTAGCCAAAATCGAAATACAATTTGATATTTGCTTAGATAAAATCACTTGATATTATGTCAATCACGTGTGACGTAGTCATTCTGTGCGTTTGTTTCATCTATTTCGGGAATCAATCATTAACAGTACCCAGTACCCTATATAGTGATAAATTAAGTCGCGTGTAAAGTGTATTCTGTATACAACATTACGTATACTGCTGCAGTGGTACCATGTCGTTGATTTATGTAATCTAGTGACTAGTGATTTACATTTAATTCAGCTAAAAGTCGGTCATAACATTTAAAACACGTTTACCAATTATTATAATATAGAAACCACCGTCGCAGAGTTTCGCTGACGTAAGTTCACAATTCACTCAATTAGAATATTAACTTTGGAGGGTTAAACCCGGCGGGATCTGTGCTACGGTCAATATTAATATAATAATCGTTGTTGTACGGAGTGCGTGCCAGAATTGTATTATAAAACAAATCTCATCAATGCAATGAATTTGAATAAACTAGCAAAAAAAAAAAAAAAAATAGTAATAATATAATATAATATACATAATAATATAACTTACAGTAACCTATTATAAGCATAATATTATTTGTATACTAAGTAGTATAAATTTATAATAACGTAACCTTTATAAGTACTATTATTAATCACTAGGTATACAAATATTCTTTTAACGATACATGTATTAATATTTTATTATTATTTACGATCGGATTATGTGATTTAAACAGGAAAGTTCAAATTTTCCGCATCGTCATAAATGTAGTATATCTGTTACTATGGGATTATGTGTATGAATGATTGCAAAATCCAGTCTTATCCCGTTCTTCTCGGACGTACATTGGGTACATCAGTGACCATCACCGAGGTATTAATTTTCGATTCCGGTTGCACGTTTTCTCGGTCTTCGGCGATACGCAAATACCGATTGGCGTACGTTTCGCCATCGCACGACAATTTTGAATAAAATCGTGTGCGGACCGTTTCTCAAATTGTTCGCGAGTCCCGTCAATCATGTCGTTCAATCCCGCTGTACGGTGATCGACATGAAATGCATTGTACTCCCGTATAATATATATTATTGTTATGCACACACGTTATATTATCAAATATATTATTAAAGTGCATTTGGGTGTCGTGTTACGGACTCGGCGCAGCAGCGCACGCTATATAAATGACGTTTTTATTATTATTATTTCCCGTTTGCGGTTAATATATATATATATTATTATTTATCCGGTCCATTCCATTAGATGTGCAAACTTTTCGTACAGCCAATACCGCCGGCGTGGACCTCGCTGTCTACAAATAACAACAGGCGGACAATAGAGACAATAAAATGCGTATCGCCTTTCAACTCATATATATTATTATAAAACCGAAGAATTATAGTCGTCGTGTTAATATTATCTCATGTTATGTTTAAATTTTGCGCGAAAACCATCACAATACGTATTACAGAAAACAGAAATCTAAATGTAATTGTATGTACGTCGATAATATATTATATTATAATATTATGTAAATCATAATTTTTTTTTCATATACATAAGTAGTAATGTACTTATATATTACCACGTTGAGCTATATTTGATCGGGGCTTCCATTCATAATGCAAATTTAGTGATAAATTTACATTTATCTGTTTCAAATTTTTTACGTCATTCCCGCTGCGTACATAACGCATTTGTATGATACATAATGGATAATTATCGTTTCCAAGACGATTAAAACAATCATATTTATACTTATACTGTTATCATAACATAATGATATTATCTAATAATTGTTGTACGAGTATCAGTTTTTTTTCTTATTCGACCTTACATTATAAGCTTTAATTACAGTGGCTATTATGTGTAATTACCATATACATTATATTTTTGTTTTATCGTATAGGTATATAATTTTTAACCATGGTCGTTTTTATATCTAGATTAATTTATATAAATTACTTAAAAAAATATATATTGCGTTTGTTGTTTCTATTTGCGGTCTCGGGTGATTTCGTGTAGTTGGTTGGATACATTATTTTGTTTTCTTTGAATTCATATTGACGAAATTCATTAATGTGCCTAATGTTAATAGATGTGTTTCTCAATTTGATCATGCTGTAGGAGATTATTAGTAAGCATGAAGTAGCTATGTGCTAAATTTATCAACGAGTTTTATTTTAAATGAAATAAGATAAAACGATTTGCCGTTTTGTGAAATTGAAACCATTTTCTCTCAACACAGTTAACTGAAAAAAAAATACTAAATGGACTTTTTTCTTAAAATTGACACCAAATATTTATAATTCAATTTTTTTCACATTTGGCAATCCACTTTGTGACATAAGCTACTATAAAAGTTTAAATTATATCTTTTTAAATATTATGATTGTTATGACTCCTTACATATATATTTGTTCATTTTTCATACTATCACACAACTGTTAGCTGACAGTTTTTTTTTTTAGTTTCATTATTACAATTAATGTAAGTATTTTAAAATTATTATTTTTTGATTTATTATATTTCAAGATATTATTTAAGTGTATACTACTGTTTATACTACAATGAATTATTTTCAAGTTTTCCTTTATCTGACAGAAAATAACATATTTATGTATGTCTTTGTCAAAATTAGCTAGAGTAAAAAGCATAATATATACATATGTATATTTTAATATTCATTTTTTTTTTAAATAAATTGATCATACCTACTTATTACAACTATAGCAAGACTAAAAATTATAACTCATAGTTAGAATAAAAATAATTAGAAAATATTACGGTTGTTAAGCTCGTTTAAATTAAACTCGTGATTTAAATTGGGACATTTATATATAAAATTACTAATTTTATAACTTGTACAACATAATTTTGATTCTATAAATAAATGAAAATAAATAAATTAGCTTAGTTAGATAATAATAATAGAAATAATCTATCTATAAAGAGTTCAGTTCAAAGATGTTTTAATAATTTAAAATAATTTATTTGAAAGCTGAACAGAAGTAGAACATTTATGAAAATGTGTTTAAAATTACTTAGACACTTATATCAAAAACAAGTTTTCTTCAGAATATGTCATAGTTATAATTAGTGATTATAGAATCTTGGGTAATAACCCGTTGTATAGAATAGATTTTAAAAATAAAATTGAATTAAGTTATTGTTAGAAAAGTTTATCTACACTTCACGACGAAAATAAATCTAATTATAAAGCTAAATCGAGGTATAAAAATTAAAACTTGTTAGAGTCGTAGAAAAGAAGTATAAGATTGTTTTTATGCAAAATCAGATAATAATAATTCGGTTATAGTTTTAAAAAAACCGGATAAATTAAAAAGAATAAAAATGCTGATAAACATATAATACAAGTATATGTATAATAGGATCTTAAAAGTAGGTACTTAAAAACTATTAGCAATTATGAAATAAAAAATAAATAAAAGTGTTTGAAAATCAAAAATCGATTATCAAAACAATAAGGGGACTAAAGATTCATAAGCCATTAGCTAATGGATCAGTATAAAACTAGTAGTATCAAATAATGGCAAATGAATAATAAAATAAAGGTGCCTTATTTAGAAAAACAATTAAAATTTGTTCAATATTCAATCAAATTGAATTTCTAGGGCAAAAAATAATTACATTATGTTATTTTATTAGCAAACACATGACTAGGTGGAAATAACGTTTTTAGTAAATAGATGCGAAATATAATTCAATCTGCACGTGTGTAATATATAATTAAATAATATATTCACCATTATATCATAAACATTTAAGCTTTTTATTAAATGCTTTTTTTTAATATTTTATACAATATTTATCCTGATGAGAATTTACGTAAAATTGTGTATAGTCAATGAACGTAGATTTGTTATTTTATTCGCCAGTAAGACGGAGAAATTACACACAAATGTATCGTCTTCTAAGAACATCATTGGTCCAAAGAGCTATTGGATTTATTTTTCCTAATTTATAACTTAAGTTAGTTTTAAATGGGTCAGAAAAGTATTTGCACACATAACACAACATACGCACACAAAAAGTATTTTCTTGTAAAATAATGGCACCAATGTATGTACAAACAATTATTTACAATATCATTGTATAAAATTCCATTAAGTTATATCGATTTCAATAAATAATTGTTATTCTGATAATGTAAGTACTTTTTGTACGTTCGCATTTAACCGGATAAAAATGGAAAAAAATCACGCGGTGAGAAGGTACATTTTAAACGATCGATTTTAACCAGAGTGGGGTCAAATGTCATGATTAGATACTATATTATTATGTAATTAACTATATGACACACGTCTGAAAATATTTTGTGTATTCCGTTATTTTTGATTTTTCTGATAGGGCACACGCTCACGCGATTTATTTTGTACACCGCAATTCCATGGATACATGTGCAATTAAATTGCGGAGTCGTCTGTATATCGTTCGGTTTATGTAGATACACCTATATATGTGCACTTATATCTGTTTTATATTCAAGTAGGTACTATTATTTCTGATATTGGCTGTTTGCCGCTCGATTTATTTTTATATAATATTATTATATTATTGGACGCGAGCCATTTGTTATACGGCCGTTTATAATATAAAGTTGTATTATTGTTTTTTTCGAATAGCCACATCTATTTGTTTTGAAATTATTTTATATATAATTTTTTAAACGATATTTTTTGGACT
This sequence comes from Rhopalosiphum padi, assembly GCF_020882245.1. Taxonomy (NCBI): domain Eukaryota; kingdom Metazoa; phylum Arthropoda; class Insecta; order Hemiptera; family Aphididae; genus Rhopalosiphum; species Rhopalosiphum padi. The sequence continues at coordinate 47,788,457 of NC_083600.1, read as the reverse complement.
TTGGCCGTGTCACATAAATAATTGTATTATATGTTGGTCTCATACCTATTAGCAATATTATTTTGTTTTATATTGAGCGAAGAGGCCATTAGTTATATTATATCCGTAATAAAGCACATAAAATATATGTATACTTAATATGCTGACCCTTACGATTATTTTAAAATATAATTTTTTATTGAACCATGCGTTAGAATAATATCCTAATAACCAAATAATTAAATTAATTACAGTTTATTATGTATTTAGGTCAAAACTACTGTCTACGGTTGACAAAAAAACCGAATATTATAAATGTTGGTCATCTTCGGACCGTATATTATTTTGTTTAAGTTTTTATGTCGTGTAATAAGTACTCAACTGTGTGCATTCAATTATGTAAATCCGTAACGCAGTATAACAATTATTTAAATTTGAATTTGTTGGTTTTTGATTGCGTGTTGATGCGAAAATTGTATTTTATTTCTTTCATGCAAAACTCTAGAAATATTTGTTTTAAAACTATACAATTTACCAAAACAATAAAGAAAACCGATAAATTTTCCTATTTGTTATTTTCTGGATGTGCAATAATATTTGAATAGTGAACAAAAATGTTTAGCATATATTTTTGATTTAACAAAAACCATAACCAAGCATATATTGTGTTCGTTGAAATATGAACTTTAAAAATATGTCTTACAATATTGTAATAAGTTACACTTTGTTGCGTCAAACAGTTGATACGATATTTTGAATTCCGATTTTAAGCGATAAATGTGTTACATTATGACAACGTTTACATATTTTATTACAATTAAAATGCACATAAAACACTGCAATCTCTTATGTATATTTTTAGAATTTTTGTGACAGTTATTTTGATCTGATATCGATTCTTGAGAAAATATGATTCTTGGCACGACATTTATTTTCTTTATTTCATTTCTAATTTTGTATGTCAGATGGGCCTTTCGAAAAAAATATAAACGATAAAGTAATATTAAAAATGCCAACAGTTTTGGACATATAATATGAATAAACAAAATACTTGAGCGATGGAAATAGCGTAATAGCGTAATGAATGCATTGTTTTATGTAGAGAGGAGAAGATATAAGAATTTACATTTATTATGTTACGCACCTACCTCAAAAGAATAGTTCGCTTCGCTCGTGATGGAAATTATTATTTGTTCCCTCATTAAGTTTACTTAAACATCTTCATTTATATATATATATAATGGTGCGATTCAAAGTTTTTTTTTTATATACCTAATACCATTATACCAAACTTACAACGCATATAACAATATTACCGAGGAAAAATATTTGTTGTTAATATATTATATTATAATGCAAACTCTTAATTTTCTTACGGCATCTGTATATTTTTTGTTATTTCTCTGTCTCCTTATAATTATGTCATACCATTATTGATAGTTTCATTATTACATTGGTCCGTATAACGATGATGTTAATATTATTATAATAATATAATTATTGTATCCCTCTGAACTAACCATGCGTGTAAATCGTATCGAAAATCATGTAATACAGGTAAAGCTCAATTATTGGATTATCCGATTTAGTGGTCCGCGGGCGCCGGATCTCCTAACCACATATTATTGCACACATATCTATATATTAATAGTTATACATCAAGTGTAGAGCCAATTAAGTAATAGATGTACTTATACGATATACTTAAAAATGTAATAGTCGCTAAAATATTTTAACCGAAAAATAATATTATGTACTTATCGTTAATGAACGTGAAGTCAAAAGAATACATATTGTTTGTCGACCATCGTACTTCCAACATTAAATATGATTATTTCACGTCCAAAAAAAATGATATAATAACAATATATATATTACTATAATTCCGCTAATACTCGCGAAAATCGTGCGTTAGCTCGTTGTATAATATCAAAATATTGATTTAATATAATAATAGCGGTAACCTGTTTAGTCGATAATTGAATTCGTCCAATTGTTTTGTATTCACTCGTTGAGGCTGTTTACAGACAATATATTATTTTTTAGTATTATCGTACTATGATGACGAACGCAAGTCATTAATGTTTCTGACATCACGGTGTCGCTTGGGTTTTTATCGAACGTTATCGTAGTCGTACGCATATAGCGTGAAAACCACAAACGATTCGACACAAAGCAATTTAACGCATTTGTATATGGTTTAGTTTGCGCAGTTATCTGCAGAAATGAAACCACGACCATTAAAGACATACCTTATATACGGCATTAAGATTTACTATTCTCGGAGGCTATACAGGACACTTGGTACGTGTCATAAATAATCCAAATGAATTTTACTTTGCATCAAGTGACATTCGTATCGTGATCTTTTATCAATAGACAATGATTGATTTTGAATCGCTCCTCAGTCAACTCTGTCGATACACTTCGATCTATAGCTGGCACATTTCATTATAAACCAGGGTTAAGTGGTATACATATATCTGACAGATTTCTCACTCACCTTCCACTAAGTAAACAACGCGTCTACAAAAAATTAATTAAATCTACTGGATTAACTATTTTTCCCTCTACTTGACCACGATGGAAATATTATAAATTTTCCCGCTCGGTTTCGACATACAATTATTGTGTACATCATAATAACATCCCTCGTGAGATTATGAATTAAACACACGCATTGTGTCTATAAATGTATAAAAATATGGTACTGTTAAAATAAAAACAAAAATCATAATATACATGCAAAATATTATAACTTATGATAATATTAATGTTTTAGATATGTATGAAGGACGTTATTTAGATTCGATCACAAAAATAGTTATTGACGACAGTCTTGTCTTATAATTGAGTGAATGTATTTTAAATCATTTTGTAATATACAGTAAATTCCCGTTACAACGAATACAAATACAACGAAATTTCCATTATAATGAAAAAAAATTCGGTCCCTGGAGTTCGTTGTAACGGGATTTTACTGTATTTTAGAGTACTTTTTAAATACTTTTAAAATGAATCGCTTTCGAAATATTTTAAATACTGTCTTCGATGTATTTGTATTTGAAAATCAAATAATTTAATGAAAATAATTTTTAAAAACTAATACAAATTAAATATCACATTTCAAATATTTTAGTTATTATTTAAACTTTTGTTTATTTTATAGTACAGCAAAAACCGTTTATTGTTTAATTCATACTTATAAGTAATTTAAAATTAAAATATGAAAATAATATATTAATTTTTACTTATTTATTAGAATAAACATTTGAAAATAAAATATACAAGCATAAAATATTAACTTAATCATAATATTATAGCAATTAAAAAAAATATTTTAAATTAAGTTAGAAGTAAAAGTTTTTAATAATACTTATACATGTGACATAATAACTTTAAATAAATAATTACTAACTACAGAATTAACTTTCCCACTAACTTTTACAATTATAAAAAGAATTTTAATATTTTCTGATTGGATGTATTTGTATCTACACTGGAGTACAATATTGAAAGTATTTTTTACAATTTTTTTTATAGCTGGTTGCTCAAGTCGTCTTTTTATCGTGTGCGGATCATTTCACGTACAGCAATAAGAATGTAGTACTAGAATAAGTCTGTATACTGCGAAATGTATGACAATATAATATAATTGTTATACCGATAAGACTCATTCGAAGATATCGTTTAATTCGAACTCCGCGGGACGCATTCAGGCGAGAAAAACGCTGTCACGTGTCTATATATTTTACGCTCTCTTGTACGTGTAGTTAATTTACCGAGTTACAGGATAGTACATTTTGTGGTTGAGATACGGAATTTTTCTCATCCGAAAACAGCTTAACGTGTAACCATGAGTCTAGCCGGTGGAGTTTTAACCTAACCTAACCTAACCTAACCTAATCCAACCGACTACAGTTTGCACACTATGCACAGTATAGCGAGTGCGTCGAGTAGTCATTTTCCGGGTCACCGGATACGGTGCTCGCGACTCGCGAGTGGCGTTTCCTCGTATAATACCTAATACTATATAATGCACTTGATGTAGTATTTTAACGAGAACAATTCTCACAGCGAGACACTGGAAAAGCCTAATCATACTCAGTATTATTATAATATTATTGTTTTGTCGATATATTTAAAAATATGCATACACGTATTTTATCATGTTTGTATTACGGTATTTACCTCGAAACAGACACTTATGGCGGCCATCGTGGAATAAAGCGTTCTATATGGTCATCGCACTGCAGTGTTTCGACGCATTCCGATCGTCTAACTATATTATAGTACCAATATATATATATTGTATATAATATTGTAAAGGTGTAGGGTATACTATCATTGTTGTACGCCGAATTTTGGCGCCAGCGATGGTTAATGTAAATTGACGTGCCACGGACCAGCGCGTTTATAATTATTTAAAACAACGGCGGCGGTGCAATAGGGCTTAACGACGGTGGACGTACGTCCCGCGGTGGGGACGGCGCGGGTGCTCAAAGAGACGTGATTTCGAGCGGCTACCGAAAGGGATTAACCGACTCCGTACATAATTTTAGCCGGGAATTAATTGCTAAGGGCTTAAAACCTCTGGCGAATTATTTATGCAGACGTCCGATACCCACAAATAGCCGTCGCGACGCGGAGTGGCACTTCGTGGTGAGTGTGTGTGTGGGGGGGAAAGGGGGGATATCGATTTTTCACGCCCCAGATTTATTATTTGCGCGACCGACGGACGGACTGCAGTCGGCGGTGCCCGTGAACATTATTATATCGTAGAAACATTGCAGTAGGTATTGCTTATTTGCGCCGCGTATATTGAGACCAGTGGCACCGACTCCTATGTTTAGGTGACTGACCACATTTTTAAAAGGAGGCCGACGATCAGAGAGGGGCTGGGCGTCTTTGTTATATTTTAATCAACATAATAAACTATACTTGGTTACTTGATGAAAATAAGAAATGTATATTAATACTTATTTATTTAGGTACCTAGTAGGTAGTTTAGAGATTTCTCTATCTCAGTTGAATGCTAATAGCTACAGAAATGAAATATTAATAAATAGCCATTATGTACGTTGAACAAATGAGTATATGACGGTGCACTGCGTGTTCGTCATCATCGATGTTTAAATAGGTATACAACAAATACGGAAGAATAATATGCATGCCATGAAATATGGTAATGTGTAATTTAAAATACTGTGTTAAGCAAACATTTTGGGAGATTCCGGATAAGGAGTTAACCAGTGCTCGACTTGTGGGGGGGGGGAGTACGCAGGGGGACGGAGTAGGCTTGTGGCCTTTGGGGTGATTTGGGGCCGTTGTATTTTAATTTGGCCTGAGTACATTTTTATAAGTTCGACGCCACTGATTGAGACGGTTGCTACACGGCGACCGTCTTGGCGACAGCGTTTGTTATTATTCCGTCGTGGGTGTGTGGTGTGTCGGATATATAGTACAAGCGATTTGCCTCGGAATGGGCCGCAACACTGCAGGGCCCAGGTACGTATTTAAACTGCAATAACAGAATAATAACGCCGACGAGGTGTCGGCGATGGCGGAGGCAGAGTTCGCGGGTGGTCGCTCCGCGGACGGAAATTCGTCACGAGGCGCGTTTGTATAATTGAATTTCGGCTAGTCCGCGAGCGGAGAGGAAGCGGCGCGTCTAACCCGTAATACCGTTTGAAATCCTGGCGGGACATCGGGACTTCGATTTCCAATGGAAATCATCTTCGACCGCACGTTTATCTGTACACACACACACACACAAGTGTACACTGCACGCGTCGACGATGTACGCGCACACACAGACTCGCGCGTACAAGTAATGCACGTTCGAAATCGGCAGGGGAGTGTGACCGACAGCGTTTCCGCGAAACTGATTGCGTACAGTATATACTAATACATACTTACTTATACCGTATCCATACATAATTCCCGACCTACCGTCGCCGCGGAGTAGGGTTAAACGCGATTCACGTCGTTTTGGGGGTACCTATTATACAGAGGAAGACGGCCAGTTAGCCTATATGTGCGTTATACATATAAATAGGTATATTATGTTACCGTTTTCGAGTGTGCCGCCGACCGTCCGTCGCTGTCTGTGGAATTTTTTCAAAAACCATCGTCGTTTGGTCTACTTTGTTTTATAGGTGTACACGATATTCGCATCCGGGCGTCCGATTATGGTAAATAATTATCAAGGCGGGTGATGGGTACACGAAAACCTAAAGGTATCGGATCTACTCCACTCCATCGTGTGTAGACATGGCTTTTATCTTTAACAATATTGTACACGAGTCCGCAGCGTAGCCCAAGACATCAAGGTATTTTGACTCTTTCCTCGCCCTCCCCTCATTTCTACTAACTGGTCCTTAGATATAAGTCGTCCTGAATCCTCGCCTAGTCGCGTGTCGGTCGAATGCAAGGCCATTTCATACTATATACTCGTATGCATAGTTTATTTAGTAAAGATGATAATAGAATATATTATTATAATTTACCGTCAGCGGGCGAATGCCGCGGGAAACTTTAAAAACAACCTCCGCGATAGCACTTCTCCGAGGACATATAATTGTGTACAGTTTCTGTAAGCCGAAGTCGTATACAAAACGCCCAGTCGCGTACGTCGCGCGCATTTATTCCTGCGCGGTGTAAGCACTTGTTTCTGAAAATCTATGGCCGCAGCGTGTGCGCGTATGTAGATACATATAATAATGACATTTTGAACCTTTTGAGAGAAAACCTGTGAGTCGTCGGTCTCCGCGGAGGTCGTATTAACGGTTCCACGCCCACACCACCACCACCCGCCGTCGCTACGCCGCCGGAGCCGCGAGCCGATTCCGACACAAAACTTTCTACAAACACTTTACAACTACAACTGCTGTCGCGCAAAGTGTGCGTCTTACGATATTACGTGTACTGTGTATATTAATACACGCACGATGTGTACCGAATATTATGGTGTATTGTCGTCGGAGAATCGTTGTTACTATAGTGTCACAGTCGTGTTCGACGGGCTCGGCAACAATAATTCGCCTCCAAGCGAATCTCGTTCACCCGCGAATCGATTATTTCCAACGCCATTATATTCAGTGCTCTCTCGTTATAATCACATAGTGGTTTATATTTTTTTAGGGTAGTTTTTTTCTTTTTTTTTTTCGGCACGAGTGCTGTTCAATCGTTATAATAAGGACACGCGGGTTTTACTTTTTAACGAAATATATGGTGGCGTATAGTGATTTTTATTTAGACGAATGCACTCCAAAATATTTCTAATACACATAATTTGGTCGATCTTATTAATATAATATAAAACTATGGTGGTTTGGGGAAATTCGTGTGGATTAATACGTTCTCTCAGCTAAATTTATTGATCAGTTTTATATCTCATACCTTTTTATTTAATATAAACTATTGTTATTTATTTTCCGGTTTGATATTATTTTTCCTGCGGTTTTAATGTGTATTATTTAGTATAACTAATAATAATTTATTTACATAATATATTGACTTTTTTCGTTGATATGATTGATTTTTAGTAAGGTTTCTGTTCGAATTTTTTTCAAAACATTAATAACTTGATAAATATTAGGCTATGGATGATAAATGGTTTATGGTTTAATGATATAATATATGATATATTGGTTTTGAGCACTTTAAAATGACTGTCACCTATCGGCCTAAACTATATAATAATGTAAAATACATAATATTATAAATGTTGTCGTATTGGCGTATTACTTCCCTCATAACTTACAGTACGGTTACATAGTTATATACTCACAAGTTAACACTTGCAGACTTGATACATGCCTTTTTCTTCTAACAATATTATTCAATAATTTATAAATTTACTCAAATGATAGGTTAGTCTTTGGTTCAAATTATTTGTGCTGTACTCAGGTAAATTTTGAGTCAATCGTTCAAATGAATGACACACCTTATAGTTTAGCCTCAGTGGTGACTTTTAGGTAGATCACAATCCCACGATGCTTGGAAAGTGGTTTGCACGAGATATCTATACAATGCATATTATGCATATTATATTTTCTTCCTTCTTTCCTTCGCGAATCGTAGAAAAAGCCACTTAGTGCCTGTTTAATAGAACTCTCTCGATTACGTTCCATTTTATTTTTAAATCGTTTAGAGTCAAGACGGTTTTTCTCGCGTAAACTATTTATATGACTGAATACTGCACGTTTAATAAATCCATTACGGTATGGAATTGAAAATCGTAAACTCTAGTTATATATATATAATATTATAATGTATACACTCTCTGAAGTTATCGTAAAATTCACATTAAATTTCCATTAATTGTCGTTTCAATACTTCCGGTTAAGTCAACAACAGACTTCAACTTCTACGGCTTGGATCAAATATTATATACACATAGCTGTTAAGTGATTAAATCTTTAATTTTTGTAATCAACCAATTTTCAAAGATGATGCTATTACCGTTACTATAATATTTACATTGTGAACCGACTATGACTTTTCGTCGTTGCGTTGAATTTAAATATTTATGCTATGCAAATAATCGCATTAGTGTATTACGCATTTACGTGTGCATACAATTCAACACAATCACAGATTTATAATAATCCATACCATTCATTTGAACAAATTTATATTGCGCATTCACCTCGATTGCAAGTACCGTGTTTACACTGTATAATGTACCTACATTGTTGGTTAATTCATTATTAATATCGTGGACATTTTGTTTGGCCAAAATAAAACTGTTTTTATCGATTTATTATTCGTGTAACTTTTTAAAAATTAGATAATATCATTATCGTTCTTAATTATTTTCAGAACTATTGAAAATTATATTATTTTCATAAAATAATAATATATTATACAGCTTAGTACACTTTTATTATGTTACATCACTTTAGTTTAACTATTGTCTAAATACACCAATTGCTAGTATTTTGCATCTCTCACGTCCATGATAATAATATTATCTATTTATACCTAATGACACGATCCGTAATGACACGAACCATTATTTCCGATAACAAAGTTGTCATACTTTCATATTTTCCAGTACAAAAGATTACAGAGTCATCATTCAGATAATCCATTCCCTCTCCAACACACACTTGAAATAGTGATACAAAGGATCTATTATTGTAAGTTATATCGATTACCGGAGTTCCGTCAATTCATAGATTTTTTTATTTTCGTGTGTAATTATTTAATAGTTAAAATTTATAATAGGAACTCACTCCTCGAAACCCCAAAAAGGCATTTTATGTTTCTATTTTTCTTGATGGTTTTATATTTTTACTAATTTTAAATTATATGCATAATGTAATATATCATAAATTAATAATATAATATGCAAAAAAACTTATAATATTTATAGAAAGTATATGAAAAGTAAGTTAAAATAAATTTCAACAGTGTAATATAATATACAAGACGTCATAAAACAATGATTATCAATAATAATATTTTACCATATTATTGTCTGTTTCAACTGATGACGAATTCGAGACATTTTAATAATGTGATCTATTGCAACTATACAAACACACGTCAAAATGTAAACTATATAGACGGATATCCGGCGAGTACGTATATTATGTACATACTATTATGGTATACTAACTATGTACATAATATGCATATCATAACTGGGTTATATGTATCACAAACCAACACGATACCTTGTAAACGAATTTCACCATTAGCATAATATATACTAGATAAAGTTACTCGTGGACAACATTTTCAAAATCAGGTGACTTTATAGATGGCAGTTGGTTATTATTAGCACTGGTCAACATTTTCTGATATCGGTCACAAGCTTATAAACAAAAATAATAACAAAACTATTCTTTTACTTGTTGATACATCTTCCTGTCTGTCGATACCTGTATTTACCTGTCTATAATTAGCGACATCATTTTTTTCAATATTTTGTGAAGATTAGGTACATAAGTTCATGTACGTTGAACATATTATAAAATGTGACACAATGTATAATTTTATATAATAACTAATATTAATAGGTCGATATTGTAAGAAAAATAATTAAAACCCCTTTGTTTTTTATAATTTTTTATTTTGAAACATTCACATAGTATATAATATTATATGTTTTAATGGATTGATATTTTTTTATAATATATACTTATTTTACATCTGGGTTTATTACCTGCACATAAACGAGCAACAATAATTTAATGTGCATTCTAAGTCAAAACACTCATTGTTCGCGAATATTCGGCTATTTTCCAAACTTGGACCATAAAATATTATAATATAATAAATTAATATATTGAAATAGAAATGTGAAAAAAAATTGAGTTAGAGAAAAATATAGATGACAATGTTTTTATTGATGTTTCTGCAAATGCGTGTATAAATCCACTCTTTTCTTCAAATATTTTTGTGTTTTTAACACTTCTTTCATTTTGTTTTTACATTAACCCACTTTGCGTATATATTATGTCCTAGGTTAGGTTAGGTTTTTGAAATTATTTTCTCCATTAGCACCAACACTTTAAATTCATAGAGTAGTTAAACGCATTATTTTAAACGATGTCAGAGGATGAACAAATAAAAGTATGGAATAAAAAAATTATTAAAAACTGTAATATGTATAGTGACTAAATTATCATTAAAATCTTCTGATCTCTAATTTAACATATTTTGATCAAATAAATGGTTGTCTAAAATGAAAGTAATCTATATATATATATAGTTTAACTTAATTAACTTAATTGTTATAAGATTATTATTTAAAATAATCATATATTCATATTCATATTATTCAAATTATATTAATATAATATATAGGTAGACAGGTGATTATAGTTTTAATTTTATATTACTATATTGTCTATATTTCAATACCCTAATAATTTAGTGTAATTTTAAAGATCAGATTTACAAAATAGCTTAAGATAAAATTAATGAATTAAAAAAAAAAAAAATAATAATAATTAATACTGTAGGTTAGGTATACTGTAGTTAAAAATACAATATTTAGAAATAGTCTTATTTATTTTTGACAAATACATTTTAAAGGAAATTATACATTATGAATAGAGTTATATTCTTTACTTTTTGCCATTGTTTTTCTGTTTTTAATAATTTTGGAAAAGTTCAATATAATATTAAGTTATTTTAAATTTAATTTTCCAGTGTCTATACTGTTTATAGGTATGATAGGTGCTATTTGATAATGCGGAGAATGTAAAGTATATATATTGTTTTTCATTGAATGTTTAATTAAAAATAGATTTGTTTCCGTGACACTTTTTGAACGACTGATATTGTTTTTATTATTCATTTTGAGACTGGCTATCATTCAAGTTTAATCTAAATGTGATTCACCATGTTTGGGATTATACGTTATATTATCGTTATATGATACATTATTATGAGTCAAATAGTAAAATATTTTTACCGTATTTTTTTAAAAAAAAAATCCTTTAATTTATCCTGTTTTGTTTAAATATTCAGGAATGTCGTGGCATGGTAACTGATATTTTTTATTACTTAAAAAATGATAATAATAACAATTTTGTTGAATATTTTACCAAAAATTTATGATTTAGGTCGATCATTTTTTAACGGATTATTGTACGAGTTATTAATTCTATAGCCTAATACTAATTACATCATTACTGTTTTAACGTTATCATACATTTATTTTATTTGATATTTATGATCGAAGTATTTTAGTGAACTACAGCATTGTGAACATAATTGTATAACATCGAGATAATTTATAATTTATTTAAAATCTGTACATAATATAAATAACGAACGAAATTAAACGCTATATACGTGTATATCTAACGTTAATAATAAGTAATAACATTTGTATACAAAAAACGAATTGGAATTACATTTGAAATTAATTCAACATATCTCAGTATATAAAATTAATCGAAAAATGTATTTATAAAGAGATGAAAGAAGCCAAGTTATGATAATTTCTTTTCAATTGGGATTTCGTTAAATCCAATCGTTATTATGTACAAAAACATAGTTACTTACATTTATGTTTAATATATTTATATAATAAATTCGATTAAAAGATAAATGAGTGTTTTACAACTGAAATTAAATATATTAATCATTCTAACACTAATTGTGTGTACTAAGACACTGTGAGTCTGTGAATCATTTTTTAATCGATATTCGCATTAATTTAGGAAAATTTGTATAAACAGTACGTAATGTACACAATATGTTACTATTGTATTATATACATTTGTAATTACCATACGATATGCCGATTCAAGTCATCACCTCACGTCTATATTCAAACGACCAACGCCCATTAATTCTATGGCCCTTTTATATTTTTCGTTCACTTTTGAAATCGCCTTATTTATTGATAAAAACCGATCACTTCTCTTTATGAGTGGAGAGAGCAAGCAAGCAACTCTGGACTTAACTACCACGGATTATGTTAAAATCAGATAATGCACATTGAGTTAGAACAAAGGGGTTTTGAAATAATGTGTTCCGATTGGGACAACTACGAACAGCGTAAAATAAATTACGGAAATACTTGAGACCATTCTATAAAATACCATTGATAATATTACTATATAGTTGATATTGTTAATCAATAGTTATATAAATATATAATGCAAAACAATATGTATTATAATATTAATATTAAATTCTACATTGTAAAGCTAATAAATACACGTTTTTCAGTTTTCTAAACAATACAATCTAAAAACAGTTACGGTATTATTATATTATTATGGTACTATTATTACTATTATAATGCAAGCGTTTAACATTTTGAAAATTATATCTATGGAAAACTGCAGTTTATCGTTTGTATTACAATGGAAAAATACAAAATACGAGGATAATTGTTTGAGTTCTTATTTTAGATACACCATAATTTATTATAAGAACAAATACATTTCTTAAATGATTACAAGTATTTTATTGATATTTTGTACTATTTAAAACGATATTTTCTGGACCAGAATGACGTTATGACATTTTTAGTGAATTATGCATATTAATATGCCTTGACTAATTTACTGTGATGGATGGAAAATAATAATAATAATTATTATTATAGTTTCATTAATGATGGCAGTTCACCCTTTTCAAGTACCTACCAAAGTAGTAAGATAAAATATATTATGCATATGCTGTAGTATCCGTGGTATTAAGAACTATTGTTTACCTATGAAGACCTATTTCAACAATCTTAAACGCTATTAAGAAAGAATATATTATATATTATTATTTAAATATATTTTTTACTATTGTGTGAAGTAGTAGTACAAATTTAATTTAAATCAGAATTCGCATACTCTATTTATATATATTTATATATTATTAATTCATAAATAGAAAAATAATTACATTTAAATACATAGTTAGATTAATGAAAATTATAAAAAAAATTTTGGCTTTGAAAATTACACATACTTATATAATAAATGAGTATAGAATACATAACATTATTTTTCTTAAGTTATAGAACATAAATGTGAAGCAATAAAATTCTTCGTAGTTTTTGTGACTTAAAATATTTTTAAACGATAAACACTCTAATAATTGTATGTATCAGAGTTGGGAATGATTCCATTATTCATTATATAATTTTAAGTAACTATTTCTATAAAATATAATTCAACATTTTGAAGTCTTTCCTGTGTTTTAAATACCAGTACCTATTAAAATAGTTGATAAGTTAATTTGTATCATCTAAAATATTTCTCAGAATGAAACCTGGATATTTTAACTAGAAATATATCTTATAAACATTAATTCTTTGAGTAAGTTTTAGTAATATTAAAATAAGAGTAATAAGTATAAAATTGAATACATTAAACAATTTTTTTTTGGTTGATTACAACGTTAATTATAACTTTTTCCAAGTAAATTTCTAATAAATCTCACAGTAAGTTAAAATTATTTTATTTTATTTTTAGGTATTTTATAATGTTAGAAACTCAATAAATATTTGATTTTTTTAATTTTTAAATATTAATGTTTGAGCTTATTCGGATATTATATAAAATAAAAACTATTATTTACATTGGCTTTAAACTCGGATGGAGCTTAATGCATTTAAATAGTTCTTTAAAACAGAGATTTAATTTAAAATGTATATTATATATATATATATTACGCACGCTGCCTGTTCAAAAATAAATAAAATATGCAGAAATAATTTTAAATTAAAAATGTATATTAAATGTTGCAACGTGATAAAAAATTAAGGCTTCCATTAACAACACTTTTAAATAACTAACTTTTATTTTAATTATCATAATTATAATAGAATACGTATTATAAAATACTTACAAATTACGATTAAAAGTATTCAGGATAGAATTAGGTACAATTATTTATGGTATTGATTAAAAAATTTCAAGTTTTAAAAATAAGTTATTTAAATATTGAAAGATTTAATTAATATTGATATTACTTAGCGAAAGTGCAAAATATGTGGAATTATATTAATCATAAGATCAATTTATTAGATTTGTCATATATATTGTATTGATTTGAAGGATTTTGTTGTGATTACCTTTTCATATATTTAGTTTCTTAGCTGAACTCTGTGAATATGTTTTGAAACTCTACAGGTCATTGCAAAACGAATAAACTGTTTATAAATAGACATTTTTTATTCTTGTGATGTTTGATTGGATTTGTAAAATAATTTATTTTCGTTTTGATTAGTTTGCTGTAATAAGTACTAACCCTTAATGATTTCATAAATTCTTAGACATTTGATAACATTATGACTAAAATATTGTATTTTACTTGTATGACACCCCGAATACAGATTAATATATGATTATTCTTTTAACATAAATAACATTAATTGTTTTAACAAGAATTAACAATTAATAAAATACTTTATTTTGTAATTTAAACTCATTAAAAATATTTATTTTTACTATTTCTTAATGTTATATTAAAATTTTTTTAGTACATTTCTGAATGACAATAAACATATTAAATTTTAGATTCAGAAACAAAATATTTCTCTGAAAATTTTGATAGATAAAAATGTAATTTCGATCCATTACACAATAGGTGGTTAATTAGTTATGAATAATTAACTACTAGTTCATAATTTAATTTTTGTAGATAATTTTTAACTGTCATTCAAATGTTATTTTATTATGAATTAAAATAATACAAGAAAATATTTAAAAAAAACCTTATTAATTTCCAAAATAAGTATTTATTGTTAAAATAATTTTCCAGAATATTTAGATTAAAAAATTGTACAAATTATTATTATTATTATTTTCCATCAGTTTAAATTTTGTCTGAAAGTTTAAATAAAAGAATTCCAAGTATTTCATATTTAATATAATATCGAGAATATATTTTATGTATAATATAATAAAAATAATCGATTTACGAAATAGCTATAAATTAACTATCAATGAGGTATCAAACACAATGTTACCTGTTACCTATAAATTATAACATATAAATAACTGTCACAGTTTGAATATAAGTTTTGTATATTTTAATTTTGGAAACGTTGAATTTCGCTGATTTTTTTTTTATAATATAAATTATTATTATTATTTTTTTTTGTTTACATTATATATTTTACATGGATAGATAAATACCGAAATTATTAACAAATTTTGTTAGCAGGAAAACGATTGCCTAGTATAATAACTGAGGTTTGACATTTTAATTCCCCAAAGCGGTAATCGAATACACTTTTTATGTCTGTTAAAGTTCTATCTGATGATTTATTTCTGTGAGAATATTAAAAAAGTTTTCATTTATATTACGGGTCTACAGCGTCCGACTGTTAATAACGATTAAGGTTAGTTTTTTTTTTTTTAATATAGTTTACAACTCTTCCGAGTTATATGGAACAAAACAATTATTACAATTTCAGCATACTTGAAACATAAACATAGTGTCATATAAATCATTGGGATAATTTTTCTTACATTTTGAGTAGATGAAATTTATACTAAAATAAAAATAGTTTATATTAAATAAAATATAATATGTATTAAATTGTTTTTTTTTTGTTTTTAAAGAGCTCATTATTTTGTTCAAACTTTTCTTTTTGGTCGAATAATTCATTACTTGACGCAACGTTTTTATTATAAATTAATTTTTTTTTTTTTTTAGTTTTTATAGTAGACTCTGATAATTATTTTTTAATATTTTAATCTATATTTATTAATTTTTGTACTTGAGCGATTATACCGCACAAAATAATCTACAATATAGTTTAAAATAATATACACCTTTTGAATTTAGTGTGTAAAAAAAAAAATAACAAAAAATTAATACTCAAAATTTGAAAACGTTATACTTTCATAAAGCATACACTGCAGTGTTTCACGACAAATTAATGTATTTCGTAAAGAAGTAGTAAGTGAAGTCAATTATTTTAAAACTGATAGTTATAAGTCATTAGTCATTTAAAATAATTATTAATTTAACCATACAACACTATTTTTACACGATCAAAGCATACGTTCTATTATATTATTTAGTGCATGTCCTAAAAACCGACATGAAATGTAATTGTAAATGTACATTCGATCGGTCGCCATTGCGAAACAACGTGTCTTTTAAGTGAGTCTGAAACGAAAAATCACATCTGATACAATATGATTTTAATTAGTATTGGTATGCACTCGCAGGTAGCAGCTGTTTGGTAGGACTGACGCGTAAAGTCACAAATATTATATTAATATTGTTGCCTGACCGTCATAACGAACCCGACGACGGTGACTGACCTTTGAGATATATATATATATAGGTTCATACCTACCAATGTAAATTATATTTATATATGACAAAGGTGTAGTAATAACGGAGAGAAAATTAATGATAAAATATGCGACGACGATACCAATAATTGAATTTCCTCCAATCGTTTTTTTTTACGCGACTCCGCCAGGTTTTTTAGTTTTTGCCATTACTCATAAAATATTATATATATATTATATTTATAAATATTCATGCGTTTAATCGAAATCGACGGGCGTAATAATATAATTGTCTTACATTTTATAATAAAAAAAAATATGTACATACACACACACACACACACACATATATATATATATATATATATATATACATACGCATAGGTATGCATTTTTTATGTCGTCTAAAGTTGATGTGTAAATACGTTTAACTGTAATAAATATATATAATTTAAGAGCGATCTATAGATAGTCAACGGTTCGGCAAATGATTTATCGCATGAAACTCTTTGGATTTCAAAAGTGAATAGACAAACGTAAACATAAAATGTTTAATAATATCATACTATTTGTAATTACATTATCAAAACTATAAGTATTACGCGAACGGAATTAAGTAATATTTTGTCACGTGACATTTAGGCTTACTATTTTTAATATCACAACAATATCTAATAAATATCAATCCCCACCCCCTCAAATAATCTCGGGCAAGTTTATCATGAGATCGTATTCGAGTCGAACATCAACAAGTTCACGGGGCGACACTGGAAAGTTTTGAATTCGAACGATTTTTATTTCGACGAGTCCATCGAACTACCCACAATTCCGGGAATGATTTTGTGTGCGATTTTATAGTGTCGTGAAATATTATTGTTGCGAGTTAAAACTTTGATCGGATTTACTATTGTTATTTATCATCGAACGTGAAGTTTACACACAAACACAATTTTATTCCGCGCGAGGACGAGATTGAACACGTTCATATGGTAAAAGTGAAATGTAACTTCAACAGTGTACTTGGATCGCAGAAATTTCAAAGTTTAAGTACACTTCTGTCACTTCACGTGGCGCGCTACGAGAATCTCTGGGTAAACTATATAATATAATATAAGGGTATTGTGATTAATGATAGAAGTTCTGCTCTATTTGGTCTCGTACAAATACAATATGACGATACGATACACTATGTATATATATTATATATAGATGTTATCTCGTTGCGTAGTTCGCATTGAAATATCATTTTATTCAAATATAATAACAGTAGGTATTCTATATACGCGTGACGTCGTGCTGCAATGAGATTTCATCAGACGTAGACTAATCTGTTAATGAAACAATATTATTTAAGTATACCTGTCAAGTCATACTATTTTTTTCTTTTTTACATAATTTTGGTCGATCAAGGGCGGCGGGAAAAAGTTCGAGGTATCAACAACTTCGAGATATCGAGTTTTTTATTAAAATTCTTAAAAAAATTTAAACAATTGGTAAATAATTTGAATACTTAAAATACTAATAATACATACATATCAAAACTACAATACATGTTTTTGTAGGAATTTAAAAATAATTGAAAAGGCATTTAGTTTACACTTATTTATGTTCCATTTCACTGAATTGTATACGAATGATTACAAATATTTACTACAATCGCATGAAATCACAATCACTATATTGAATATACTGCTTAATTTTTTGTTCTTACCGTAATAAAAATATTATTTGTGTATTCAAGATTACGAAAAACAATTAATTTTATTTCGAGTTATCGAGAGCAAAACACTATTAAGTATAATGGTAGTTTCAAGGGGATTTCAATGTAATTTGAGATGACGAAAAATTCGAGATAGCGACGTTCGATATGATAACCCAACTTATACTGTATTGTTATCTAAATAACAATATCTAAAGAAAAAGTTACTTATTTTATAAAAAATCTAATGTTTTGTATTTTTCTTTTTTCAGAAAATCGATTAATCAAAGGTATGTCAATCACTCATTATATTATTTGACGTTGACTAGTATGAATAATATTTACAAATTCAAACAAATACAGACCTATTATATAATATAATCCGATAATTAGTAAGTAAATACGATATTATGTAATAAATTATTAGAAACTGTAACTAAAAATTTTAAATTGTGATGACTATCATTGTTATACGTTACTCTATTTAATTTTTCGAATTTTACCAAAATAATTAAATCTGCAATGGATAAGGTCTATGAGTGTTTTATAGTTTTACTATGATAATGTATTCAAGTAATAATAGTCAAATACATAATACGATTATACGAGACTGTGATTTTATGTCGCATAGTCGATTGTTGTTTTATAGATGTTTTAATCATTAGTATATTATGTATACGCGTAAAACGCATTCGTATGTGCCTATAGTATAGATTATTATAGTATTCGACGAGTACGATATTGGAAACGTTTGTTTGCAAACGATTGTGAAGTTAATGTAAAGCCTTATTTAAATGATACACTAGTATATTCATAAGCTATTAACTATGATATTGAAAGCGAGCTCGTTCAATCGAATTTACTAAAACGCTTTTTCAGTACAAAGCTCGGCGATTGACATCGTTTTGATTCACAGGTATACCTGCTGCGGTTGTGTCGAGATTTTTTTCTTTTACATCATACAGATTTGAATCCCTCATTAGATTGTGATATTGTCCGCATATCATTAGAGTAGAATATTATATTTTTCTGGTCAAAAGTTATGGCTATGTGGAATTCATAATATTTCAAAGGTACCCAAAGCTATATATCCCGAGACGTTCAGATTTTTTTTTTAAAGTGGTGGGAACTATGGAAACTCCATTACCACCCCTCTCCACTACGTGTCCGTACGTATATAATATGTACAGCGTGCACTAAAGAAAATTCCGAACACCGTGGGGCACACCGCCGCCGTCTCACGATAATTTATCGGCAACGGAATTCTAAGGAAGTACCTTTACTCTACGTTTCATCTCGAGCATCTCGAGTATGGGTACTGAAAATGCGTCTGTCGATATATTATATTTGTACGTACCTAAATTTTTTTTTTCTTTATTCGAAGATAAATCTTCGATTTCAACGTGTGAACGTTTTGAACACATTTTTTTTTTTTAAATGTGTTTTCGTAATAATTATCACCTGGTGTGTGTAAGGCATATGTGTGTTTTATTTTCGAACTACGAGTAAATAGTAGCGGTAAGTTAAGGTAAAACAAAAAAAAATCGAAACGAATAAACCTAACCACGCGATATAGAGTTCCTTTGTTTTTAACGATAATGCATCGCGCCATAAAAACGCACAACAGAAGTGCCATCGTGGGAAATAAATTATTATGACTCGTATAATTTAGTTTTGGTGGCACAGCAAATAGAGACAATTCCTCTTCGGCCGTAGTACGCATATCTACACACGCTGCCCCGTTGATGGTTTAATTTATATATTATATTTATAGCGTGTGTGTATAAAGTGAAAATATAGATTTTCGGTGGTACGGTGAACCCCAGGCGCCTATTTTCTCTGCGAAGTAGTGCCAAAAAAAAAAAAAAAAATCGATTCTTTCTCCACCGTATACAAACAACCCACAGCGATTTTTAATTCTGTGTGTGTTTCGCAATTGTATTATTTCGCCACCACATTAAAGAAACAACGCTATACGACTTAATGTTATCGGGTGTGTGGGTGTATGTAGACGTTAGCGAGGGAAGGAAATAATAACGTTTATTCGTAATAACTATATAATATAATAATATTATCAAAAACAAACCGTTTAGCTTTTAAAATGCAACATTACATATTTTCGACAACTATTTATAAAATATTTCTCAGATGTGTGTGCGCATATTTATTTATTATTTAGTTCTAGACATATTACCTAATACCTAAATATTTTAATTTATGGCTAGTCGGGGAACTATCTTATAAAATTAATTTTCAAGAAAAATTAAATTTCAATCATTTTAGGTTTCACTAATTAGATATTAAGATATTATGCATTCCTACATATTTTGTTTAGTTTTAGAACGCTTATAAAATATGGTCTTTTCTAATTATTATTAATATCTAGTTAGAATTACTAAGAATTATTAAGTATACGACTTGAACTTGATTTGATTAATGCAAGTCGACAACATTTTTTTGAAGTCTCACATCTTGAGTGCGAAAATGTTTTAAATAAATATGCTTTTGACATAATTAAAACATTTTTATATTAAAATAATTAATTGCTGAAATTATCTAAACACTAATGTATTTTGAATTTTCTCGAAAAATAATTAAATTAATTAAATACGAGCCGTAAATTGTATTGCTCTGTAATATATATATATATATATATATAAGTTAGTTTTTAATGTAACTGTATGAAACTTTTAAATTTTTTTAACTGACTATAGATAAAACTTATCATTGTAAATAAAATATAATTGGACGTTATCTAAAATTAAAATAGATTGAATTAAATTTGGAATCGTTAATGCTTGTAGTTTATTTTATTTTTAACAATTTCAATTGATTTAAAATATAGTGCATTTTATTATGACACATGTAACATAGTAATGATTTAAATTCATTAGGAAATGTAGAACGCATAATTTTAATATGATTTTCAAAGAAATAATTTAATTTTTAAAGGTAAAAATTATTTTATATTATTTTATTTTTCAACTCCGTAGTCTATAGCTAATAACATTATATTGACGGATCGTTGTGTAAAGGCAGTAAAAAAAATATATTTATAAATTTAATACTGATAAAGTCCGTTATCCATATTTTTATATTTCCCTATTGGACGTTTTATATATATTGGAAAAATTATCTTCAAATGAAAAAAATTACAAAAAAAAAAAAATCAACTTAATTTATTACTTATTAAGCGTTCATTTTTTTCTTATAATATTTGAAATAATGAGGACAGTATAATCACTATACAAAATATATAAAATACAATTTTCCTTGGATTTTAGGATTTTATTAAACGGAAATTATGTATATAAAAAACAGCTATATAACGGCAGACGTATGAATAAAAATAATTTTTATAGTACTTTTTTATCGCAGCTATTTATAACAGTACATTTTTTAATATGTTGAAAATTAATATACTATTATGCGGTATTGTTTAAATCGATAGAATTAAAAATGTTTATAGATGTCGGCTGGCATGTCAATTTTATCCACTTTTTGTAGGTCCTCTGAGGTACCTGTGGGTATCATACGTAACAACTAAAACGATTCGCATTCGTCATTCGCAATACGACGATATATTTCGTACTGTTCCAAATTGTGGAAACCGTGTATTCGTCGCCGTTATCGAGCAACTGAAATTTCGTAGTTATATAGTTCAGTACTGCAAAGACGCTGTACCCGAACGAAGTATATGAACGTATATTTGTAAAATTGATTCACCGGTATTTTCCCACACAAAAACCATATAAAATGTATTATCTTTGCGCATTCGACGGGTTTTTCGATGTCGGCCTAACGCGAATACTCTCGTTGGTCGAGTACATATAGTTATTTTCTCGCCGTCGAATACGACCACGAATTTCTCGTCAAGTGTGTACATTTCTCGTTTTCGGTTTTCGGTGAAACATTCAGGACCGTATTATTATAGGTAAACGCGTAATATATTATTGTTATTATTATTGTGTGGTTTGTATATTATGTTTTTGTACGAAACTGCGTTTAAAGCGCCAACTGTAGATTTCCACTGTATTGTTCTGCTCGCCGTGGTGTGGAATCTATTTATTTCGAACACCGCATTATTATTCTTAGCCGCAACAGCGACAACACTGAAGTTTAGCTGGTATTGCTATTGAATACAAGCCAATGTGGTATATTATTAGTAAAAATAAGCTATACCTGAATGTATAGTGTTCAAAATAAATGACTTCTCGTTACGATATATTGACATATTTAAAGTATTCAGATATATTATGATGTTTACCATATTATTGGAACTGCACGACTATTGTAATTTTTGAAGCAAAGTATGCAAAATATTGATTTTAAATATATTCTATTTAAAAAATTCAGTAAGTATATCAAATTTAAGGTAATACAATTACCAAATACGCAAATGAACTTTTGTGAACATTAAAACGCATTCATTGAAGTGCATTTTAATGGTGATTGCTTAAGAATTATGAAATATATGAGATTTGTACTATTCCTAATAATAGGTTACAAAATAAACAATCAGTAAAAAAAAAAAAACGATTATTTAATTATTTAGTGTATTTTTTTTTTATTTTTTTTTGATATACTATTTTCCGAAGTTTTAATAAAGAAATTATTTAATATAAAATGTATCAATAAAAATTGGAAATTTTCCGGGAGTCATATTTTTTATTTTATGTATTTAATATATTATATTATTGTTTAGCTATGCCTGTAGCAACGCTTTTAATAATAAGTAATTCAATTTATTATATTATTTCATAGTTTTTCATCGAAATGTTTTAAACTTATTTGTACGCTTTTAATTTTGTGGTGTATAAAATCAAATATTATAAGTTTAAATGTTAACATGAAACCTTTGTAAATGGACGATGTGCAAGCAACTATTTTGCAACTTCATTATTCTTATCTCACGGTTAGTTTCCGAAAATTTCTGATACTGTTCATTTAAACAATCGAAAAATAAATTAAATAAGGTGGACACAAACGTACCTACACTATTGATAACAAAGACTATAAATGTTACCGCTCGATTATTTTACAAAGATAAATATTTTTGATAAAAATAAAGTTTGGTTGCAATTATTAATAATTTTTTTTTTACTCTATTATTGATTGAATTGTGACAAAATTACTATAAAATTATATGCGTACCTATAATACATCCCTATTTTAGAGTTTCAATTGTTATTTATTTTAAAATGTTTTATTCAACAATTTAGAAATAACAAATTATATTTATAACGCCTGTTCAAATATATTTTTATTAAATTACTACCTAATGTAAAAAAAAAAATAATTTAAATTTAAAAAAAAAATGTTAATGTCGGTGATTTACATAAATTTAAAAAAGATCACTTTTTTTGTTTAGAATATTTAGTGAAGAAAAATATCGGTTAAAAGAAAATGTTTGTATAGCATTAAACTAAAAATATCCGTTCCACACTATGCTTTGGATTAACATGAAATTTGCATAAGTGCATTATTCTTTTAACTTTAATTTCTTCGTACTTTATTCGACAGATGTAGTGTCAGTAGATGATTCTATAGAACTACATTACATATTCAAATTAAGAATATTGGTTAATACTCAAGCATATTTATAAATTTAATTGAAAAAAACAGTTAGTAGCATTTTATGTATATGGTAATTATTTATAAGCATGGAGTTTAAACCATTATCTATCGACTATAATGAACAAAATTAAATATTGTAAATTAATTAACCTACGTAAATAATAATAATAATTTTCAATGAATACAATTTAAAAAATATATTAGTATATATTGAAATCATTTATTTATATTTGTCAGTGAATTAGGATGCTAAGTGTTCGTGCACAATATTATTTTGTTACATTAGTTATCCTTAGTTTTTACTTTCTATGACTGTGATCTCCATTTATATCGAGGCTTGGAAAATAATTCGTTGAAGAGTGTCTGAAAAATGTAATATATCATATATTAGAAGGTTTGCTTCATGTATATCAATAAGTATTGATCTGTTAATAATACACATGTTCTAATGTTATTATTATTAAAAAAGAAAAATATATTTTAAACATTTTTCTAGATTAAAATTACATCATAAATACGAGCATATAATAACAAGCAATAAGCATATAACAATAATATAATACAATATATTATTATATTATGTATTTGTTTTTAAATAAATAAAATGTTTTTAATAATCAGAAAATATTTAAATTTACGTACTATACTATTAACTTCGACACAGTACGTGTGTGTGTGTGTATGTGTGTGTGTGTGTTATACTGAATAATTGATTTTTTTTTTTTTAGTTGTTCATATAAGATGAAAAAAAATATATATTTTTTTTTAATAAGTCCAATGAATACTAAATTAATTTTGTTCAAAAAATGTTTAATGCTGAATGCTTACTAAAATTTATTATACTGACAGTAAGGCAGATAAGTAAGGTACATTAAATATGGATTTTTTTATGGTTCAGCAGCATTTAAAAATATAAAAAACTGCATAACACAGCTATATTATCGAGAATAAATTATATTCAGGTAATTTTGATGTTGTATTTTTTAATAAATAATATCATTTAAGTATTGAATAGTATACCCATTTGTTCCAAGTATTTAGTTTATATTATAATATTAGAATTCATTCAAAATATGTATGTCCGTATTTCAGTATCATGGTATAGTAACACGGCGTTAATCGTAGGCATTTTTGCTACACCACTGTCGTGGGTGCAACAATATTTTATTTTTTGCATTTTAATTCCCAGCACTAAAATAATCATAAAATAATATTATATTAACCAGTAAAATATAAATATAAAACTTATAGTGTATACCTATTTATTATTTAGTTTATGAATAATTAAGAACTATGTTGAGAACAATTGAATTCAAATTTAGGTCACTGAAAATGAAATTATATTACCAATGTAATTTATTTTTACCATTAAATTATTAAAATTAAAATCACGATTTATAAATCAATGTATATTCATTATAATTTTGTATGTACATTTTTTTTCTGTGAATTTTTCCATAGCCGTCGTATCTATCTATTGAAAGCTTCTTGTTAAAAATATATGAAATTCCTAGGTGTGCTATTGGAGATCATTTAATTATTTTCTTAACGATCTCGTTTTCAAACGTCATAAATTCGAATTAAATAATATAAAGTTCACAAAGGAATTTTAATTATACTACACAACACTCGTGACCAACTGTTTTTAAATTTTAATTTTGTTGATAAACTTGAGTATTTTTTTTTTATTATTATTATTCAATTATGAGCATATTAAAAAATTACTTAAATAAGTGTTCGAGAAATGTTATATTTAAAAAAAAATTAACTTGAAATATCGTATAATGATACAACATTTATAAGTTAACTGGCATTTATTCGATTATAATGATTATAATTTATAATATAAACGGGGCAAAAATGCGCGTCAGTAAAAATAAAAAAGAGAAAAAGAAACGACAAAACTTAAAATCATCATTGTATTTACGTCGCCATCTGCTCAAATTCTCAAATACATTATGACTTCCCAATGATGAATATTAAAAATGATTTTCTGAGTGAAAATTCTAAATTGTGTTCTTAAAACAACGACAAGCATTTTTTATTAAGTAATTTACTTTAGAATGCTGCGTGCGTCTTAAATGCGTTCTAGGCTTTATAATGTAGTCCTGCAGAACGGTCGTTTGTCTCTGTCAGTTAATTTGTATTTGATTTGTTTTTAAGCTGTCGTCGTAATTTTTTACGTCTTCTTTACTCGTGCAAAGTCAAATGTAAAGGTACACTTAATTACATAATTGCGACAATTACCGTTGTTATTAATATTATGTCATCGCATTATGTGCGATTATTGAAGAATAATTCGGCGCACTGCTCACGCACACTTCAGTAGCTGCACTGGCGGAGGTGTAGACTTGTGCCGTTGTATATCACTTCGGGATCTCATAATTTCTCAGTTGTTTGTGATATAGATTGCGCACATATTGAGAAGTGTTAGACGTCGGAGCGTATGTGGGGTGCATAAATATGCGTACAAAAAAAAAATATTATGTACATTACGATGCTTATGTCAGATCGATTGTACGCACTACACACTGAGCCGCAACATAATATACTGTGTCGTTTAAAACGGACTTTTGTGTGAGTTTAAGTGCTAATGTGTACGTATACAAAACACATACGCACACACATAAAAAGTGGTACGCCCCCGCACAATCGTCTCGTGACCATAAGTATAAACGGCTATATTATTATTATTATATATATATATATATATTCCGGTCGGCCGATAATGTCCGTTCCTTTCTCTCAGACCTCATCATCCCTCTCGATCATGATCTACTCTCTCTTCCACTCTCTCTTTCTCTGTCTCTCTCCGTTTGGCACAGAGTTGAACGGAGCGTGCTACCGAACAAATTGCACTGGAGCCTGTTTTTTAGTACTGTAACATTTACCATATATTATAAACACCGCAAGCGCACGTATGTGTGGGTGTATATTGTGCGAGAGCTCGGCAAAGCGTGCGTGCGCACAATAAGCGCGTTTAATATTCGGTAATGGGCGCCGATTAACCGCAGCTAAAAGACCAGAAAACAAAGGATTCTTCTCTCTCTATCGCGCGCGCACACACACACACACACACACACGCCCACGCACAAGGACACACGGCCGTCGGTCTATATAGCGTAATCTCTCGTCTCCTCCCTTGCATTTAGCCCAGTCCGAGATCTGATTTGTACTAAGCGGTGCTGGCTATATGACCGCGATTTTCGAAACGCACACCTCTCAGTCCCGAACGACTGTTTCTCGCCGTACCGAATAATTATTATTCCTCGCTTTTATGACGGTGAACGAATTCGAAATTCGATGTTAAAAATATCGGATTAGAACGACTGTCGTGAGTTCTATATATCGATACGTTTAAACACATAATAATACGTATATTATACGCACGTACAATTAAATTATTATAACATTAATAGTATTATATGTTTATCGCTTCATCAGAAAATTAGTATGAAGACACACACACACACACACACACACACACACACACACAAAAACCGTGTTTCGAGATAATCGAGTTTAAATATTTTTCACAATGTCACAGCACAAAGTGATTTGAATAAAGTCTTTACGATTTGGACACAATAATATATAAAAATAAACGAAGCGCATTGTCAAAAATGTAAATTTACCGTAAATGTACAGTCAAATTTTGAATTATTACACAATTTTCTGACGTTATACAATATACGCGATATATATTAAGACACTATTATGGCCTACATTCAAGCGCTTCTTTATAGACGCAGTTCAGATATTTTTTTTTATATGCGCCAATTTTTATCAAAGTTTTGTCGTATCGTGTTTAGCATCAACGAACAATAAAGTTTTCTGATCTCTGTGATTAGCGGCATCACTACAATTCCCGCCGTTCAACAATATAATCGCTGTCATGTGATAACTTGTATAGTTGTATAATATTATAGATTTATTAGAACATACTAGGACGTTTAAAACGCGATAAATAATAAATATATTTTATTAAGAGTATACATTTATGTATACAAATCATAATTTAAATTGAAAATGATTTTGAAGTTTTTTTTTGTATGTTTATGTTAATATGTTGTATGTCTATGCATCGTCTAATCCTATACTATCCTGATGGTTTAGTTTATTTATAATTAATAATCAGCAAGTCTCAATTTTTTATGAGCAACTTTATAAATTAATTCGATTGTTTTAATCATATTATTCTTTAGCTGAAAAGTACAATTAGAGATTATACGAGCGGTAATAAGCCATATTTTATACAACTCATTTTATGATACATACTGTATTAACAAACGCTAAAATTAATTAAATTCTTATTTCAAACATTTTTAATGACTTTTCGAAACAACTGAAAACGATTTGTCATCAAATTTCATAAGTTATCTCTACATAACAATATATTTTATTGATACGATGTTAATAATGAAATAAGGAAATAAAAGTTGAGTACCCAATTGTTCAAAGTTCTTTACAATACGATTATGATCGTTATATGGTTTTCAAGTTAATAGAAATCATACTAAAGTTTTCCAATTTTATTATTAAGCACTCCAAAACACAATTTTATATAAAAGCTAAATATATTATGTAACCAACACTATTAAAATTGGGGAATAATACAATAATATTTTTTAAATTAACTGTATAAGTATATATATAAATCAGTGAATAGGAAAACATTAAAGTCATTCAAAGTATTTTTGTTTATTAAAACCTTTTTTAAATTCTAAGTTATTTATAAATAAAAAAATATAAACACGCGATTGAAAGGTGCATTTGTCTCGACTATATTTTTGTGCTATAAATAGAAATTCTATATTACATAGAATTATTTAAAATTTATTTATAAGTAAAAAACCTTGAAAATATAATTCAACGTTTCTTATAAGTTTTTATACATAATGTTATTTTTAACTTGTGCACTTATATTATATTAAATTAAAATACATTAAAACAGTTTATCGCTTTTATTATCCGGTATAGTTAGATTAATACTATTTAAATATCAAACAAAAAACCTCTATTCTAGTCAATACCTAACACACACACACACACACCAAACACACACACACACACACACCAAACACACACACACACATATATATATATTAATAAAACAACTAATGAGTAAATATAGTGGGTAGTAGATACCTGGTACTTGTGTGTATTCTGTAATATGAGAAATAATTTAATGTAAAAAAAATAATTCATGAATATAAGAAGAAAAAATTCGTATTATATACCATACTTCGGATGAAGTTCACTGAAGTAAAAAATCGTTTGATGGAAAAATGTAGACATTTATTTGAACATCTTTAAGAAATAAGAACTAATAAGTAAATGGTTATCAGACGTATATAGTTTAAAATTTATAGAAATGCAATACAGTTAAAGAAGAACTTTTATGCGATAAATTAAAAATAATATTTATTTAACATAACCGTCACTCGTTACTCATAATACATTTTAAAGTACAAAAAATTATTTAACGATTTAACCTCAATACAAAACGCATACAATTTTAAATTAAAAATGTATAATTTATCAGTCATAAACTAATTCTTATCTAAAAAACTTTTTTTTATATATTACAGACGAATTAATATAACTAAAGATTTTATATAGTTATAAAAAAATACATGCACCGTAATATCGAGTCATATTATATTAAATTGCTATTAATTTAAGTAATAATGCGTGTAAGTAAAAAGTATTTGGACGAATTATAGTTAACTATACTTTCATATATTATGTATACAATACAAATATATGTAACTACATTTACTCAATGCAGTCTTAACTCTTAAGTGACGACGTTGTTATATTATTATGAGTTTCAAAAATTGGTTAGTGTCTAATATTGCTGATGTATTGTATAATGAGGAAAAACCATATTGGATTGTGCCTAAATCACCTGTCCGGACAAAACGCTAAGCAAAATATGAACCTTTTTTATTTTCTTGATTAAATTGTATACAGTGTAATAGAAAATTAAGAAAACAGCACAAAATTATAACACTTCGGAGGCGCGAGGTGCTTATAATATTATATATTATATTATTATATATTAGTACAGTCGTTTATATTATATATAATGGCGTGATATCCAAGTGTCGTCATTGGTGATGGAGCTACGGAGTAATGGAGATTTTATTGTCATAACCGTTTTGTTGAGCGTAAGTTATGGCACACTAGTCCTCATTCTCCTCCGCCGGGCCCGGTGCGCAGGCGGTCACGGATAACGCCGCGCAAATTGTATTTCGCGACGACGCGGTCGTATTCGATTTCGTAAGATCAAATCGTAAAGACGTTTTCGCTCGTTATTTATCATCCGCTCGTCGAATGCACACACACACACACAAGTCCACACGCACACATATATATACACATAATGGCTATACTATACATATATATATATATATATATATATATATAAAATAAATAAAAAACATTCACTATACGCATAGCGAACCCATTGAAAAGCAGAATAAAAATATTCGGCAAACGCGTTCGTTCGGAAGGGTTGGCGTCGTGACTGGAAAACGATTTTGTACAAATAGACGCTGTATACGAGGCGATTCTCTTATTGCTATGCAGCCATTTCCTCGATATATTAAAGTGTTTTTTGAAATTTTTTTTTACTTACGTTTTTGAAGTCATTACAACGCATTACGTCCTTGAAAAAAAAATTGTATTTTTTACTAACCATTTTTATCATTATCATTTTAAGTTTATAAGAAATGATAAAAAAAAAAATCATCTCGTATAATATGTATACTAATATTCGGTATAAAAAGTTTCGTTTTCGTCGCCCGCGGTCGCTTAAAACTATAACCATATAGGTACCTAGCTATACACGTGTAATAAAATTGATAACTATCGTACGGCGTATATATTATTATGTACAGGTACGCATACGTATAATGTGTTGTGGGTTCTAATGCGACCCAGAACGAACATCGCCGACGGTCCGATGGGTAGATGATAATAATATTACTCGTGGAAAAATCCTCGGTAACACACTAACGGTCACGTACTCCGACATCGTGCAAATTGGTATTTTAAAAGATTATCGAGTGGTGGTACACGAAACACGCACACACACATACGGATACATTTTCTATATAAGTAATAAGATTGAGTGTTCGCTTTTTAATGGAAACCCAATTCTCTAGAATTACCCAACGGTTTATAATATGAAATTCAACGTAGTCATTTTTACGAATCTTGGGCCGAATCGAATCATACTTATGGTGACTTTACTAGGTGACTTCTTTGAAAAATTCCTAGAATTTTAAATTTTTTTCTGTAGTTGTTATAGACAGAATTATTTTTCCAAACGGGAGATTATTTTGAAATGCTTAAAAGCAGCTTTCCTGTGATATCTTCTGATATATTTTCTTTCGTTATTTATATTTTTTCCTTATTTTTGCTTACAAATTTTTGACTTTTTATTTGGAAGTTGTTAATTCAAATAGAGATTTTATTTAATACTATTTAATATTTTGAAGTGCGTGAAAACATTTCTTAACGCAACAAGCTTTATGATAAATTAACAAAATTCTTATTTTTGGAAATATAGACGTTGAATCAATTTTTTTAAATATACTTCGATATTAGTAGGAAAATTCGAGTAATTTTTCTAAGAATAAATTAATAAAAATAGATTTTATTTTATACTGAAGAAAAAAACGGAAAAAAAATTAAATAAAAATCCAGGTGGAGACCCGGTAAAATATGTATACATTTGCAGGTTAGATTAGTATCGTTAATATCTGATGGAATCTCAATAACAATATACAGGATAATTCACAAAGCATGGTCTCTTTTTTGTATTCTTCAATAATGCATTAATGCATCTATTCAGATATCATTTTATGTATATTTTTATTTTTAATTTTTAAATATACTTTTAGACCATATATGTACTTAAGGTTGATAGTCCATAAAAATGGTCAGACGAAAATATAAAAATATTTAAAATCTTATCTAATATTAGCATAATTAAACCAGGATGTTCTTATTTGAAACCGGTAGTCTTTCTGTTCACTGGATACTTCTTAAGTAGTACGAAAAATGTCGAATATTTGATAGTTTGTGGTCTGCAAATAATATATACGATTATTTTGAAAGTTCCTAATGTTCGTAGATTTTCAATAAATGCATCATTGAATATGAAAGTGGGGGTAGGAATGCTCGGCGGATCGTCCTGTACAATATTATTATCATTATTATTATTATTATTATTATTACTATCGAAACGCCGTCGGATATTAACGATATTCGGTCCGGTGGCGCGTTTGACGCGTCCGTCGCGGCAATGATTTTATTAGCGCGAGACCGGGCGAATTGCCTTTTCGGAAATGAGAGAAACGTGTTTGTTTGAACAATAATTTCCTGTATTGCGGTGGCGGGGTGTTTGCGGCCGATCGCTAGTGCGCGTCCGTCATCGCGTCGCCCCCGGGACTGCCGTCGATAAAATGCGACCGCTGCCCGTCCTCTCGTCCTCCGCCACCGGCGTCACCGATACGATCGAAATTATTTTCGGTAACCACGGACTATCGCAACGGACGGGGTCCACCATTTTCTAGCGGTGACTCGCGGGGAGGCGCAGTTTTCGTTATGTTATAAACGGTATCTCGTCGTTTTTCTCTTCCATTTCCCACTACGCGGACGACTCGCGTGACGATTCTCAAACGGTTTACTAAGAGCGATACGGACGTCGCCGCGCGAAATACGTATCTTCGTTATTATTATTATTATGATAATTTGTTGGTATAATTTTAGCGTCAACCCTGTGACGTTTTTTGTTTTGTTTTTCCAAACTATTTCGTGCAAAAAACGTTAGGCGAGAAATTCTGAACACACGCGAAAGGTGCCATTTTTTTTATGCGGTGTTTTAGCCGTCGTTATCGCCAGTTAATGCGAGCGTAGGACCATTTTTTAATTAAAACGACCTTTTTTTTTCGCAGCGATCCCCAAACAAACGGGTCGTGATTCGTTTGCTATTTCACATTTTCGATCAGCGTGATCTACACGATAAGCATGCTTATTCGCAATATATTTGTGTCACCTAAAAATATTAAAACCGTTTCATTTGGATTATTAAATCACTACTATGGTTTTTCATTATTTGTAGTGATAAAATAAATATATAAAATGTTCACAATTTGAGTGGATTATAATGTGCTGTGCGCGTGACCCTTTTTATCGTAAAAACAAAAATGTATTTCTTATGTTTACTTTAGATATTAATATTATTTAAGTATTTGTTTACAGTCATAATACATCATGTTATACGGTAGTATCAGAGTACTCATCACATATTATAAAATATTTAAATATTTAATACTCAATCGGTATAGCACTGAATTCCGATTTAATTGTGTAAAATTCAAGTAAAGTAATAATGTATATGTTTTTACCAGGTGAATAGTTATATAAGACTTAACTTAGTGTTTTAAATTTTCCTCAGAAAAGCTGTCATTAAAATTTATATATAACGTTATATAATATGCTTTTTAACTATTTATTAATAATACGATAAATATTATATTAAGTTAGTAATGTTATGTTGTGTCTTACTATCACAAATATTGTTTCAGTATAACTTCCCCTCACATCATTAAATAAAAATAAATAAATAATGATACTATTATAGTAAGTTGGTTTAGCTATAACTATTCGTTAATAATGTGTTTTATTAATAATAGTATAACAGATATCTTAAATACTACAATATTCTTGTCTATAATAATTTATAAATGTACTTATAATAATAATAATATTATGTCTTAGTACTTATGAGGATTAACGATGGTCAACGGTCGCGAAATTCAAACACGTTGTATTTGTAATGGAACAGCACGGCTTACAATAAAGAAAATTTTATTCGATTTCGACCTCACAAATTACGTGTATACATCGAGAATTTAGCAGGATCATTACGAATCAGGGCCTGTTTGCGCATGTGTGATTTTTTATTATTTACTTATGCACACGTATAGTTAATGTAGTGGCGTACGTATACTATATGGCGCACACGTATATTATATTATATTTATTATAAAATATGCTTTTCGCAATAATACCACAATGTGTAAAATACTATACTACACAAGTTTGAAGTTATATGGGGCTACACTTATATTAGCTATTCAAAACTCTTATAGGTACGCTTATAATATATGTATACTATATAGGCATACCCTACTTATGATGCTTTAAAAAGGTATTCTATATTTACGCGCGTACATCTCGAGTATATTGTCGTTGAGAACCTTTTTAAAATGAAAAACATAAAATAGGAGATTCCTTTTTTTTTGTGAGTGTTAAGGTACATTACCTACTCGGTAGACGCGTATATAATATATGCTCGTTGGCCCATCTCGTTTAATATTATCGTAAATATGTTTTCACCGAATTGACGTCACCGTCTCTACAGCCGACTATCTCTACACATAACTCTCTACTGTTATAATAATAATAATAATGAACAAATACATATTGCACTTGTCTGCGGGGCAAATATTGCCATAACCCCGAAATCGAGGTTGTTGTTATCATTCATGAGCCACATTTCGCATATTGTGTTTTTGTTTTCCGGAAAGGGCCTGTGGTTTTCGTTACGACGCCATATCCTCGTTTCAATTACTATAGGGCATATTGTAATAATATATGATTATATATAATGGCGTGTGCATTACGTTCGTAAAAAAATAGAAAATAAAAATGTCTTTGATCTGCAAGCGAGGAAACCTTTGTAGCGTGCATGTGAAATCTATACAAACATTAATAATATTTATTTTAGCATTGAAAACATGGAATTTTTGATTGTTTAATTGTCAGAATATGTATAGTTATTTCCTGCACTGTAAAATCGAAATTCCTTTGATAATCTTAATAACAGCTATATTATTATATGTTTGATATACATACCCGTGTCGTTACTTTTTGAAAGTATATGTTATTTCGTTTCGCCTTAAGAAAAACATAATATATCGTGCTTTTCATTCTTTAATGGTACGACGCATACCTCTTGTTAATAAAACCACATATTCTTCAAAATAGAATAATTCGTCCAAGCACATAATTTATATATGTTATTATTTATTATTTTATTGTTGTTTTTTTAATTTATTTATTGTATAGGTACATAGCGATGTTACTATTTAATACGTACGATTACATGATTTTTTAATTGTGGACTGTATATCAAAGATTAATAAGAAATCCTTATTGATTGTGGTCTTATTCTGTCCAAGTAGTTTCTTAACCGTGTGAAACTGTGACGGGATGTCGCAACTTATAACGTTCCGCTGTAGTTTTTTTGAAAAAATCGATTTAGATTTTTTTGGAGTTATTAAAAATAATCATCATACGGTATTAAATGATTTATCTGGTGTTAATTTTAGTCTACGCTACATGAATTCAATATAGTTTTTTTATAAATATTTCAGAGCGGGCTGGATGAGGAGGGCATAATATTACAAATTTAATCAATTTCATACATTATATCAATGATCAATAAAAATACGTACCAAACCATGAATATACTTTATTATATGTATACTTTATATTACATTAGTATAAAACAAACCATGATGTTGTTCATTCAATAAAATTATATAAATATATATATAAAAAAAAAATACTACACAAATATTTAAATGTGGATTTTTTAAATTTATATAATAAGAACACATTTGTCGTTAATTAAAACTAATTGAGGCGAAAATTAATGTTTAAAAGTAACTCATATCACATTTTTGAGTTATTAATTTAAAGCCAAAAAAGATATTAAATGTTATTCTCGTTGTGTTAAGCGAAACGTATTTGACGAATTGTCTACTCATTATATATTATAACTAAATCGATTTGTGTAATATTGCCAATAGGTTCAATTTTCTACTCGTTTGTAAGAAATGCATCATACTAACTAAAACTAAAAAGTATTCTTCTTAATTCGTACTATATTAATACAAAAATGCCTTTGTATATTTTTTCCAAACAAAAGAGTTAGCCACAATTTTTCTTCGTACAAAAGTATTGACATATTATGTTAACAGGAATTAATACGTTGAATGTATTACATTTTTTTACTGTGATAAACTACATCTTCTACAATTTTTTTGTAGATGAAATGTTAATGTTAATTCTAAAATTATGTTAGTTGCGAAAACTTACTTTTTTTTTAGTTCAGGTGAGGCGAGTTAAACTAAAATAACCTCAAATAAGGATATAAACTTTGTATAGATTAATGATATATAACTAAAAATAATTTAATGGAGTTAAAAAAAGTGTACTAGAATGATTATTACAAAAATTACATAAGTAAATAAGTATTTACTGAAAATAGGTTTTATAATATTACTTATAATTTTTTATCAGTTATACAAATTGTATTCTCTTTATCATTATCATTATTATTAATTTAATTTTTATTGCACGAGTGCTTGAAATTTTATATTTTTGTGAATATTTATTTTGTGTCTATTATACTAATGTTTTTTCTGTATATGTAAAGCATTTGTGGTTGTTATTCTTTTAGAAAACTTGTAAGTATAAATTCTGCACTTTTCGCTCTTCGTTATTGAAGTTTAATGTCATTTTATTTTTATCGCAACGAGGACAACAGCACATA
Organism: Rhopalosiphum padi; assembly: GCF_020882245.1. Taxonomy (NCBI): domain Eukaryota; kingdom Metazoa; phylum Arthropoda; class Insecta; order Hemiptera; family Aphididae; genus Rhopalosiphum; species Rhopalosiphum padi. Next base: position 47,751,835 of record NC_083600.1, on the reverse strand, counting down.
ATTAAATTGTATTATTGACATTTTGTTAGTCAATAATAATTAATAGGAATGATGTTAATTTATTGTTGTTTTATTAAAACTTTAATATAGTTTTTATATTATTATAATATCAGTTTAGTGTAAAACCGTGAATATATTATGTACATAAAAAACTAATCGAAATGTTTGACAACTTTATGCATTATGTAAATTAAAAAAAAATATTTTAAACAACTACAATTAATTTAAATATGGGTTTTTAGAATATAAATATATATTATAAGTTATTTTATAGATTAAATAAAAAAAGTTTAATTCTGGTCGATTTTTGCTATCAAAACATTATGGTCTAGTCAAATAGTTATCTATAGTTATATGATTGAAATTTCGTGTTTGATTCAATAGGAAAACATATATGATGTACAACCATAAATAGTTTTAGTGACAAAAGTAAATTTTTTCTTTTTATTATCGAGACTCCACTACATGTTTGGATTATTAACTATTATACCGTATATTTACTAGGCATCATCGTTCTGATAATCAAATAAAACTACACTTCTCCCACACTTTATGTGCAATTGAAAAATGATATAAAACACCCAACCACAATTCGCGGAACTAATAATTCGTTATGGTTTACAGTGTCCTATAAAACGGAATTGGCGTTTAATAAAAATGTTATGCCGTTACTATATATATGGTAAATTGAGTGTGCGTATGGAGATTATTTTCATTTTTCGCGTTTTTATTTCCTTCCAACTCGGAACAATTCGTTAAACATTATATTTTTTTAAATTGCTTTTTGGAGTATTGTGAATTGCTTTCCTTTAAAGCTTATTTATATATATATATAGACGGAGAGCTACGGGAGGTGATAAAATCGATGGTATATAGGGAAATACTTTCAAATACCTCCACAATGCTCAATTTCTTAGACAAGACAATTGAACTTTCCTAAGTTTTCTCGGCTACTGTTTATGGGAGACCAATACTTTTGTTCATTTTATTTGTATTCCTCGACACTTTGTTATTGGAATTCGATAAAATAGTTGGCGCTGCAATGGTTTTTCCGCGTGCACACACTACCACCCAACGATCGGTGACTTTATACCAATTTAATTAAAAAGTGCAATACGATTGTTTTAATCTTAACTAGTAAACACAGTGCGAAATTTACTCATGCAGTGTACTTTTATGTTATGTAAAGGCTTTGTGTGAGTTTTAGTTTAGAACAAATAACTTAAATACTACAGGTACGATATTATGATAAATTGTACTGTCCATATTTAATATTTAAACACATAGTATGAATATCTACACTGTTTATTATAATTATTGATGTAGTGAACGATTCGAACACTATAATACAACCATTAAAATGAAAAAAAAATTACTCGTGAGTTTTGTTTTACATACATACTTGATTGTTTGTACAGACATTTCAATATTTTATTTCGTATTTAATAGTTTGAAAGAAAAAAAAAACAATTTCAGCAGTTCTTTGAATAATTTAATATTGAAAAATAAAACGTTTTATTAAAAAAAACCGCTGTATTGTTGTATAAATGACATTGAATCAATCTACATTTTTGCTCAAAACACATTTAAATTTTTACCACGTTTCTTATTTATATTTATTATTAATTTACAAACACCGTGTATAATTACGTTTTGGCATTATTTTTATTTGTCAATTTCGCATTACAAATAAACACCTAGTTCGAATGCAGTTTATTTTTTAATCACGAGCTTACTTACCTTGTTTACTGTTGTGCAGGCGATTCTTTTCTTTTGTAATTTTTATTAATCCCATTACTTTTCTTTTTGTAATTGAATACTTTTATAAGAAAATTCACGATTCTTGTACGAAACACAGCTAATATGGAATGTACAAAGTGGAATTTTTCTATTATTATTAAATGCAAATACCTGTTTGTCTTTTATTGCGACGTTTTGTCTGGGACAGAAAGGGTAAACACTGGCATATTTTCGTGCTTCCGACATTAACTTTGAATAGTTATACTGTGTAGGTATTTTAAAACGACGAGGTTGCCAGTATCCGGTAAAGGGTTATTGGTTTTTGGTTTGAAGAGAGGGGTGGTGGCAGAGGTGAAGACGATGATGACACATAAAGGAAGAAACTATTGAAATTATGTAGACCATGAAAGCAAAAATCAATGAAAGCACTGCTCGAAACGGCATACAATTTCGGGCGATAATTACTGCAATATTGCCAAAAATATGTGAATGATTTAATGTATTTTGGTGTGCGTTTTTCCCAGTAAAATTATTTTTATTCACTCATACATGAAAATATAGTCTATGAAAATATACAACCAAGTTTTTATAATACCTACCTAAGTTTTTGTGGAATTCAGTACTCGTTGGTAATAATTAAACTCGTCATTTAAATAAAATTTGTATCGACAAAGTTGAAAATTGTGTAGGTGCCTACCTATAGATAATATTATTATATCGATTGAATACAGTTTTATACCATATAATGATAAAATTACTTATGATAACGTTTATTTATATTATTATCAAAAAAAAAAAAAACATTTGGATGTGTACACTGTACAATAATATGTTAATAATACATATTATGCTTTTTTTAAAGATAGCTTATAAAATTTCATGAAAGTAATTGTTGTAGATAATGAAATAAAAATAAAATTATATGCCTTTATATTATAAAAAAGTTCAATATTTAATTTATGCAATATTAATGATAACCAAATGATCGATCTCATTGACACTGTATTTTGTATAATAATATATATATCAATTTCGTGAATATAGGAATAACCAAGTACATGTCAACGATAAAAATTATTTAGGTTTTGGTGGTGACACAAATACACTACTCTATCCGAGAAAATAATTCCAAATAATATATATTTTTAAAATATTGATCATGTTTGATTTGTTGATTTCCGCGATAATGGAAAAAATATATTAAATACTAAGAAACATTCGGGGGCAGTGGTACTATACAGTCATGCATGAACGGACGCAATTAATATAAATTAATTTGTTCGTTTTAGTCGAAGTTCCTTCGACGGGAGGTCTCTACAATCCCTAATTTATGTCACTTTTTTTTATTGTATCATCTACGAGTATTATACTTATTGTTCATTTGCGTAACAGATTTTACGAATTAAAAAATGAAAAAAATGAGAAAAAATAATGTGATCGTTAATGATATTATTATTATTATTTATGTTATCTATGCCCTGTGTATATGCATGTTATATTATATTATATTGATCGTTGCTGTGAATTAATATGAATATTAAATATGGAAATGTTAAAAAACTTAAATATATATATAATAAGGTACACTGTACAGTAATTGTTATAACATACGCTCATAATATATTATGGATAATTATGCGATCATATATTTTTGCCAGTGTACACGCACTAAACTAAACTATGTATTATGTAGTAATTTTCACGATTGATTTAAATTGCGTTTCTATTACGGTGACCATTTGATACTGCAGCAGCCTGTACTAAATCTAATACTTATTGGGATTTAACTACTTAGTACTTACTTGTTACTACTTGTTCAGGCTCAGATATCTAGATAGCTTCTGAGATTCGTCTTTTTAGTTCTCACATATTCCAAACTAAGTGTGAGTTTCTATGAAGGTCTTATTATTTCCTCGTAATAACAACCAATCAAGTACAAATCAGACGCTTAATAGGAAACTCCTGAGATGGCGTTGATCCACTCTAGTTTTATTAACACAATATGTTTAATACATTATAAACTCTGCTCACTAAGTTAAATTGTAATTTGTTTTAATTGCCAAAATATATAAGTCATAAATATACTTGTGTTCTGTTTGTGATACAAGTATTAACGAGTCCCAACGTTTACATAATAATAATAATTTACATGATAATATGCATAGTATAAATGGATAAATAATTTGTTGTCACTATAACTAATGGATAATTTAATAAAACTGTTTGAAGTGAGGAAAATAACTTCAAGTAGAATTATTGTCTTCTGTTTTTGAATTCAATGACTACAGTTGATAAAGTTCATTAATTTTAATCCTATCAAACAAAAAAAATCGTTCCACGATCTTTATTTTCTATGCACTTTATTAGTTCTTTATGGTATACCTTGAACAATTTTGTTTTGGAGGATTTGTAATTAACGAATTATGCAGTTGACTGACTACAAATAAAATATTGATAAAATAAAAATGTACAATTTAAAATGTTGATAATTTATATAAATATTACGATAAATTCATAGTTGGCTGCATACATTTATGTATATGTTACATTTTTTTTTCAATTAAATGTAAATGGTAAATATATTTTTTCTGAATGATAATTATCATCTATCTACTGATCAATAATACTACCTTCTAAAATAGTTGACCCTAAGTATATATAGTTATATATTTTTCAAGATGGTAGAGGTTTTAGTCTAATGTTAAAAATTAAAGATGTTATACGATATTATTGACTTTAATAGTACTTTGACACCTAATTATAGCATATTATGTGGGTATGAAGTGGCCAATATATTGATGCATTAGCCACATATTCTTATGGCTAAAGTTCATCAGAATATTATATTACCATTGTATTGGTATATTATTATTTTTATATCCTATGGTATATTGATGGGTTTTAAATCGTACTATTTTCACTACGATTCTATTGTTATTTCCCTTTATAGTTTGACTGTATGTTTTTTCGTATTCCATCGTTATCAAAGGCAATACATTTGTTTATCCTGTTGGAAAAAAATTTCAATCTCCGATACACAAATTCAATTTTATACAATATACAAATTGCAAACAGATTAATAGAGCTAGATTATATACAATAATAATGTGTATAGTTTATATATAATATAATGTATGGACATAATTGAACTATAGTAATCATATCAATAGGCGATCAATTATTCTTCTCTAGAGAAATTATTTGTGTTATTTTTTAACGGTCTGGAGAAAAGGTTGCAATATTGCAATAGGCTTTTTATTAATCCAATGACTAATGCTATATTTAGTAAAAAAAAAAAAAAAAATGTAAAATGCGTACATTATTCCACCGTTATACACGTAGGTATACGATATAATATGTATGCGGGGAAGAAGAATATAGTCACCGAGGTGTAATTAAGTCGGTTTCGCGATCCAGTTTGTTAGCCGGCACATTAATGTAAATTATGATATTATGAAAACCAAGCGCCAGTTCGCCGTTGCGGTGGTTATAAATAACGATAACCCTCCACTCCTCGGCGTGCTGCAATGGCTGCGTATTTTAACCAAAAATTGGTAGACGTGCCAGAATTATTACGCCGTTATACAGTACAACGGTCATTTAAATTGCCAAGACCCCGCCACTTTTGTCAGTTTTCCCGCGGCACCCCTACACGAAATCGTCACTGGCGTACCACACACGAATTTATATATAAAATCGGTGACGAAAAAGCTATAATACTAATGTCTCGGAGGGTTTTTTTTGTCCGAAGGCGTTTCTAGTCAATGAATCGATGTGGGACCTAAACACGTCTCGACTAGAATCGCCTGTCGAAAGATTTCAATTTCAGCAGACGGCGTTCCCCGGGGACGACTTCATTAACCGGTTGATGTCGGTCGGCGGTGAAAAGTTTTATGGGCGTCGAACGCTGAAAATGTGCGTAGTGCGTGTGTGTTTGTGTGTACAATGTGTTCTCGGCCACCGAATTTTGTGTCTATAGTAGTTTATCTAACAAGCACGTACAAAAATGATTTTTATAAAAACAATAACGTGATAATATGAAAGACGGTCGGGAGCGTACGATTTTGACTCAGAAATGCGCTTTTGATTCGGTTTGAATTCGTTCAATTTCAAAAATCTGCACTAAAATACTTTAATATACCCGCTCAAACAATACTATTAACAAGCGAGCGAGCGAAAGCAGTTATTCGAATGTGCACGTCTGTTTATATGTAACTTTGAAACCGTTATTGTGAACAAATAATATAATCGGAGGCTTATTTTTGTTCAATTGTTGTTAGTGCCGCCACCCGAGTTGACGCCTTCTACCGACATAAAAGCGTAGAGGCTTACGCGCATAAAAACATAATAGCATAATAATAATGAAAAAATATATATATTGTAATGCGAAATAATGACATTAATTCCGTGTTAATGAGTGCGATGAAGTGCAACGAACAATCCGCAGAGCAATATTTTTCAGCATCGATACAACATATTATTAACAATTAAATAGGTAGTCGGAATATAAATATTATAACAACGGAAACGAAAATATATCAAAAAAAAAATAAAAATATCCTTCTCAATAATAACATGGAAAATATTCTCTTTTTGAGTTTTGTCAACACAATCGAAACACGAACAGAATGTTTTGTTCGCAAATGAAGTATAAGCTATCATATTAGAGTATTATAATATAATATAACAATAATAAAGCCAATAAAACGGAAAACTACCTTAAACGAAAGTTTTTATAGTACTCTGAAGTTTCTTTTTTAACCGTTTTCATTGTATGAATATTCTCATAGAATGTATTCAGAGGACTTGTAAATTTAAAAATGGAGATTTAATTTTACAACTATGTACCATTTTGACGTTAAAAATTAATTGTGTGTATTGTTTGCAATTCATATTACCGAATAAGATTTTAAAAAAGATCCATTGAATTGTCACGAATACAACTTTGATTAGAATCAGTGTATTATTATTATTGTTTGTGATCCTACGGAATTGTTTGAGACATCAAATAAATAAAATAAAAACATATTTTAGTCAAAAGAATGATTTGATTTTTAATATAGTTTCTCGAATTTTAAATTGTTCTACGTCAAAAGTTCGGATTTTACGATTGAAAATTATCATTTGATTTATGTTTATAACTTAGAAACAAAAAATCACAAAAATACAAAATGTTTAAAAAAAAAAAAGTTACGGAACTAAGATAATGTTGTGTAACAACTAACAATAATGTATACATTTGTTTACATTAAAATTTTAATTTTAAATTAAATTGATACTATAATAGTAATCGCTAATCAATATTTAAAATTATAAATAAACATGAAGTTACAGTATATATATAATTTAAATATATTCATGATTTCAAGTTTCAAATTTAAAATTTTGAGATAATTGCCACAAGTTTTACGTTTTGAATAACTGACACGAACTGTATAACAATACATAAATAACTTTAGTTTCCATACAAAATGTCACTCGTAAAATAAGTATATTTTAGTATGCATAGTTTATCCAATTAATCAACTTGTATGTGGGAAGAAAAATCAAAGTGCAGTGATATAATGTTCAATAACATATGATACACGAGTAACGAACAAAATGACAACAATAAATTGATGATATATTTTATAATAATAATAACAATAAATTCTACATTTCTATAAGCTCTGCACAAAAAAACAAAATATAATGGACAAATACTTTTTCTTAGCGACTCGACACACAGACTTATATACAGTTTTGTATTTTTCAGATCCGAGTGTTCCGAGGCATTCATAAACAAAATATTGAACTCGAGGCTAGACATCTGTCGGTGAGTATTTCCCAAGTTTAACGGTTACTAGTTTTCATAAGAAAATTATAGTGCAGCGGGGGAATACAAATAATAATAAAAAGTGTGAAACTTTTATCGAGTCAGTGACTGGAGTGAGTTTAAGTGTGAGCATAGGCATCACAAAAATATGTTTCACCAAGATTATAAGTTGTCTATCGGTGGAAATTTATTTATTTTTTCCTCCGGTGTGGCAAACGAAGCGGGTTATTGATCGAATTTAGTTTTCCGAAGGTAAATTACTGTAGCAGCGACCGAAGCGTGGAGGTGTTGGGGGTGTGTAAATTATAACCGTAATAATTCGGCATGAAAAATAAGAGAAACTATGTGAGTTAATTGCCAATTTTTGTTGACCGGTGAGTGAAAATATGGGTTAGTCATGTTTTATGATGGCGGAGGATTGAAATCAGTAGATACATGGGACAGAAAATTCTAATGTTTACCGTCAAGAGACGAAAAATAAAAATATTCGAATTAAAACATAATATTATTAAGGGCGCGAGTTTGTTTTAATTATTATTTCGGTGGAAAAAATAACTTGAAAAAGAAAAAATAAAGAATCACAGTGGTAGGCCGTTCGTTAGTCGGTTGAAAACTAAAAGTCTGTTTATTTGCGTCAGATGAATTTCGTGCGCCATTTTGGAATCCATTCACATGGAATAAGCTGCGCTCGTTCTTTGTAACGTCCTCGTTCCTTTCCTTTTTTTTTTTTTTTTTTTTGGTCACATTGACAAAATACATTTTTTCGACTTGTCCATAAATCATACGACAGCCGTACATGGCATCTTACACTCCACTCCTTGTTGGAAAAGAGGGCAATGAGAAAAATAACCCAAGCAAATCATATCAATTGGTTACTGGAAAAAACAATATTGAAATTATTATTATTACTATCATTAGAAAAAAAAAAAATACGTAGCCGATACTTTTGATTGAGCACTGTTTAAAGATATATTCAAATATTTAAATACGCAAGTTGTCTACACTAAAACAATAACGATTGGTTATATATATATTATAAGTATGTACAAAAAATAATAAAATAACGAATACAAATCGTTCTCTGAATATCAAACTAAAAATGCAATTAAACATATGTCAAATTTAATAATATAATGTTATTAAATAAACAAAAAATATGTTAAGTTTTCCGGATAAATCATAAAGTACACTTATTTTACTTTTTGATTATTTGCATCAACTTCCAAAGATATTATTTTATTTGTATCTAAAAACTATGAAGGTTTTGCAAATGCTATTTTTACAAGTGTATGCATTGGTTTTTTTTTCTAGATAAGATCGATATCGAAATACAACATTTTAACTCTGTAATATCTTATCTTAGAATATATTATGTCAAGGTACCTTTGAAATACAAATTAAAAGAAAAAACATTTATTAAGAGCCTTTAAGGTTGCATTGCAATTTGATCGGAAACAATTCGGTGCCAACATAATCAAGGTTAATCTACGAAAATCAACTAGTAACATCAATATTTGTTTTTGACGCTTTCTGGAGAAAGTCACTGCTGAAAACATTTCAATTTAAAATTGAGGCGATGAATCAAAACCACTATAGTATGCGTAGAACAATCATCACCTCCATCAGTCATTGTAAAATAACACAAAAACTAAAGTAATGACAATCAAAAGTGAAACTATATTTAGTTATGACATTTATTTGTTGCATGAATTCACTATATTGTGGATCAATACGACCGTCGTTTATTTTTGTTATCAAAAAATAAAATAAAAATATATCAAATATTTTATCACCCCGACAACTATATGTTACCATACGATATAATTATATACATAACTATTATATATAATATATATATATATATATATATATATGGTATAATCACCATAAAAATAGGAAAACTAAAACATTTATATTTTTATCGTTATCCTGGAAAGCTGTGAAAATTATAATTTTCTTTGACCACTTTCCGCTCGTTTGGTTCAGTTTATTTCTTCAATATTATACAATAAAATACAACGTTATGTTATACATTTAAATATAAGATATATATATTAAACACATAAATACAAATATTTTATGATTCATTTAAAGACCAAGAATAAGTATAATAAATTATGAACAAAGTATTACGAGGATGGTAATATTACATTTTATACAGAATTCAATGCGGAACACAAAAGTATCAAAGTACTCAAAGATTCAAATTTTCTTCGTTGATTTTATCGATGTAACCTAGTTTTTAAATTTCAAAAAAGTATTCAACTCCATAAAATTTGCACAGAGCACAAAATAAATTTGCAGTGACTCGTAAAACTAAGAAATCAAATCTTTTCGGAAAGAAATGTACTCGAGTACTTTGATATAAATTCAAATTTTAAATTAAATAAATAAAAAAACCAGTTTAATTTTATGTATTTTTACAGTAGATACCTACCTTCATAGTACGTTTAATATTTAATTATTATAATATGTATTGTATTAAGTTGTCCTCTTTTATTTATCAATTTTTGAAATTTTCTCTCTTTATGTTTTAAATAAAAAATAAGTAACAAAAATATATCGAAACACCTACGTCCCATATATTATAATAGATTATATTCGTTACTATTTTTATGAAGTAATGTATTTTAACTTTAATATTTATCAAATTGTCTAAATATGTCGAATCATTTTTATGACCAGGGCACAGATTTATTCTATATATATAAAAATGGAGCCAAAAATGTATAAAAATGCATCAATTGAGAACGGCTGGGCCGATTTGGCTCAAATTTTTTTTAAATTGTTCGTAATTTCCAGGAGAAGGGTTTTACGGAAATTTTGAAAAAACTCTTTTTTAAATTTTTGTTTAAAAAATGTTTTTGACGATTGATTTTTTGAATTCCGGAATGTATTTTCGGATTGAAAAAGCTACAGCAAGATTTAGCTTATAAAATTGTCCATATGCCATAATTAATCGTTAAAATGGGGCCCCCGGCCAACACCAAAAAAAATGGATCAACATGGAGAAATATGTCGTGTATTGAATATTAGGTATTAATATTATGTTTCACTATATAAAGTAAAGTGGATCATAAAGATGATCAGAAAGTTGTCATAGTAAAAAAACAAATTAAAAATTATCTATCCATGTATATTGTATAATATTGCTGACATAAAAATAAAAAGTTAAAAATAATATTATTATTAAATTAAAATTTTAACGTGGATTTACTACATGGGAATCCGCCCAAGGTATCACTTTTTTGTAGTTTTTTTTTTAAGAGTATTTTCTTTTTGGCAAAACAACGTTTGCCGGGTCAGCTAATATATAATAAAATAGTCTCATTTTAAAATTTGTATAAAAGTACTGAATAAAAAAAACAAATCAACGCACTAAAGAAACTATATTCACTAGAGTAATAAATGCGTAACCGACATGGCGATATCAAAAAATATTTATACTTACCTGGTATTTAATCCTACTTGTTATAACGTTCTCGGCGTTTTCTATTCGATTTACTATGTATTTGACTTATTGTCAATATACGAGTATATTTGTGAATACGTTAACATAATAATAACACAAAATAATATTTACTTATTCTTAAAATATTTAAGAAAATGTGTTTACTTAAAAATGAAACGAATACGTTTTATTTTATGTTATTTCAATACAATTATGACGATCATTTTTTAACTGTATGCAATTAATTTTCAATTACAATATTTATTAGAATGTGTTTTAATAATTTTAAACGGTTAAAACGCAAAATATAATCCGGTGTATTCCATGTGTAATAATATGATAATAATAATAGTTATTATAATTTACTGAGCCTAAATTTATTTGGGGTTTTTCACCCATTAAACGAAGCTGGCCTTTGGGTGTAACGTAAATGAATTCATGCGTACATTTATCTACAATTTTATCGTCAAAATTAAATGTGAGACATTCACTCAAGTATGATTTGAATTGTTTATTCTTACCGTATCGAAAAATCATGACAACGCTTCTGTACACATACAAATGATCGGACATATATTTTGGGTGACAAATAGACATAGTTTTGACATAAATGTTTTCGTGGGCAACCAGATTGTACACATCAGTCAAAAGAAATTGGTATTCAATCACTTATGGCAGTTGTATTGAGATTGGTGTGAAAAACAGGACAAGAAAAGTATTGCGAAAATTTATAAAGTAATTTTGAAGTTATTTTTCACTTTAATATTTAATAATATAAAATACATAAATAAATAAAATATGACAACCATATTTCTTCTCATTTAATTTATTCTGTTGGTGGTGAAAAGAAAAACTAAAAATTTGTTTATAAAGTCATAATCGTAAAAACATTGTTATAATATTAACAATAGTGTTTTGTTTGTTTGAAAATTCTCTTACAACTTTCTTGACACCATCGGAATATAACAATACCTATAGTACAGTATCAAAAAAGTTCATATTATTTACGATATTATAATAGACTGATGTCCACTGCGATTCAATGTACACTCAACGATTATTGTTGCGTTTTGCCGTTTTTAGTGAACATTTCATAATTACGACGTTGATTTCTACCCGTATCATTCTAGTGTGCACTGTCAAACTACGGAATAAAATACAAAATCGAATACTTCGGGGATGCGTGTTTATGTACACGCATCTAAACCTAAGTCATTATGAAGACGGTTTTAATTAATTTTATAACAACGTTTATTCCGATAACGAACCGCCACGTCGATCCTCTTATGAATTACAAACAGTGCTCATCGGTTTACCTCACCGGGGATTTAAACTCGAAAGACGCGCGTTACGCGCGGCACGGTGTAGAACCAAGCGGATTGCGAATGCGAGCAGGTATACCCACGGCATCAAACGCTCATTTGTATTCGGAGAGATAAACGCTGTGACCCTTTTCTCGGTCCGAAAACCGTCCGTCGCCGCCAAAGTCGCGAGTAATTCATAAATGGATGTTCGGACGCGACGCGGTCGGTTTTGGAAGGAGAGGGTAGACAGCCGCCGCCGATAATGCACGAAACGACGTTATATACAGCGGCTTTTAACGTGGACTGAAGTCGTTAATTGCTCTTCTCCGTCTCCGAGGGCGACTTTACATTTATATATTGTATAATAATGTAATATTGTACGACACTGAGTTATTTATAGTATTTAATTTACATCATACACGTATATACTATATATATATTATATAGTAACGCTCGGCAGTCTATCGTTGGAATTTGAAATTATAGACCGACACTAGACAGAACAATCGCGATTTATTCGATTTGGACGGACTGCTGTCGCTATAATACAAACAGAGTGCCGACGACGAAAAGTAGCGGGACGAGCGGGTCCCCCCGCGTATCGTTATTAATCGGCCGAGACCGGATCAGCCATCACGCGGACCAGAAGCGAATAGCATATATATATATATAACCGAATCCTCTGCGTTTCAGCAGTCGCGGGGTGCGCGCGCAATACACTACGCACGTACATATACACATATACTACATTATTATATACTATCTAAGACGATCCCACCACACGGGTGATAAATGTTCGATCACGAATTCGGACATTCGGGCGCCTGCACTCCGACGAGCAGTAGATGAAGCGCAGACGGCTGGCAGTGAAGTCGCCTATGTACCGTTCGAAAACGTTTGCCGACAAAAAGCTGCTCTCGTACGGCAACCACTTACCATTTAAATGGCTGTCGGCGTACATATATAATAATAATATTTATATATGTGCGCAGACCGAGGTCGTGGTATAGTGGAACGCGGACGGGATGAGCGGAACGAGAAAACGCACGGTCCATTAAGCTTTCTTTTCTTCGGCCGCAGCGGCGCAAAAACGAAATTAACATTATTCGAAAAACAAACTCGCCCGCCGTCGTCTCACACGGCGGTTCGGTCCAGATGACCCGTGTTGAAGCTGTACGCGTTCTTCGGTGCCATGCGTATTCCGCCGCCGACGAAGAGACTTTTCGACCGAAGACGAATAGAATTGTTTATATCGCGCACGCGTAAACTACAAGGAATTACCGCCATCCGAGTCGGATAAATATAATATGTGTTTGCTTGTATGTGCGAAATAGAGTTGTCTATACACATGGCGTATATACATACATATATGCACCATATAGTGACAACGAAGTTAAGGATTAAGGAGGCGAGGGAGCTCGACTGTCTACAAAGTTAACGACATGTGTCAAACAACAATCGTCGGATGGCGGATGAGGGGTATTACACTGGCTGTTGTATAGTTTATTTGAACATCGTCTTAAATATAACGAGGATAAGAATAACAATATTATAATAACTTGTATGTCGTATACTATTATAATAATAAACTATTTTGTCAGTCAATTGTGTCGTTTCAGCTCTTTGAACAATAATATTCGTATCGTTGTAATTGCTCAGATGACTCCATTAACAATCCAAACACTGTATTTGCATTTCGTCTACCATCAATTGGATGTAAAAGAAAAAAAAAAGTAAACGAACAGAATCGATTTAAACTCTTTTCTTTGTTTTTCTGTCCGATTTTCGTAGTGTGTATTTAACTAGTTAACTGCGCGAGGGACAAACATCTGAGAATTTCGTAATGAACTCAATTTTACAATTTTATTTGTTGAAGCTCAGTATTTACTCTTACGATCCTCGTTCATTATAAGAAAATTCTTTTACGGGCCATGGTATATTATTATTACAGTTATTATGGGGTCACTGAAGTGACGTTAAAGATAAACGTGCATTAAGACGTACACTCCGACAAACAAGATTATAATATTACAGTATTCATACCGTACATTATATTTTAGCTATATAGTTGTTTTGAAACACAGCAAACATATAATTACTTGGAATTTATTTTGTTCGTTTTATATTGGAATCTGTACAATTAGATGATACTATATTTTTTTCAGAAAAATGTTATCATTATTTATATGCGTGTAAAATATGATGAAGAAAATACGTAGGTGAGCATAATTGGTGAATGACTTTTCATAAAATATATTCTTCAAATAAAAATGCTTATAAAATAATTATATTTAAAATTAAGTTTTAAAGTTTGATTTCAATAATAAGAAAAAGTTTACAAGATGACCTTAAAGTAAACTGTGGTAAAGTTCAATGTCTGGTTCTTAGCCAAAAAAGTTTTTCGTCAGTCAAACTAGTCGAAGTATGTGGTACAAACTTTACCCAAATTTTGGTTTAGCCAAATCTTTAGAACTGCATCTTTATTAGAATTAAAATTCTATACATGTATATCCGTTTTAAGTTATTATAAAATAGGTTGTAATTTCTAGCTTATTAGCAGCATTTCAAATCGATGAACTTTACGATTATTTCATGTCTGTCTTGTACGCCTTCAATTATTATTGGATTTCGTTTTCAAGTCCATATTATTAATTCACATTAAACTGTACTTCTATTAAAGTTCTTATTATTGTAATTTTCAGTGCACACATTACACAATACACATACAGTATATTCTCTGACAATACTTGAATGTCATTTTTTGAATAATGTTAAAACGATTAGATAGTCACTTTAAAACAGTAGCGTGAGAGTTGGTTATTATTTTTATGGTTTTTTGACAATAGAAACCATATAATAATATAATAATGATATAGTTGATAGTTTATCGATTAAAGAACTACAGTGAAGGCGGTGATGCGATGAAAAATTTGATTATATCTCCAGTACAATTCGTATATGTATATATTATATAATAGGAGATTTTTTTTATCAAACAACACTTATTATTTCATAATCTATTAACGTTTTTTAAAAAAAAAAATTAAAACAATATATTTTCAATGTTTTTTTTCTTATTTTTTTTTGAATTATAACATACATTTATAATTTCATATTATGAAACAAAATATTTTTCGAAATATTTCGATTTTTATACAAATCGGAATTAGGACGAGTAGTTTATAAGTTATAAGTGTTAAAAGTTTATTTAAGCGAGGTAGTGGCCAACATTTTGCGGGGTATCCTCGTACAAATCCACTGTTCTCAACTAAACATTAAATAATTATAACTCGTGTTACTCGTCTCAATTTCGATTTGTATGTATCAAAATACTAACAAATAAAAAGGTTTTGCCGTATAATATAAAATTAAAAATGTATGTCATTAAAAACAGGAAAAAACTTTTAAAAAAAATAATGATAGAAAATTATTAAAAAATATAAAAATATATATTTAAAAAAAGGTTCTTTTATTTCAACTGAAAATTATGTAAAAACGTATTTTCAAAAAAACATTAATAGATTTCGAAATAATGAGTGTTGTTCGAAAAAAGAATCGCCCTCTGTATATATATATATGTATGATGGAAATATATTATCACCGTTAACTTTCGACAGTAGTGGCGTGTTAATCGACTTTAGCGCAATTTTTCTTCCTGTCGATTCTCAGTCGTACACCTTTCGCACTTTAATAAACGCCTTGGAGCAGTATTATATATATATTAGAAACCACGTGTGTCGTCAACCTGTCGAAAAGTTCGTGCGTACATTACCGGACAGTGATTAATTCCATGTACGCATTTTCGAACCGAAGTCCTCGACTGTTTACAACGAGAACGTCCGTCCGTCGAATACACGGTAGAGCGTCTAGAACTGTCACGGTCGTAGCAATTCAGTTTATTCGAAGACAGATCGAGACGAACTTCTATAGGTGACGATTTATAAACGCCATCACTCTACTCCCGATACTATTTATAGTAATGATAATATAATTTATTATTATTTTTTGTCGTGTTCTACGTAAATCTCGCGATTTCGATAAAAAATAAAAAAGCTTAACATGACCAGAATATGTATTTTCAGAATCACGTAGGATGTGGCGGTGATCTAAAAGATTTAAACGAACATTTTTTTGTCTTCTAAACACAGTCGTATCGTCACTATCGTCTCGTACAAAAAGTCAACGATATATTATAGGCAAATTGCCCTGTGCTCTGCGAAAATCGTGCTCGGGGAGTGTGGTTGCAGCCGTTCGGTTGTATGACGCCGCCACAAAGTACCGTCTGTGTGCACATAGAAGTCGGTTGTTCCGCGCACGCCAGGGTCGTGACAGTACAAAGTAAGACTTGCGGTCGTAAATCACCGTCGTCGCGGGTACCACGGTATCTAATGCGGTATGCCCGATAATTCCGCCACGACACTCGGAATACGTATACGTATTATATATTATAGGTCGCGAGAACAGTAAGAACGACCGTAGGTATAGTGATGGCGGCAACAGTGTCTGTATGTGTGTACAATGTACATGGTGTATATATTATATATATATATGTATTAAAGCCTATTGGAACACGAGAGTAAAACCGTTTCGACAAAATAGATGATATACGTGTACGTATATATATATATTATAATATGTATATATTATACATGTATAGCGGTGCGGAAAACGCACGAAACCAGGTTAGCCGAGGTGGCGGTGGATTGAGTTTCGAGGGTGAATTTATTACCTGTCGTCCGCCCAGCAGTGGTATCGCCCTCGTGCTCGTGCCCCTCGAACGCCATCCCGTCGTCACGGTGCTCGTCGGACACCCTCACCGCGCGACGTCGGCGGTCGACGAGAATTTATGCATGCCACCGTTTGACTCTCGGCCTGTAGCGCGTATCCGCCTCCCCTCGCCGCCGTCGCACAAAAAACGCTTTAGAGACACTGACTCTATTCAGTCGTACACGCGAACGTTATATTATATATTATTATGTACCGCGTCAGATGAATATATTGCAAATGCGGTGGGTGTAATGTGTGCGTGTGTGTGGCTGTGGGGGTGGTGTCTTCGCGGTCAGCAGAGCGGGAAAGGTCCGAGCACGACGATCGGGGCGTTTCGGCGGCGAAGGAGTTACGGTGGGTAACTGCAGCCGGGTAAGAAGAGCGTCAAACGTTTAAACCTCAACCGACCTCGCTCATCCCCCGCGCACTCTAATTATGTCACTGCGCATAATCCTTTGATCTCGTTAACTGCGGTATATAACTTACAACCGATGTGACCGGTAGGCGTCTTTACTCTACCCGCCCCTCCGCTCCACGCACACGCACACATATACACCGACGCAAAGTCACAGTGTAATATTATTACAAACTCTGCGCTGCAGACTGCGAACACCGGACTATAGGGTACACCATAGGTTGCAGTATTATATCGTTGTTTTGATGAAGCGATTAGTCAAAAAATGTTTTCATCACACTACCTATAATAGGTATACGCCGTAGCTAGTGAAACCAAAGTGGTCAACAGAACGACGCAAATTGTGGTACATTCGATTATATACGAGTAATATATTCGTGTATACTTATTTATAACGTATAAATAGAACATACTTTTTTTTTTTCATTTGATAAAACTTTGCACTTCAATTTAAACACATTTCCATTTAGATCATTCCCAGACGCTCGTGAACACGTACCCGTGCACTCTAAAAACACTGCAATACCATCATCTCGCCTATGCGGTGCCTCAAAACATTTTAATATGTATGTTTGATTTCGTTTGAAACGATATTTTAACGTTTGTCGTAAAATAACGTATTAAGTGTATCACATAAATATATCAGTCAAGACGACGGAATTACTGCTGAAGTACAAAATGTCATATCCAAGTATATACAATCAATGAAAAATCACAACATAATAAGTTTTCCTGATCACTATACTCAGAAAACCACCAGTCCTAAAGTACTACGAATAATAAACGCACATGAATTAATATCTGCCAAACTCACCAATTGTATATTCGTCAACTAAATTGCCAGTATTTAATCAATGACGGTGACAACTTACTGTAACAGTTGAAACTCAATTATCACAGCTTATTCCATCGTTTCTTCAAATACAAACTCTTTGACGAGCACAAAACTAATTTCTATAAGCCCGAGAAAATTCTTTAACAAAGGTGATATATTATTAACTTTCTTAAAAATTACATGAAATTAAAGTCAAACAAAAACGTTGTAAGCTAGTCATTGCTATTTTTTTTTCTTGTTTCGCTGTGCGTTAAATGTGGAAAATGACCTACATTTTCTATGACTTAAACTTAAAAAAAAGTGTTCTTTATATTATTTATTTACGAATAACCAAAACTATGTTGTTTATTATGTGTGTGGTTAAAGTAAATATAATTGTTTTAAAGTCTGCTCACCATATAATATTAAATGTATTATAAAGACACGAAAGCCTTTGATGTTTTTAGTTGCTTTCAACCAAAATATCTTAATTTATGTTGCTCGGAGAACGGATCAATAATTAAAACAACGATTAAATAAACACAATATAATTAAATTTGCAATTCTACGCTGTTTTCACATATTGTGTTTGAAACATTTTATTTTTGGTTTTGTAGTGTATCATATTATAATTGCTGATGCCTACTATATTATATTACACCATACATACAGACTGTTAATTTATTCATTCCGTTTGAAAATTATATAAATTCGTTTGAACAATCCTACGAAAATTAAAACTCTTAAAATAATAATAAAAAATCAAGTTTCTACAAGTAGGTGGTCTTATTCTAAAATATACATTTTGCATAAAAATATTTTTAATTTTTAATGATATGCGTTGACTGCAGACTGTTACTGATTTTCATTTGTATGCTTGCATTTTATTAATACCCAAAGTTATTAAATGAACACGGGACGTATTATTATGATAATAATAATTATTATAATATGTCATATTATGTATAGTGTGTCAGTGTATATTCAGTATAATACGCATTATGTATTTATATTATAAATTCGTTTTAAATTTAAATTGAATCTAAATTGAATTCTTATTTTTTTTTCAATTTTATAATATACTAAAAATAAATTTTAAAGTTTCAATAGAACATGTTTTAACCATAGGTTATATGAGATAATTCTCGTGTCTCATTTTTTGTATTTCAATACTTTTTTAAGAAGGTTTGTTAGATTTAAATCAGAATAATGAAATTTAAAGCAAAAATGTGATAGGGTAACCTTTTTTTACTTTTTCATTTTTGTGTACCTTTCGAATATTCTACATTACAATATCGCATACGTCCATTACTCAAACTCAGTTGTGTTACTTCAAACGATTTGCACAAAAGTGACCTCAACTTAAATAATATATTTTTCATTTTTCAAACTTTTTGGTAAATCCTAAAAAATGTGATCAAAGTGGAAATAATTTACTTTGTGGAATAATGGAAAATCTAGCACAATGAAATTATGATAATTTTTCTTGTCAATTTATAATAAGGTAATAAGTATTGAAAACTAAAATATCTTAATAAATTTATTTATAATTATGTTTTTGATTAAAAACTTAACTTTATGTCTTACGGAGAATTAAAATTATACTTTCATTATATTGCGATTCATAGTTGTTATTATCGTTTTATATATCAAAAATAAATTATACATTATCTCTACTCAATTGTTGTGCATATTATTACAACCAATATTTTTTATTTTTGGTACTATAATGTTTCTTTTAGGGTTTATTATTCATTTTAGATATTATCATAATAAAAAATGTATTTATTATAAATTGTATGATATAATTTATTAACAAATTTAGTTTGTTGTATCGGTGTGTCGATTAAAAAGTCAATGCTACAACATATTATATTCATTTGTATTGAGACTTTGTGTTCAATACTTACAATACCTACTTACATATTATGTTATTGTTTTTTAAATTAATTTTGGTATAATAAATATATGCTTAATGAAATAAAAATTAATTTTTGTAAAATAGACTACAGAGACTACATAAACACAGTAACAATTCAATAAAACGGAACAAAACAATAACAACGATATCGGATATGCGATAACGATTTATAAAATAATATATATATTTAATCGGTAATAAACTAATAAATAATACTAAAAGTAATTCCATTTCAATTTCCCACTTATTTTTAGAATGGCTGCGATTAGACCACCGTGAATTTAAACACGCTCCTCATTGCCCACATATGGTAGGTAGACGGGAGGGTTACCACTATCTTTGCATTACCGGTTATTGCATTATAAATTAATAATCACTCTAACGCGTTTAGATGTTGCATCATTACTTTACTACCGTTTGTCCACTTCAGAGTGGCTGCAACATAATATGATGGTCATCAAATATTAATGTTGCATTGTCCATAATATGTCCATATGTTTTTACACATAACGGTATTAAATATTTTTCTAAAGATAAAATTGAAAAAAATAGTGGATTTTTGCTAGGTACATAGATATTTTTGGTTAGAAGATTTAAAACTAATTATCAAATCACTCATAGCACTTACAATTTACGAATTTGATATTACCTACACTCTGTGATGCTAATTGAAAAATATTTTCAAATTGGACACAGTTGGCCAGATTTATATAGTTAGTAAAATGTTAATTTGATACTTATTCGTGTGTGAAAACATTTGTTAGTAAATGTAAACTTGGCAATACATCAATGTATATGATTATTAATTAAATTATTTTTCAGAAATTTTTCTCACATCATTAATGATTAATAAGAAGCATTTAAAGTGACAAGCTTTCAGAGTTTAGCTTTTCAAAGTTTTACTAACAGAGGTTTTTTCCGTTTACACAAATAATTATAACGTAAAATAACATCTTTCAACGGGTTTTATTGTAAAAACATATATAAAAAAAGTTATAATATTGTTATAATACATTGTTTACTCTCTTATTGCCGAATAAATTCAATAAAATAAAAATAGCTCTCTGAAAATGAAACAACAACTACACTAATAAAGTATGAATAACATGGATCTTACATTTTAATATTATAGTGAATAACATAAAAATAATAATTGGTAAATTTGTATTTATTTTAAAAACTACAATTCACAATTTAATATTAAATAACGTATTTAGTAATAGTATAATATAAATTATTCATATTACACCCAATAATGTATATTTATTATTTCACTAAAAATATGTTTTTTATTTGTAATTTGAACTTTATAAATAATTCATATTTTTATAACTGGTATGATTCAATTAAATCATTAAATTTCGTTATTTTTTTTTTTAAGAAAAATTATTGCAGAGGAGTATTTTAAATAATTTTATAAAAAAGTAAAAATAATGATAAATAAAGCTCGTAGATTTCACTATGCTTTGGATTGGGTATTGTGCAAAATATAGTATTGTTGTTATTGTTATAATTTTTTAACTGCATTAAAATTTTAATGGGGAAGAAGAATGATTCCGAAAATCATTATGTATTTATGTCGTATGAAACCATATCAAGCGTTAACCAAAATCGTGTATATGGTACAAAAGCCAAAAATCCTGAACTAATATTTGATTTTGAATGTTTCTATATAAAAAAAAAAAAAAAATAAGTAAATAAAACCAAAGTTAAAGCTGCGAGTGATTTCGAAGCCAATCGCGGGGACCGTTCAATTAGTTAAAAGGAAACTTCAAATGTAATCTAACTTTCTTAATATCTAATCAAGACTCGGAGCGCAATAAACGCAGCGAAAGCATATTGTATATACAATGTATATATACATACATGTATTATATATGAGTGTATACCACAAAACGAAATCGGGTCAAGTCGCATTCGACGGTGTCCCAATTACACGTTTCACGGTAATTTCTTTCGACTGCCCTACAGGTTAAAACGTTATTGTGCTTAGGGCCGACGCCTTGTTTTTACCGTTTTCGTGCAAAAGTAGGAATCCCACGAGAAACTCACCAAAATTAAAAACAATAACAATCGACGAAAACGTTTTCGGCTATATGCACTCAGTGGTTTCTCCGAGTAAACGCTCCGCAGGTCGGTCAAGCGTACACAGCGTATCGATAAAATTTGTGACACAGCAACATCACCAAACTGTTTCTATTTTAACGCTAAACATAAAATATTTATGTACCTATATATATTATTATCATACTCATAGGTGACATTGGGTGTAAAAAAATAAATGTACAAAAAACATTTGCTGATATTTTTTTTTTAATAAATACTTGAAAATTCACCGATATAAATATACATTTATAAAAAACGTCGTACCGATTGACGGTGGTCGAAGAGATAACGAGTGTCGTTGTGTTTAGCCTCCATGTGTGATATCGTATATTACACTATAATCCCTTCTTTTTTTTTTTTTTTACTGACGTTAACTCTCGTTGGTATACTTATTTTTTTGTCTGAAACGCCGATCTCTTAATGACGGGCGGGCGATCAGCGTTTCGGGAAAGTCTACGGGGTCGGGGTCTAACCTAAATCGTTTAAAAACGATCAAACGTCGGAGCGGAGGTCTTCGACTACCCGCACTTTCAATCCCTTCTGGAGTATCGACTGCGGAATATAAAAAAAAAAAATAATACCTCCCGGGATTTTTGGCTCGTACTACACATTATACGCCGATGCACGCACGCACGCACGCACGCACGTGTGATTCTACGTTGTTTTCTTTATGTTGATAAAAACCCTCTCACATACCCTTGTCATCGCGTCCCCGTCTATATGCGTCCACACCGCGTGTAGTCACACCCACGTCGTAGCCGACCCTGTCACGGTGTCCCGTACCATTATGCATTTAGTTCAATGAGCCAGCGGTTAATAGTCGATTACATCCACCGCATCGACATAAACATGTTTATATTGCCGATTTTTCGATATCGCGAAAACGGGCTGCCCTCTCCCAATTCGCCGCTCCGTACAGGATAAATGGACGGCTTGAAGCCGATTTTGTTCGTACATCGGATGACTTTATCGTCACTATATACATCACGCCGATATTTCATTGTATTCATTGATTCGTATGTTGTCTGACTCGGACATGTCTGTTTTCTCTTACATCGTAACGGACAGTCGTGCGGAGGCGTGTTCATTTTGCGGTAATTATACATACTACTTTATGCATATAAATATACGTATAAGTATGGTGTATACATTGAATAAACTTCGGTATTGTCATTGTGGCATTTATAGTAATGCACATAAACAGCGGTCAGCAATATTGTTAGACTCTGGAACCGCATTCAAAAATTTAAAAAGTTTTGCGGGCCGTGCCGGACAAAAATTGAAAATTGATATATATTGACAGTTAAAAATTAGAGAACAATGAAAATACAACTGTTTGAATACTTGACTAACGTAATTTTTGCTGTTGAATATCGTTCACTATTTTTCGTTCATAATATATATCAATATATCAACAAAAAACGACTGTTCAGAAATTTAAACTTTATTTTTAATCACGGAAGCGTCTTCTCCCTTTTTTTCAAAAAAATCGTACATCTCTTGACGTAACATAGGAACGAGACGCAGTTAATAAAGTACAATTAATCATTAAATTATCATTTATAAATATATATAAAATGTGTAGATTTAAGGAAACAGCTAAAAATATAAAATATTTATTTTAATTGTCATTTCGGAGCGGGACGTATGGAATAGTTGTGGGGGCCGGATGCGGCTACCGGGCCGTCGGTTGCGACCACTCCACATAAACCATAATCAGCCATACGGTCAATGTAATATTGCATTAGTAAAAGTATTTTTTAAAACTTTGTTTTATCCCGACCGTAATGTTATTATGCTTCGGCTAAACGGATTAAGTCGATTTAGACAACGCATAGTGGCATAGTAATAGTATAACAAACCGAATATAACGAAATCATAACAAAACACCTTCGGCAATCGATCTATTCTCGTATTTGGCACCAATATTTCGAGTTTCTTATTAAACTGGTAATTATAATGCGATTGAATAAATAATAATTACCCTCTTACCGAATATCTGTGGAAGTTAGACAATTATTACGGTATATTAGGTTACGTTGTCTGAAATGGACGAGATTTTATAACAAAAAAAATAAAATCAATGAAATAAAAAATATGCTAACGTATTTTTATTAAACGTAACATTATTAAGCTTTTATTCTTTGACATATTGGTTTTTTTTTCATACCAAAGTCTATTTTTAAACGCGTCTACTCTATATTAATATTACGGTAAAATCGACATTAAAAAAGTATCAATGTTAAATGGTTTGCTCGCGCACCGATAACGTTCTGCTGGCACCATTTTTGGCTGTAGTGCTATCGAAATGGACGATACTTCTGTAGCATATTATAATGTGTATAATATAATATTATATTATTTTATAGTGATGTATCCATGTCAAATGTGTTTTTTTCGTTATATTGTTAAAAAAAAAAAATCTGTAATTGCAAACAATAATATGTATTATCAGTACGTTTCAGAATTTTACTTGTTAAAAACCGTTCAAATAGTATATACTCGTATATTATATATATATGTTTAATATTTTTCGGCGTATCAACAGTGCAAAACTATCGAATGAATACAAAGCATCTATATGAAACATAGTCTGCTGCCAATTCGGGCTTGAATTTTCATAAATATAACATTATAAAATATTAAATGTATAGGTACGCGCACCGTAATAAAAATATAATTACTTAATCTAATAATTTTCATAGCACTAGAATATGTGTGGCCTAATTCTCGCAATCATTGATACATATATACATATATACTTTTTTTTTAATTTGCTTTTCTCTACATAATATATATAATCGCACACAGTCACAGCTATAATAGTAGTGGTAGTACACGGTGCAGAAGTGCGTTTTGTACCCCATCGCCACTGCCGTCCGACCACACCCTTCGCGGCGCTCAGAAGATGAAGAAGGAGATAGGCATCTCTAAACCTAACGTCTCGGATCGTTAATACCCGCCTTTTGTTTCGCTCGACGGCCGAAATCCTTCTCGCCGCATTTATACAGCTTTTTCACCCCCTGGTAAATGCCCCGTCGTTTAAAGCTGCTTCTCCGGACTCGAAACTTGTCGCCGGTAAACAAGATAAATTATACTCGCGCGACTAGGTCATTGCGGCTGTGTGTGTGTGTGTGTGTGTGTGTGAGTGTGAGCGAGTGAGCGAGGGCCGGAAGATGTCTTCACTCTTCCCGCGTCGACAACGCCGCCACCGTAGTCGAAGTCACGCATATTATAGTCATTGGCTTTTGGGCAAAAAAATAAAAAAAAATTCCTCCGCCCGTGGACTCTGAGCAGCACCAAAAGCTACTAACACCGCCGCCGCTGCTGAAATTAATAATTCAAGGGGTGTATAATCTTGACAGACTCCTTGGCGGTGGCGGCGGCGGCAGAGGGTTGAACCGACCGGCTACGGCGGCGACGTTACTCCTCGACCGCGCCACCATGTCCGCCGCCACTGACATTTGCGGCGCCCGCAAATACAAAACGAAAATCAATACACATGCACACACACGCGTACGCATTTTTACATACACATTGAAAAAAAAAAAACACAAAATAAATATATAAATTGCGTTCCCTACGCTGCCGTAACACCAATCATCTCTCTTCATTATATCCGAACTCGTACACACATACATGCACACATAGACTACAGGCCATCGTATAAGTGCTATACAATGTCGACGCGGGCTCTACCGGACTGACAACGGTTGTTTTTCATTTCCCTTTCCCACCACCCCGTCAAACTCACCGTGAATCTCACCCCCGGCAACCCCCGAGCGTCAAGCGATTTAGACATTTTAATGGAAGTTTCGTGTGTGGGGTGCGCCACGTTGCTGCAACCCTATACATATTATATACAGTCAGTCCGGTGGTGTGCGCGTGTTTCCAGTCCCCACGATATTGTCGCGTGAGTACTGTAATATTATAAGCCGAAATTGATCAAACTGCAAACACACACACACACACACACACACACACACACACACACGTGAACACAAATACGCTCTACACACACTCACTCAGGCGTTATGTGATAGTGCAAGACTATCCTTTGTTGTTGTTACTGTTATCGTTTTTGTGGTCGTCGTAGTTATTGCAGACGTATAATATATTATAACGTACTGATGGTGGGTGGATATATTATAATGTCGTCATACAAGTAACCAGAATTTAGAAAGATTTTAAAAAGCATAAAATAAAAAATACACAATAAAATATCCGTATAAATATAATTTCAATATCTGAATACATTGTCATAGTTGGTAACGATATTTTTTTAAACGAAAAACCTAAATTAGCCATTTTTAAACACACGATTTATTGAGATCTCTCCATGAATCGATATTAAAAAACAAATTAAAAAAAATGTTTTCCTTATTGCGAAATACACAGAACTTACAACGGTCAAACGACCAAGTTAAACCAAATAAAACGGACGGTAATAAAACGGAACAAAAATCCAAATACCAGCAATTCAAATAAAAAAAGAAAAGAAAATATACCGTGTTGGAAATGGTCATAAAGTGACATTCTTAAATTTCAATTGCATAGTGCCTTCCTTAATATCGAACACTTATTTAACGAATGCATACAATTCGGAAAATTTTGATTGGAATTAAAAATAAGTCATATTATTGCTAAAATTCTAGGCCCTAGTCTGTAGTATGGAAATCATTCCATTTCGTTTGTTAAGAAATAAACAAATATATAAATTCTGGATATACTATATAAATATAAATAAATGATTATTTATTAAAATATAATATTATTATGTCTTACAAAAAATAATTTTATTGTAAATTCGTATCTATACTCTAAATGTGTTATATATTTCTAATTTTGTATATCTGCACTGTATGTTAACATCCTATTAATGTATATTATATTTAATTTGTATATATGATATGTAGTGGGAACCGCCTAGTTGAGAATCCAAATTTATTCACGATAAATAAAAGAAAACAGAAAACTTCACGCATAATGATATTATTTTCTACAATCGCTCGTGGTTGTTCTTCACTTTATCACAGACAGAGGGTTGAGCCGAATGATTTGAAAACAGTCCATTATCTACCAATAGATATGAGGTAAAACCAACGTCGACTTCGGGTGATCATCCTTCACGGGGATTGATTCGGTTCACGAGACACCGCGGTATGGTGTCCTGTCACCACGGTCCTTAGTTAAGCTTGTGCAGTATACTTCCGGGGAGTTTACTGTACATAATATGATGATAACGTCATTGTGTTACGAGATACTTTAGTAAACTTACGCTTCTTTGACTCGTATCCCGTGAAGAACCCGTAAACGTGCAGGACTATCGCAAGGTTAACTGTGTGGTACGTAAAGGTATTTTGAGCTTCAGAGGGGTAGGTATTATTTTAGTGGTTTCAGTTGTCTACGGCGAAAGGCGATGGGTATACAAAGCTCTCGGCCGTACAAATTTAAATAAAAACAAAAATATCGCAACTCTCTCACGCCGAGAGAAATATTGTTTTCAAAAAAATAAAATTGCCGTTGCCCGCGTGCCAGCAAAACTAAATTATTTGTCGGGCGAAACGTGTTAAATTCACAGACACGCGTCACCGTTTGAAAACCGTACAATATGCATGCGCGCGCGTGTATAATACTATTATTAGGTACATCTACATAATATGTATTATATGTATGTGCCGCATACACGCGTAAATCCTCCACATCCACAGGCCGTGTATCTCACTATTGTAAATTGCCAAATGGCGCTAAGTGTTTTCGTGTATAGAAATTACGAGTGTTAACGTTTTACCGAATAATTCGCGTACGCGTTTTGGGAATGTGTATACCCCGTGTATAGGGTGATTCACCAAGTACGCATATACCACTATTTTTCTTTGGTAATGCAATTATTCGACGTCTGATTTTCAAAATGTTTAAATCTACTTATAAATACCACATTTTCAAATTCTTGAGATTTTTAATAAAAAAAAAAAAAATTCACGTTTGAAAAATAGAAATTGGTATATCTACATAACACTCCTTGAGTAATGCAGTACAGGAAAATATCAAGAATTAGAGAATACGGTCTTATTTAAGTAGATTTAAAAATTGTAAACTCGGAAATTAGAATTTTTATAAATTCATTATAAGTTAAAACATATACATGAGCACGCTTGGTAAACCACCCCGTACATTATACACATTATTGTTTGACAACATAAAATGCGTCGCGCTTTTAGACTCGAATCACACAACTCTATCACGTATTTCGAATAATCGGTTGTATTATTATTATTATTATTATTATTATTATTATTATTACTATTACAGTGCTTGCGGCCTACGTATAGTTCGATTATTTAATCGTCGAAATTACATAATAATACGAAATCGATTACACACTCAATACGCGTATTTTACTCGTTTCTAAGGACGTTGTTTTTATTTTTTCGTTCGGTTCACGATGCTTTTTACACATAAACCCGTTATTATTAGCAAAGGCGTCTTGAACGCATTACAATATAATAAAGGAAACTGTTGTATAATTAGTACCGTTACTAAAACGTGTTCACGTTCGGCCGATTAAAATTGTTGAAGCGCAAAATTTCCTCTCGGAATTAATTGTCGAAAAATAATATGCTATATTAATTCAACGTTGTACCATACACATACAAGTCATTATATTTTTCATGACCGCCGTGGTCGGATAGAGCTCAATGTCACAACTAATGATTTAATGCGTTATATAATAATATGTATTCTATATGTTGTGCCATAAATCTCGAACAGCCGCGAGTCGACCTAATCGACGGCAAGAAATTCGATATAGTAATAATTATACCAGCGTCGCTTGTCCTTTTCGAGCAATAAAATTGCAGTATTTCACCCCTTCAACTTGAACGTATTTTATATTAACGCCATAGTGGGGCTATATAATTTACAAAGGCTAATACGAAGTCATAGCAATTATTATAATGTGTGCAATTATATTTTATATATAAATAATATTTTATTAATCGAAATATTTGATAATATATCGTTAAGTGGCCGCCACACTCATGTGTGTGTGTGGTAGTCTTAGTCGCACTAAGTATACGATATAGAAATTCGTGTTCAGCAGTTTCAATTTTGTGCAGTAACCATTAATAATGAGACGAATTTATTTGTAATCAATTTTAAATGTATGAATATAATCTATGTTTTCACTTGGGAAATAAATGTTTATAATCTATGTGTTTTGAAAGTTATGAGTATAATGCAATATTATAGTTTAAAAATCGTCATAATTAGCTTAAGAATTAAAATATCGTAAAAAACCCTAACCGAAAATCAGGTGACATTCTTACCTTTAAGTTTGACGATAGATAGATGCATAATTTATTTATCAAAGATTACTATACAGAATGTTAATTGTTGAAAACAAATTTGTTGTTGTTTGTTTGTAGGACGCAGACAACATACTATCATACTATGTTGCGTCCTCTTATTAGTATAACATATAATATAATACATATTAAACATATTATAAGTACTTTTTAAATGTCTCTTGGAAATGTGCAAATGTTTTAGTTTTTTAAAACATATCAATATATTTTTCAAAAATGACAATTGTTAAAAACAAAAAAAATACAATTTAAAGTTAATAGTTTTATATAATAAAAACTAAAATAATATAATATTTCCATCTATATTTTAACAGTAATGTTACTAATCCATGATAATATGTATTTGAAAAAAGAACACACTTGTGTTTTGTATAATAAATAATATTATTTAATCTATAATTTATATTATATAGGATATTTTCCAATGGAATACTACAAATAATATAATTTATATAATATTTAATTAAATGAAAAAAAAAAATAAATACCTATATTACCGCAAAGGAGTCCGAGGGTCGGTGATATCAGTAGAAAATAAAAACCGACCCATATATATATTATTTATATAATATGTATCAATTATTTATATGTTTTTGTCAAATTCGAGTATTTAAATTGCGTAATACTTACGGAATGGGATTTTGAAAAGTTAATTTGCCCAAGAAGTTTCAGAAAATAAACTCTTCAAAGTTTTCCGTAAACCTTTTGCTCGTTGTAAATTAGTAATAAACTTTAACCGTCCTAATATGTTCTAAAACTTCTGAATCCGCGATACCACGACGCCGAGCTTAAATACTCGAAATGTATCTTAAATGTGTGTTTAAAATATGTGTAATATTTAATAAATGGATATGTATACATATATTATACTACTGTACCGTATTATTTTATTCAACCCGTCTGCAGTTGTTGGTCTGAACGTCATATACGAACACACGAGTGAAACATTATCATCGTACGTGAATATTTCGTGGTCACCCCATTTCATAGCTACCACAATAGTCTAAATACCTGTACTACCCGCGTATATTAGTATGTACATTATGTACATTGTACAGTCATACTGTAAATACATGTATACAAGTGTTGCGGAATCGATATTGCACGGCGTATATGAACGTTTGTGGGTTTGAAAAACGGGACGGAACGACCTCGATGGATGCGGGCAAAGCGAAACCAAATTCTTATGGTTATGCGTACCTAATATATATATATATATATAAAAACATCGCATAGTTAAAAAATAAAAAGCCGCAAAATGTTTGAACGATTCGTGGAATCGCGAGGCAGTGGTTTTAATCGGATCATATTATATATTATATTATACATCAAACACTCCAAAAAGCGCATAACTATCGTTTCCGCGTAGTCGATTAAAACGTAAACAAAAAAAAAACAAAAAAAAAACTCTTATAATATTAGTGTAAAAAATACACCCAACGACGTGTCGGAACTGATCGTATACTATATTTTTTACTCGGAAATTTAATTAAAATGTATAGCAGCGCGAGCGTGTGCTATTCGCAATTATATATTACAGTGAGCTTCTAAAATCGCTCTATGATTAGCAACAAAAGATTTTTAAATTAAACTCATTCAAAGACAAGCACAATTCTGTCCAATCTCCCTAGACAATAATTAAATCTCCGCGTCTGCTCAGATATACAGTTGAACACTTAGGCCTATAATTCGAAAACAAACTAACCGGCTCCAAACACATTCATTGAACAAAGATCGTCATCAACAACAAGCTCCGTTTATTTAATAACATTCTTAATAAATGTTTCTGATTCGATCTAAAAACAATGGTTACCATAAACGACCTAATTTTAAAACATATCTGGACATATGGCATATATATTTAAGGGGCGTGTCCAAGGAATATAACACTAATAATATAATTCAAGTTTTTCAATCTAAAGTATTTCGTCGTGTCACTAATGTCCCGCTGTACGCCCATACATCTCAAATGTTTTATTAAATCGATAAATCCCACATACCTCCCATATAAGCGTTATAGTAAAACAACACTTAAACATATTGTATATCCACTTCCACAGATAACATAATCCACTCATGTAAAATATATTATTTTCTCCTTTTCTCTCTCGCTCTCTCTCCGGAACTCGTCAGAGAAGATTAAAACAACAATTTATCCATTTAACTAATCGACAAATATTATTATCAACTGCTTAAATAATATTAATAAATTAGATTAAAAAATGTCATAGGTTTTCTCTTTCTTTAATTGTATTTAATAATATAAAATAAATTGGCAATATCAAGTGGTACCCATTAAATAATAGCTTTGCCTATGGCCTAATACCCAATTACACTCATAAGACCTCATTGTTGTACAATATAAACGTATAAAAAAAATCGATGATTATCTAAAAAAAAAAGAAGAAAATTATATGCACTGGTATACTGCATAATATCATTCGCTTGGGGCTCTCAATCACATTTACCACATTTTCGTACACATTTACACAGCGGATTGGACAGATTTTCTGGAAAATCTTACTCACTCCGTGACCGATCACACTATAATAATATTATACAAATACGGATCGAATGCCGTGTTTTTTTTTTGTTGCCGAATATACAT
Source organism: Rhopalosiphum padi (assembly GCF_020882245.1). Classification (NCBI taxonomy): domain Eukaryota; kingdom Metazoa; phylum Arthropoda; class Insecta; order Hemiptera; family Aphididae; genus Rhopalosiphum; species Rhopalosiphum padi. Next base: position 47,719,527 of record NC_083600.1, on the reverse strand, counting down.
AGTGTTATGTTATATCGTATAATGTTGACATACATATTGTGATGCAAATCCGGACGTAGAGTATAGGAGACCCGTGACACGAAGGTCGCGTGTATTATAATATATTATTATTACTATCATACACAGGTCAGACCCAAAATGGTATACGAAAATATCGTGTTTTCACACGTTTGCATGAGCAATATTGTAGTAATATTATAACATATTGTCGTGTCCGATGACGAAGGTGGATGACGTAGTAAAAAACACCCGGGTCGTATAATAATAATAATATATATATATATATTGTATAATAACGATAAGGCGACGACGAGTTTGTGTAATACACGTACACTGCATATAATAAAATCCTACATAATATATTGTAGTTGATTCGACCCCGACCCCTCACTTATGTGACCGCCCACATAGGTCGTGGCTTGGACGAAAATTTCCGATTAAAATCCTCAAAGTTTCGTGGGACACGCGCACGGAACAATATTTTCCCCCGAGGACTCGTAAAAGAGGAAATAAAGATACAACCGGAAACTTCGTTTAATCGTCCCTAAACGCCGTTACAATTTTCTACCGCACCCGGGAGTAGGGCTACATATTTTTTTTTTCTGAGAATTTAATGCGATCTTTGGCCGTTTCTCCACACATCTGACTGTCTACCCGTCTACATATTTTTATTTTTTACATTATTACCGCGTGACTAGAAATATTAAAAAATAAACGTTATCTTTCACTGGCTGTGCGCGCGTGTGCCATGTACACACACCCCTGCCAGGTGACATATTAGGTGCCTAAACAAGTGAAAAAAAGTGGCGTATGTTCGATAACGTCCAGTGTGGTATACTTACCTTTTTAAACGGCCAATGCGCCGATAAAGGTTGCGTTTGGCGTGACGGAAAACATTGGCATCGGGGCAGTAACGGCTGTTGCGGTTTGTTACTTTTTTCGTTTTACCCTGGTGTTGACACAGTGGTAAATTGATCAGTTTTTCATCGTGCACAAAAACCATCGCTATATGTGTACACGCGTATACTTGAATTTATATAATACTAAGGACGCGAATAGAACCCACCGGCTTGTTATCCAATTCCCCTAAAAGCTTCCATAGGCACGTTTCCCCCTCGCTCTTATATATTGTTAAGTGACCAGCCACTGGGAATGTATAGTGAGATGATCGTACTGCTATACAACTACACCGAAACACTTTTTTTTTCTATTTCACCCACCAAGTACTAACCGCGTATTTCGTCGTCTCGCCATTTTGTATGTTTCGTTTAGTTAGACAATACAATATACCGGGTGGTCCTACACCGCGGTTTACACCATACATTTACCAAACGTGGTTAAACATCACGAGGGGAGTGAGCGTATGTGTGAGCGTGTGTATGTCGACTTAACAAATCGATTCGATTCATCGTCACAGCAACATCGACTGGAAACGTGTCAAAAAGTTTTCAACATACAACCGGTGACGGGGTCACGGTGCTCGACCACCGGGACGAAGAGAAATGCGGTCGAAATCCTGTGTTTATGTGTGTACCTCCCGAGAAAATGTATGTTATGCGCGCGCGCGTAAAACGCCGAAGGAATTAGTGTCTGCGGGTTGCGGCAAAAGTGCAGGTTGTGAATTAACTGCGTACGAGCCGTATAACAGTTTGTGTATTATTTTTGTTTATTCGTCAGACTTGCTTGATAACATTACGAAATAGTATACTAAGTAGTATATATTATGATGATATTATTTCGCTAAATATATCGAAATATATGTCAGCGCGTGTAAAATAAATTATATTATGAAATGTGATTATTTTTTACTTTTATTTTTATTACCTGACAATAAATATAATAAAGCCACCGCAAAATACCATTTTAAATATTTAGTTTTCATTGCCTTCATATATATATATATATACATATACATTATACATTTTACAATTGTATTTCGTCTGTTACGCAATAAAAAATAATTAACATATTATTGTATCAAGGTTTTTATTCGTATATTATATTATAAAATATGTTTTTATTATTATTATTTTTTTATTACCATTGTTTTTCAAAACATCAAATTTAGTTAAATACTTTTGCGTTTACGTTTTTAATATATATTTTATTTTTAAACATGACGTGCATATTATACTGAATCGGGAACGAGTAAATATTATCGTTAACAGCTAGCCCGCGCGGCGTTAACTTCGCGTTATTATTGACACGTTTAAATTGCTCGCAAGCGTTAAACACACATGCTGCGGTAAATATTTAAAAGCGAAAAAAAAAACACCGATGAGGTTTGTTGCGTATCACCAAAAGTTTTTTTTAACTACAGCCGTCGAATCCGTTGCGAGTTGTACATACCTTTAATATAGTATGTTTTTAATATTATTATTATTATTATTATTATTATATCATCCTTCCTCGCCGTATAGTGAAAAATCGCGTAAAAAAAAAAAAACGCGGCGTACTAACGATACCGAACTTATACTTTATCATTTCTATCGTTTTATCAGTATGGCCGCACGCGCGGACACAATATACGGCCATCCGTGTCGGGTAATAAATATTATGATATTATTACACAGTCGTAATAACCCATTCCCGAAATACAATATTAAATTTGGCACGCCGCAGCTGTTCGCTACACATAATATTATATATACATTCGTCATTCGTGTGTACGCCTTTTGTACAGTTGTACCAGGTTGTGAACACATTATAATATTATACGTATCGGTCACGAGTGGAACGGGACGATTACATCGAAACACGACGTTAAACAGTGGAACGAACGAATTGACATATTATTATATTGTTACTACTGCTATAATATAATACTACATGACGGAACATCGTGTACATGTGTAGTGTGTATATATAAGATTTGTGTGCCACTCGCATATAAAAAGTTGAACTTTGAAAGGTCGAGTTTAATCGAATAACGATCTGCGATTTATTGTTCGTATTAATAACGGGTACACCATATTATCGTGGAATGGAATATAAATTATAATTATTGTTCGAAATGTAAAGTTCATTATTTTACACTTCATGTTAATGTCGATTTGTTATAATTATACGGGGAAAAAAGAGATAACGGCCGAAAAAACTGTTTGCTATATTCTAATAAATAATGTTGAACTTTGTTAAAAATATAATATGTAAAGGTTTATAAAAAAAAATAAAATTAAAATAACCAGATTTATATCAACGGAATTCTGATTTTGCAATGATTTAGATTTGGGATGTTCTGATTATAGTTGGTTTGGTATGAATTTGACATAAGACTTTGCCAAAAATAATTTGATATCCATTCGCTTTATATTTTACTATTGTATATATTATTTTAATCATTTAAAAATGATTTTTTATTGTTGATACTAATATAAGCAATATTATAAACATTTAGAAACTTTTTATTTAAACAATTTTTTTTTATTTCACTATTAAAATGTATGTAAGTACTATAAAAATGATTACATTTCACGATAAATGATTTCTTCGGATTCTCAGATTAGATCTCCGATTAGTAGACAATAATGTCTTGTACACGGAAAAACTGCGCGCAACGTTGACAAAGGTTATTGATGTATATTATTTAAAATAAATAGATTCTTGAATGGATACATTTTCTGAAAATGTATCTACTACAATTTTATTGCCAGACAATAATATATTGCCATGTTGGATATTTGTTGTTTAATTTCAAAACCTTTATTTCTTTTCTAAAAAATTTTTAAACTTGCCATTTATTATCTTGCACATTATTATGGGTACTATGTCCTTACGTCTTTAATTTTTCTATATGGTATGAGGAAAATATCCACAATTCACGTGAAAAAACCATTAAACTTGTTTCCGATGATGGATCATCCAATATTTTGTATTTGTTAGAATTTCGTCATCTGAATAGAGGTCTAATATGATACTTATTAAAAAATAATACAAGGGTTGGATATTTTAAATATATTTGTTTTACCTAAGAAAATAATTTATTAACATTAGGAAATCGTCCTTTTATTTCCTCAGCAACTCTAATGTCCACCATCTGTTAGGTACGTTATATTATAATATGGTCTTAGAATAAAATACTGTAATTGTTTTTCCTGTTTTGATCATTCATTGTGCACAGCATCACTGATGAATAACATTACGTCAGGCAAAAGTAGAAACATCGATTGGTCAAAAATGTTTGTGATTATCAAATGATTTTTCTTCTCGAGTTTAAAAGGTAAACTTGCAATAAATCTAAACAATGGAAAACAAATTGCAAATGCAAAAACATCCGAGCCCTAATTATTAGGTACCTATATCGTACATTACACATTCAGATTTAGAATTTGTATTTATATCGTTAATATTTTATTTTCTTACGATTCGTATGTTTTTTTTGAATTAATACACGATTAAGAAATATATTTCAATTATGTATAGTATTATAGTAAGTTATTTTAGACGAGACTTAATGGTGCATAATAATATGCTGCCTAGTCAATACCGCCGATACAACATGAATACACAAATATTCCGCTCTCACATATTATTATATTGATCCGCAGATGACTTTACAGACAAACTAAATTACATTTTTATGTACACGCTAAAGCGAATATAATTTTATTCAGATCGCTAAACTTATCTTTCACGGTTAACTACCACGTGCATGTGCTACGTGGAACATATTATTAAAAATGTAGAGGCATTTGTATATGTATAAGTAGAAAAACAAATTTAAACACAAAATTATTATAATTTTAATGTTTATCGATAAAATATTGAAACGGAATAAATAATAAATATTTGCCAAAAGGCGTATTGTATACCATATTACACTATAATGATGTAGCTATTATATATTATATTATCCTGGATAGTTTGTGAATACTTGTTACTTGTTACTTGAGATAAAGGTTAAGTTAATGTTCATCACACTTCCGTTATTCGCAAAAATAATTCAATGTTACCAAACTAAATCAAATGGGATTTAATTTAAAACTATGACTATAAAGTGTCTTTGGTTAAGTTTAAACAATATATAATACCAAAATAAAAAGGAATATTCAAGTTGCAAAATAATAATATTATTCTTCGTCGCTTCAATAATCTGAATTCGCACCGCGTTAGTTGGTTTTAATTAGATGGTAATATGAGCGTTTAAAATAATTCTTACAGTCCGCAGCCACTACTAATTATGCGTTATGTGTCTGTGTAGAGGAGGTAAAACTTGTTTAATCCAAACAAACATTCCATGCGGATATTTTTGTACATTCCATGTTCTAAAATATCGAGCAAACGAAGACGTTTACAATTGCGCGAGAGCAAAAAGCGTAATAAAACAGCAGACGTTCGCTATGTTTGCTATTGTTAACAAATTTAAAATTACTTTTAAGGTAAACACAAAGATAAATAAAATGTTCAGAAATTAAACTAGCGGAGATAAGAAACTTGCAGTGCGTAGAATAAAATTCTAAAATTCTTTTAATTTTTCATTCGGAATATTATAATATTGTTAGCGCGTACAATCACTGCCTGTAAATATTTAAGACCCAGCATGTATATTTTTCACCGTAAAAACATCATAAATATATTATTGCATTTTTGTTTTTGTATTATCAACCACCCAAAGTAACTTAGTTACTGAAAACACAGTGCACATAAATCGTAAATAGTTGGCATAAATGGTGTTTTGAACTTTAATTAAAAAATTAAATTCTCATTTTATTTGATGGCATCATACCAAAAACAATAATTATTCAAGAGACTCGGGTCCATAGAAATGTCGTTGAAAAATATTGACAATTTATGGAGAAAACGCATTTCAAATTTTCAAAAAAATATTTTCATACTTATGACGTCTTGACGAATTCTCTTGTTCATCGTGATTGCTGATTTTGATTGCACTCGTGTAATGATTAACGATATTTTAATAAAATTCAATTTCGTTTTTGCAGCTAAACGATGAGCTCTATATTTATTTTATCTTTGAAAAAAATTGTTTTACTACTAAGGTTTATTAATATTTTTAAATATCGTTCTTATTTATTTTATGCTTTAGTATGAAATTGGTAAATATAATGAATTACAATTTTACACGTACATTTTTATACAGCAGATCGGGTTTAATACGGTGTTAAAAAAAATAAAATAAAACATTCAGTATGTAAAACTAACCCTAACCTACGCACCTCACTAATAAATATTATTGGTTAGGTACATTTAAATTGATTTATTTATAATGAAATGTTTTGAAATTTTATTAACAGCGAGATATTTTTAAGTTATAGGTTTACTAAAACATATGATGTATTATGTTAAAATTCTAAATTTGTATCAGATTTTTAAAATAGCTTACGGCTTTTGGTATAATAGCGTATTATGCTATAAAAATCTACCTCTTTTGTGTTATTTAAACTATGGTATGGAATTATCCTTGATATTCGTAAACTTAGATGATTTTAAATTTAATACGATAGTAATAAAAATATGTAATAATAAATAATCGGGCGCAATATCATCTTGTCGTGCGTAAACTTAAACTGTATATTATCAAAAATGTAGTATATTCAAATTTATTTTATCGATCACTTAAAATAAGTAGATAAGTCTTAAATAGTCGAGTAAATAATTATTGTACTCTTCAAATAATCATAATTTTTTAACTACAGATTGATTATGTATTGTATACAATAGTGAATAATTTTGTGAAAAATATATTATATTGTGATCAGGTGTCAAAAACAATTTAAACGTATAATAAATAACTGATTTTTTACGGAATTAAAGTAATATTGGTAAAATAATGAACTGAACGAACGCCTAAAATAGATATATAGACGAGTTAAAAAATATAATTAGGTTATTCGATGTATTCCGAGAATACAAACATTCGGGGTAATTTTGATGGTAATAATTAAAAAAAAAAAAAAAAAACAATGTCATGTTACGTACGTATTCGACGTAACTGAATGTTCTGTGCTTTATTTCTCACACTTTTTTATTCATATTTATTGGTTAATGCCATCACAATAATAATTGCATGTACCCATATGTTTTGTTCAAATCCAATTTCAGATATAATACGAGTGATGAATTATACGGCACATATTATACGGTGTTATTTTTTTCACACGGAGAAACAACTTAGGGGTCAAGTCCACAGCTAGCTATCGAATTTATTTTATTTCAAATAATTTTTAGTTTTTATCGCTCATAATAACTTAAAATAGAGTTAAAAATTTAGTACACATTACCTAAGGTATATACGACATATTATGAACAAAAATATGGTCTACACGGGCTTATTCAGATCTTCCGGTTCAGAGCTGTAAAACGTATACTGATGCTTTTGTAGCAAAACCTCATTAGTCGATCTTATCAAATTTTACTAAAGACGTTTTACAAGTTCGACACACATCAAGATTTTTACAATTTTTTCCATTCAATTTTACTTTTATAATTTTTATTTCATATCATACAAGTTACGTGCAGATAAGTATACAACATATCTGCGATCACCTCGTTTTGTGTGCAGTTGACCCAGAGGAAAAAATAAACGTTTTAATTTTAATTTTATGAGATTTGGCTACGTAGCCCCTGACATGATATTATTTGCATATTTTATGTATATTCGTATTATACTTGTATATTTAATGAGCCAATTACAGTGTAGTGTCTCGTACGTATATATTTATTATACCGCGACCAGGCGCGCACTAATTTTTTTAATTTTTTTTTTTGTCCATTGAAACGAATTTATCAGTCGTTGTCAATGTCTAATCACTTGGGAGGAGTAGAGTGTGTCTAGCGCACTACTTACTCCCTTTATGCGAATAGAGAATTTTTCACGTGTGTGGACGTTATTCCCAGTAGAGTGGGCCGGTGAGGGCTGTCGGAACGACGGCAGAGGAATACGAAGTAGTATATTTTTGCACTGTGCCGAAGTTTGAACTGATGTAACTGCGCGCGTCATGGCCAGCCAGCTGTGTGACCGTTGCACCACACTCCTCCACACGGCGCGCATACTTATGATTTTTTTTTTGTTAGGGTAGAACTTTAGCCCTTAAGACACCTCCTCTCTCACTGATCGCGTTACTGACCGCAACTTGCTACTGCCGGGAAGACGGTGCAACACATACATATTTTAAACAGTTTTCCCGTACAGTTGGCCTGTAAAATAATATACACAATATTTAGACCCGTTTACTCTTCTCACGCACAAACGTAACTACACCTATTGCGGAAACAGCTCTATTTTGCGTGTACCGTCATTATTATTATTATTATTATTGGATTCTATCAATTTCCATACCGCCCTTTTGTAGTTTCCTATCATAATAATAACGCGACACGGCACAGCCGTCCTCCCAATTATGTCCGTTGCACGTACATATGGCAGTCGTAATAATAATATTTTATACACGTATGCGAACCCATCGCGCGTCGACGTGTGTGTATACGAAAAGAGTATTCAATGGATTTGTCTAGTATTATTATTATTTTTATACGATCATTTAGTAATATTATGGCCGTTGATAATACATATTTTTTTATTACCATATAAAATTACATATTATATAATATTATTGTGATAATGTTCAAAATTCAAGTATACCATAATATAGGTCCTTATAATATATTAGATTGTTACAATTATTGTTAATTATTATAATAGTATAAGCACTGAATGCGCTTTATGATTTTAATTTTTTTTTTTAATATATTTTTAGTGTAAATGCAATATAATAAGATATTATTTGAGTACATATGTACCTACGTATTTTTTTGCTAACCCGTTTTTTCTGTCATCCGTACCACCTGGAAATATAATATTATTATTTATACGTTTTTAACACAAACAATGAGCGAATCTCGAGTAGAAGCGTATAAATGAAAAAAAAAATTATAATTTAATATACGTTAGGTTTATCGTACATGGAAATACTCGAACGGGGTTTTTTTCAAGATTTATGTGATACGCCCAGTCTATTAAGAATAATAAAGTGTGTTGTAATTTATCCACGTGGCACGCGTAATGAGAACCGTTTCCATTTACTTGTAAAAAAACATATGATTTAATATTTAATTTGATTAAAAACATTTTTAATTAACGTTTTATTGGCGTGTAGTAGTTAAAGTTCGGGCACTATATATACGAATTTCGATTGAATAAAATATTATATTCTATGTTCAAGTACATATTATAATGATAATTATCGCGAAGCTATGAATTAATTAAATAATTATACGTAGGTACAATACCATGTCGCGTACCCACACTTAGGTGTTTGATTTTATATTTATTATGTCAAGCACATATAAAGCATGTCACATTGAATTTTGATGTTAAAAATATTTTGTTTTCCTAAATACCATGTAAGTACTTAATGTTTATAGATAATACCGTTATGCATAAATACATTATATAATCATACTACTATAATAATCGCGTGTTTGTTTGTGTGTACAAGTGTATTTGTATGTGTAGGTATTTCCATTTAAATTGCCATTGTTCATTTTATGAGTTGTATCATTGCATATACCATTTGTTGGAAAAAATACATTATAGTGATTATATGTATAGGTATCATACGCAGAGGTTCATTAATAACCTTAATTATATAATTGCTATGCATTTCATACGCGCAACGCAATCATTTAAATTTAAATGATATTAGCCAAGTGCATATAACGATATCATACATATGTGTTATAACGTGTGTATATTCCACTAAACAATAAAATTTATTGTAGCATAAATTATTCTGAATACAATACTCTGTCAAGCCAATGTACAACGTTAACAGGTCGAATACTCTGATAAAAATCATATTAAAAATAATTTAAGGAATAAATAACAAAGTAAAATATATAAATTGAAATAATACATAACATAATGTGAACAAATTAAATATTTTAAATCTTGATAAAATCATGATTTATTGTATACAATAAAACTCTTAACTTTATAAAGCGGCAGCCACTTATTTTAAGTATGATCTATGCACGATTTATAAGTGGCTTTTCTTTTTTACATTTCAGTGTGTCTTCACATTAAGATTCACTTTCCAATACGCCAATTATATTATAGTAGATTCTCGTTATGTCGAATATCGTGGGGAACAGGAAAAGGTCGAGATATCGAGTTTTATTGAGATTCTTAAAAAAAATGGTAAATAATTTGAATGTCTAAAATGCATAGTTTGAATACTTAAAGTACTAATACTTAATACATATCAATAAACTACAATAATGAATAAATTAATTTTTTATTTAAATATCTGTCATTAAAATTTGTTTAATACTACTTTTGTATTTTTAAGAATGTAAAAATGAATTGTACCTATCTAAGGACATTTAATTTACGTTTATTTTCCATTTCACTATTATTATATACGATTGACTACAAATATTGACTACCAACGCGTGAAATCGCAATCACTATACTGAATTATTGATTACACAACATATTTTTTTGTTCTTGTACCCAGATAATGAAAAAAGATTAATTTTATTTCGAGTTATGGAGAACAAAACGCCATTAAGTGTAATTTTAGTTTCTAGGGGATTTCAGTGTTGTTTAAGATAACGGAAAAGTCGAAATAGCGACGTAATACGAATCTACAGTGTTATAAAATTATCGTGACACGGCGTCCTAGATAGGCAATTTAGCTACATATTGGTCGTATTTTTTTCCGGTAATAATATTAGAATTAATAAGATTTAGTGGAATAACTATTAATTACTTCAATTTACTCGTATAAATGAAAAACCATTATTAATATAGTGTTATAGTTGTAAATGTACGCCACATTTTTATTTATAATATAAAATAGAAACCTAATTTACTGCGTTGACGTAACAATTTATATTTCGCTAAAATATTCATGATTATTGAGCAGTTAGTTTGTTATAAGCTAAAAATAATAATATTGTTTTCCAACCCCCGTAATTTATGATCTTTTATATTCATATATTGCATACAAAAAAAAAAAAATTATGATTAAATAATCATCTGCGAAGACAATAATATTTTTATTGTACTACGCAGAACGTATATTAAATGTATACGTTATAAAGTTACGACCGTATTATATAATAGCTAATAATGCAGCTTTGCAGTTTACATACATATATACACGCTCGAGTGCGCAAGTGCATGAAGTGAATAACAATACAGTCATAATTCGAGATACGTCAAAAGTGTAAATCGGACAGTAATAACGGACACGGTCGCGCGTACTATATAGGCCGTATCACAATATTATGTATATAAATCATATAATATGTTGTTACGAACGTATTTAATTGCAACGATCACGCGGAAACGGTTTCATAACAACAGTATATTGTCCATCCACAGGATTTGTGTGCATACTGTTATAATTATTATTATGATTGTAGTTAATTCAATGTGACACATCGGAATAATAATTTTACATATTGCACTGTAACGATTGTTACATCATTACTTATATGTATATTTTATAAACATAATAGGTATACAGATGTTCGTGTAAAATATTCTGACTAGATATGAGTCTCCTCGACTGTTTCATATTTTTTATTGTAATGATACGACCAAATACCAATAAATGGAAGAGAACTGCGGTTTTCCCCGATTACCATCACGCCTATCTGAACTCCGAAGCAGCCCCACATTTGGGTAAACTGCAGTGTTCGTAAGTGATAACAAATTTTCTTGCGTGTTGACAATAACTAGACCAATCTACTCTTGTTTTTTTTAATATTAAAATCTTAAATACCCTTCTTGATAATTTTCGTATACTCCGATTGCTCGAAATACACAACAAATGAACACACGAAATATTTAATATTACTTTATTTAACACGCGGTGTTCAGTGGTGACCTAGTCACATGATCACCATCACTGACCCCTGTCTTGGAGTTTCCATCCTCCTTATATATTAATTACATTATGTTTTTGTATGTCTTAACCTAGTTGTCTTATTGAATAAGCATAAATTATATTATTGTTTTCTTACCCTAGCTTCAGTATGTTTTATTAAATATTGTTATAATTGTTATTTTAACCTACTTGTATGTTTTATTTAACTTATTTGAAATAATTGCGCAATTTTATTTATAATCTATGGTAATTTACTTATAGGCCAATAACCTATGATTGTTTACTTAACCTAATTTTTAAATACTAAAATTTCTTATTTAAATATATTATATTTCATTTAAAGCTTAATACAGCATAATATATTCAAAACAAACTAGTCTCTTCCCCGAATATTCTATATTTAACTGGTCATCCCCGACCATGTTACAGCACTTGTTACGTAGTTCGCTTGCAGTTTATCCTCAATTATTTGAACGTCAAAGTTTCTTACGTGGAAATAGCTCGGCGTGTGGCTTCGGGCGTTGCATCGTTTCCACCTGACTAAAATTCCATGACAATTCGCGCAATATTCATAAATAGGTCGATTAATTATCATATTATAATTCATAAAACGAATTCGATAACATCTGGCAAACGGCCGGTGCAGACCTCGCTGATTTCGGGGATTTACGCGATAATATTGTCATAGTGTGTTATACGTATAACGGACCTGATAGAATTGTACGTTTACTGCATTATACCTATAGCGTGTGCTATTATATTATTTATGTACACGTAAACTATGAGCGGGACGTTTACAAAACATTTAATTTCGTTTATGGAATCGTAAGTGGAGTGCCTATAATAGCATGTTGATTCTTATGCCATATAATACTGTCTACAGAACGACTACAAAACTGTATAAACCACTTGGCTGTCCCGTCTTGGCAAAAAAAAAATCGACGTAATATTCTGGCTGTTAGCCACATGAACGTCGTATTGATGTGTGCTATTGACCAGCTACAATTGTGCACGGTAACGGTAAAACGATAAGGAAACGCGTTTTTTAATCTCAATATCGCTTTACTAATATTATACGGAGTTTTAGGGAGAAAAAAATCATCGGAATTATTGTTTACAGAGTATAATAATATGTGTTACATTGAAGACACGAACACGATAGTACACCAAAAATAAAAAGTCGTTGGAAAACCGAATGCATTCTTATTTCATATCGGTATTTGGATATCGTTATGAAAGCGCACTAACAACACTATATAACGTTGGCCGGATAATTTTAATTTTATCTTATAAATGCAGTTAACCCACCAGTATACCATTTTGAAAGTGCGTGAGAAATAAAGCGATTTAAATGAATTTAAAACCAAAAAAGCAAGCGAGGATGTGTATTCACTTAATCTGGATCCTAGTTTCACTTCGATAACGACTTCACGCGCTCGAGTTATATCCAAGAGAATTTACTTGATAATTCTCTGAATCACCATAGTGTCACGAAGTGTGATACGAGTAATATAACACAATATAATTATATATCATGATATAGTATGTATCAAACAGAATTCCAGCAGTGTACGTCATAATTTTGTGCGAAATTTGGGCTATGACAAGGAAAGAATATTCACTTTTTTAAAATAATTTAAATTTTATATCACATAATTCAATATTATTGTTCAATTAATAAAAATGTTTCATTGTCACTAGCATAAGCCAAAATTATTGTTATTATTTTATGGTTTTTATATGTATTTATTTATAATAATAATAACTAGGTTTTTGTTTTTTATTGAAATTCTTTATTATGCCATTTGTTACAGAGCAAACAATAAGTTTAATTTTATCGATCAAATAATAAAAAGTAATGAGTAGAAAATAAAAGACGAGTGAAGAGGTCTCTCAATCTAAATACTTCGTAATTAAATTATATAATAATAACAATTAAAATAAAAAATGATATATCAGTATATAGTTATCGGCGACACACGATTTACGTACTATGACAATATCACCAACTCCCGGTCCTTATCAATATTATAATATATATGGTACGCGTTGTAAATTTACCGATCTAATAATTTACCATCGTAAACGTATCGTTTTATGCGTGTGCGTACTGCGTATACAATACATACACACAAACACACACACACACACACTAATATAATATATATATATATATGTGTGTGTATTATTTATGGCTGTATTAGTAATTTATTTCTACATCGGACACTATATCATCATTAAACGCGTTTTATTGTCCTCGATCGCCGGCCGCCCGTGTGTGTCGTGCGTGTGTGTGTGTGAGTGTATAAATATTATATTATTTACGTCCGTGATGGTGGGCGAGTACCAGTCGGTTATGATAATGTTATAAAGTCCGGCGTACCACCCTCCGCAAATCGACGTTGGTGATTTTTACGACCAGCTCTCCGAGTTCGTACGTGAACCGCCGTCGACTCGATCGATTTTTCCATAGCGTGTGATATCTCAATAATTTATTGCATCGGTTTAATTTCTTCGCGTAGTAGAAAATTTAAATAAAAATATGTACACATCGTCTGGGACGACGCACCGGCGGGCGCGTATGACATTATTTCTGAAAAACTATAATACATATTTGTGTCTTTACATATTATTAATATATTAACGTGAACCTATAGATTTGATTGAACTAATATTGACAACATATTATCAATGCCAAAATACTATCTTGGTTTTTTTGGACACAGATCTGTCTGACTCTATTACTTGATCGTACCTATACTTATCGGTTGTCCATAAATTTATATGTGAATACCTACTAAAGCAACTTAGAACATCGATGGATATATGCAGTTGATTTATTATACAAAAAGAGGTCTTTGGTGTTATCAATTTTAATTTTAGATTATAATGAAAAACAGCTAAAATGATTAAATAAATTGTAAGTTTTACATTTATTTTTCAATATAAAATTATACCATATGGTTAAACTATAATTTATAAAAATGGAGGGTTTGAGTATTAATTAAAAATATTTAAATTTCGAAGCGACATTAAAAGTATAAAAAAAGAAACATTTTAAATTTAAAAATAAGTTGAAAACTAAAACTTAAGTCAAGTATTTTGAGTAAAACTTTGTTAGCTTATATTTTAATTATGTTTATATATTGAAGATGACCTCTTCATGTAGAACAGTGTTATTTATGTGTGAAATAAAATATAAAGGTAGAAATGTTTTAAGTATATATTTTCTATTTATCGTATTATAAGTTGATTTGTTTATTTTTTTTTCTCTTTTTTTTCTATTAATTTTAAGGTATTGTGAAATTACTAAAATTGTAAAACATATTATTCTTAAGACTAATTCAATTAATTTTCTATTTGATTCTCCGACTGATATAAATGATACAGCTATACGTAACTAGGTTAATATAGTAAAAATAAAATTTTAATAATGCAAAAATCAGGAAAGATTTATTCAATTAAAACCAAAACTAAGTCAAGTGTATTTCACTGTAATAATTTATTATTTCTCCAAGATATTTCGAGAGGAAAAAGTAAAAAAAAAAAAAAAAAACATTTATACGAACTGCATTTCTGTAATTACTAAGTCGGGGAATTCGGGTATTCTATATTAATATTGAAACTTTCGATTTAGTTTTGTCAGTTGCAAAACGCTGCTTAAACAGAAAAGAAAAGGAGAGTATGTGTTCTAGAGATAGACAGAAGCGGTAAAGGCAGTGTTAGTCACCGAATATTAAGACACACACGATTAATACGGATTTGTTTCATGTATAACTTATTCATTTATTAAAACACTAGCAAAACTTTGCTCGACTGGAACTCACATTCGAACAAACAAATGTACAAATGTCAAACTAAAATGTTAAAACGATCTCACATACAAATATAATATAATACAGCGTTGTCCTCATCCGTAA
This sequence comes from Rhopalosiphum padi, assembly GCF_020882245.1. Taxonomy (NCBI): domain Eukaryota; kingdom Metazoa; phylum Arthropoda; class Insecta; order Hemiptera; family Aphididae; genus Rhopalosiphum; species Rhopalosiphum padi. The sequence goes on along the minus strand of NC_083600.1, from coordinate 47,703,752 downwards.
GTTCAGTTTTGCAGTCGTACATTACATTGAGTACATACAGTTGTAATCATTAAATCATCAATGTTTATTACAGGACAGCCAACACGAAATATAATATGTGCAAGTGTCACGCGTATATAAATACAATGTACAATGTACAACGATACCGAGAGCCAAATGTTTATAAACACGTTTTATAGGGTTTGATCAATTTTTATGAATGTATGCCAAACACATTAAAATTCATGATAATAATAAGTAAATTTCGATTTCATAAACAAGACGCGAGCCTCGTCTGACTAGGAGTCCAAAGCCGTATGCAAGTCGGACACCCCTAGCTGGTTTGTTAAAAATTAAAATATATAATAGTTTATATTCACAAACGCGGCGCTAGGTTAGGCGTATAATAAACTAAACACGTTTGCCGGTTAAAAAGCAGTATGTTGTCCTATAATATTATATGATAATATAACATATTGCGTACTTAGTTTAATCATTATCGGTGCGAATATTATTGCGAATGTGTGTACACATCGTCCGGATATTAAAAGACGTACACCCGTTAACCGCGTTTTGCACTTTATCCGCAACCGCGAGACGGTTATTAACAATAATTAAACTATCATGTTAAATACAAAATATACATATCGGACTTACTACTATGAAATAATACGAGTGACGGTTATTTTCGTTAGAAACTAATATTGTTTTGTTTTTCTCCTACGACAGTTGTCTGTCGCTCATATACTTAATGTCCTAATATTTTTTTTGTTTTTCACTAATTGGTAAAACTATTTTTTTTTTCGAGACGATGACACTCGTGAATGTTGTTAACTAAAGTTTTCGATAGGGTTTTATGCAAAGAGTTATGCGTACAGACATTGTCACGCGGTACTTACAGTATTCAATATTATATTATAGCAGTGGTTGTGAATGAAATAGATTTATGAGTCATTCGCGATACTTTTATTACTATAATTTCCGTAACTTTTACTTAACTTTACCGGAAGAAAGTGCTTGTTGCTTTATAATAAACTTTATAATGTTAATAAGTCTGCTAACAGACTCATCCATAGAAATTGTATGAGGAATGACAATAATTATTGTTTCTCTTCTAATTTGACGTTAAAATGTATAATAATTTTGATTTTAATAGCTAAGTAAATCATGACAATTAAATATGAAGTTACTATGAAGCTGTTCTTACGAAAACCTAAATATTTCAATAATAAGCGTGCGCCTTTTTTTGTCTTAGAAGCATTTCTAGTTTAACAGTTTTAATAAAATTGTGTAACTCTTTGAACGAAAAATAATAACTATTGTTATTTTGTCGTTATTCGTAAGGACTAGAAACTTCATTAATACGTAAATTAGTATTTATCATGTAAAATACAATTTTAAAATTAATTTTTAGGTTACGAATATATTGTACACACATCGTTCTATGATTTACGTCTGTATATACTGACTTATAAAAACGATTAATAACAACTAGTCATATTAAATTAAAATATGATAGTAATATTTTTTTTCTAATTATAATATTATTATATTTTCTGTATTCCATTGTGATTATCGAAAAACAATATTATGCCAAATGTATCGATCCGCCTCAGCACTATAACTGTCAAGCTTATGGCCATATTTCAAATTACTGTTGTCACCCGCCCAGGTGCATAAAGTGTGGCGAAGATCATCACACCGTACATTGCACCGGAGTCTGTGGTGGTTCGACCAAATATGCTCTATAATCTGACAAACATACAGCTTCTTGCAAATGATATCCATTTTGAAAAATAAAATCCAAAATACGGTGAATCTTAAATACAAGATTCTTACATTCATCATTACGTCACCAAATCTAATTCAGTCCCACCGTATGCCTATATAACTAAATCTCAACCACTTAACCTATAAACAGTATTTTCGATACAATTCCCAGTTTCCTCACCAAAATAATAAATTACATTAAACCCTCTAATTTCTCTCCTTATCGTCTTTATACATTAATTTACATTGAATACCCAATAATTATTATCTGAAACCAATTACCAATATCTAACCTATTTATGTAACTCGCAATAATTTAGAGAAGATTACCTGTATTATCTCTCTCTCTCTCTCTCTCTCTCTCAGTTATATAGAATGTAGATATTATACAGATTAACAGCTATATTATTTAATTTCCAAATTGATAATTTAATATTTTGATGAAATCGTCGTAATTGGTGAACTGTAAGAGTTTTTTTACTAGAAGTTAATACAATTTAAAAAATATATATAAAATTACTATGCTTTTTTTTTTTTAATAATATTAGTCTTGAGTCTTATTGAATGTATTATTAATACAAAAATAAATTACTAATAATTATTTATAAATACAATGAAATGACTCATGAAATATAGGCTGATAGACCGTGTTTGCTTAAAACCGTTTTTCGTTTATAATAATACTGAATGATGTGGTACATACGATCACACTACTATACAGCAGACCGACTTTCCTGGTTTTTATTTATTTAATAACCTGCATAAATGTTCGTTAAAATAATTTACTATGTACAATATTTTTTACACTAATTTCTGTTACCAACCGTTTCGATGAAATTCATCGGCCATAATAGCATAGTACTACACCTAGTCATATTATATGTTGTTTTCTTATAATATTATTATTATTATTACTACTATAATTGAAATTTCCAGTGGTTGATAAGCCTGCGAGCGACGAAAAGTTAGATTACTGTTTGTCACGACAACTTTAGTAGCTACCTGGCGGCCTAGCTATTGCAGCTGAATGGGTTGTGCGTACATTTCCGTATTTTTGGAATACCGGAATTCACAATACAGCGTGTGCCACGCTGACAACCCCTTCTGCACGAATCTTATCACTCCAACGTGAAATTCGACAGCAACGATATGCGTGTGCGTGTTGTCGACGAGTGTTACCATAAGAACCGAAAAGTCAAACAAACAAAAAATGTCACCTACAAACTCGTTTAGAGCTCATTTCCGCATAAACGTATACGGTGAAATTGTGCGTATATGAAATATAATAATTAGTATACTAAAACCAAAGTAGTTGTTTCGGTTTGAATAAAGTTCGTTATCTGAATGATGGTATTATATAACACTCGGAGCGTATAGGTATGAGCTGGACAAATATGTAGGCACTTTGCAACTATATCACAATATTCTTATAATATTAGGTATATGGTTTTAATGACGTGGCAAGAAATTCTAAGATCGCGGACGCCGTCAGACTTCCTCTCGATCACAATTATTATTTGAAATTAAAAATTAATAATAATAACAGAGCGGGTTTCCGGGAAAGAAAAAGACGCGCATCGATTAAATTTAATTTAATTAAGCTGAAAAGATATTTCTAGAAATGGCTCGTTCTCCGACGGCTTCACCCCCAACCCCACCACAATATAATATAGTTATCGCGATGTATCCTTTTCGTGTACACGCACTATATAATATTATATACGTATATATTATAAACAAAGGTATGTAGTATATATATATAATATATATACATTATAATATAATACTGAACCCCCGACGAAATCCCTTGAGGCTCTTTTCTTTCTTTCCCTGCGAGAATTAATTACGCGATGTTACAGCAATTGCTTAAGCGGTGCAGGTCGAAAGTACACATACACACGTGTATTATATATATATATATATGTGTGTGCATATCTTTGTGTACCTACAAGCTCTGAGCTCGAGTCTTTATGTATATATATATTTATATATATATATATATATATAACAACGTATTTTGTGTTTCGTATGTTTACGTGTTTAAAATATGCAATTTTACTCATCCACGTGTATTTTATAATATAATAATAATAATAATATCCAAGGTTAACTCTGTTATATTTGTCTTTCACATTAAATTCCGCTACATCCACTCCATCGTTTACGACGACATAAACAACACAAACAAAAACAACAACTACAAAAATAATAATAATTATTATATCATTATTGCGTACATAAATCCCGTGGTGTATATCACTGGCACTTGATAAGTACTTCGAATGATTTTAGATATCACGTTACCAACACTATTCATTCGAATAATCATGTTACACTCGAATGGGGTTATTCGTGGCAAAGCTGCTGTTTTTTTATTTTTTTATCCTTTTACAGCCAAAACTCGATAGTCATTGCGGTGCTAATTTATAAATACATTATTGTATAATGTATTTAAATATATTACGTTTACGTATTATAATTTTGTTTCGAGTGCTGTTTATTTGTATTCAAGAATCATAACTTTATTATTTCTAATTTTAATTTAGCGTTATTTTATTGAAATGTAATAATCGTAAAATAACTCAACTTTCGGTCTTGAACCAATGGTCTTATTGTTATTCTCTTACCTATATCTACATATCCATATGTTTACACTAAATTTTTTTTGTCCTCAATTATTGCCCGTTTTCTCTGCTTCTAATATAATTTATCTTACCTTTGCTGTGTTCTAATTTTTACAAGAAATCAAATTTAAACATTTAATCCCTTTAATTTAAAAGTTATTCTTTGAATTTATGTTAATTTTTGATTTACATTATTAACGGTATTGTTACTACTGTTTTAGCAAATAAACGTAATATTTTATTATACGTTGTCATCAAGAGTAATTTTAAAACCATTTTGCAAGGTTCATAATGAAACGAAAAATTGGGAGTGACCTTGTTTTGGTAAATAACTGTGCAGTATGCAGTTTTTATTTATTAGTTATTTTATTATTGTTGATTTTCCATCTGCTATTGGTCATTATATAATACTTAATTTTGTAAAATTGACACACTACACATACTAAGTTAATTTTTGAACAGCAAATACTCATTGTATCAATAAAAAGAACTATATACCTACTTAACTTATATACATTGTATATATAAGTTATTTGTTTAGATTAATTTGTATGTATTGACCATTTTTATTTGTAAAAAGTATAAACTATTACTTGTTTATATTATTATCGGTGTGGGTACAGATACTGTGAGTTATTATTTAATACCTATTATGTATTTAAATGACGTAAAGTGTATGCACGAACCTCTGCTGTTGCTCAATTGTTTACCTTCTAGGTGCGCTATACACGATTGTTACGAAAATTCATTTACTGTGAGTGATTGAGGTTTCTGTTGCCTTCAGATAGCCCGCGAATGTTATAGCTGTTGTATTATAATATCTTGTGCACACATACAAATATATAATATAGTAGAGTTGTTCTCCAAATCGCGGTTTACGTTTCTACTCTATTTCCCTAACGCGGTAGCGTTACTACTTTGGTTGCATCCGTTTTCGAATTGAATTTGAGTTACATAATAATAATAATAATAACAGTTATTACGCAGGTATGTATAGCGCGCGCGCGCTCATAGATAACGTTATATTTAGTATGATATTATTTATTCGTAGCTATATTATGGATGTATAATGTATATTATAATAACTTGTTTAGGTTTATAACATTTTTATCTTGTGAACCTGATATTGGATCGAACGATTTCAGATATTAAAATATTACAGTGACATAATTGTAGCAGCATATTATTCATTAATGTGTCATTTTCACGATATTATTATGTTTTGGAAAGCAATGTTTTATTAAAATTAATATATTTATAATTATGATTATATTTATTATTGAATAATAATAATTAAATAATATATTACGCTTTAAAATTTTTTACAACGCTCATACGTAGCCAGCGATGTTTTTAAGGGGATGTTAATCAATTTTTGTAAAATATAATTTTATAAGATTTTTGTTGTAATTTGTATAGACCATTAAAAATTAAAATAATTTTTAAATCTTCTTAATATTTCAGGGGGGATGCAGCCACTATTATAACATATAACTTTAAACTCGTATACGTCTTTATATTTCGGTATGACCTACATTTTAACGTTAAAACTGAAAGTATAATTATTATAATTCATAAAAACAAAATGTACATCTATCGATTTAATAAGAGGGGGGGGGGGAAGTACACGACTTTGTTGTTTGGAACGCTTTACAAGTTGTATGGTCAAATTTTTTTTGGAACATTGATACGACCGCACGAACTTTTTACATTTTATTTTCATGAACCATAAACTAAGTTTTAAGCAGATAATTAAAGGAATTAATTGTTCAAGTTCTTAAAACATATACAATATACATACATATTTGTGTAAATAATAGCATTAATCAAATTGATTTAACCTGGCTTTTTGGTTTTACAATTACTTTTCATTCTCGTGGGTTATTAGATTAATAACAAAACATTTTGTAAATAACTTTTGACGTTTTTATCATTTTAAAAACAATAAATTACCATCAATTAACTCCACCAACCATCTGGGTATTATGCATTGAGCTCATTCCCACGACGAAAAATAAAAAAACACGCGCGAGATAGAATACTGAAAAACAAACTTTGTCTACAATTTTTTTTTTACCATAAATTGTATGATTACTGTGCTAACGTGTGTTTTAGTAGTTGTATATTATAATAATAGTTTTTTTTTTTTAGTTTAGTTAGTTTCCAATCACACAAGAATTTTAGTTAAAAGAATATGATGATATGCAATTTTCGTAATGATTCTACCTTTGGCATAACTGATTCTTGTTCCCCGTGATGAATAAATCCGATTATTCCCATGAGTTTTCATGAACTAATAAATTTACTGGGGATGTCCCGAATGCATTCTGTTATAAATAATTTTCTCATTGTCCATAGCCCGAGTGCGTCCATAGTCCTATTTAAAAATTATATTGAAAAGTCTGAGCTCACCATTGGTCTACATCCAATGCTTATATGATTGTTTTTGGAAAAATATATAAGTAAACCAATCGATGCGTAATATTCATAAATCATAATTTATATAGGATATTGAATTCGTTGGAAACTAAGATTTATGACAATGAACAATTCCTCATGGTAAATTACTATAATTTTAAAACTGTAATGTTTTCATGTGAAATAAAATGTAAATACTTTAAGTACTTTTAAGACTAAATAGCATACTATGGTACGTTATTAAGTTTTGTTTTATTAAATTATTGTAAAAATAATACTTAAAAATATTTTATTTACAATAAACGGTTTAAGTAATTGCTACTAAATACCTTTAGTTTGTTATTTAATTAATAACAAATATTTTATTATTTTTAATATCATATAAATTTTATTTAACTTAAGGGTGAAGCTAATAAAAATCAGTCTAAATCTGCTTTTATATTCAGCCTATTTTTATTTTAAAAGTGATTAACTACCTTTTGCATTATTTAGTTTATAACTTGCAGGTCCACTAATTATTATTCGAAGACAACTGTGATATAAAAACTATTTTTTACATTATAATTGATTATAATTTATTTAAATTTTACTAGTTTTTACTATTTCTATTTAACTAAAATATAGCACTTGTTACCACTCACAATTTTCTCATTAATTCTTATTATTTACACTGACTTCCGGGTATCTAAAATTGAAACTAAAAGTTTAAACTCAAGTACATTTTGTTCAGTTAAAAATTCATAGTGTTAATAAAATATTTATTTTTTAAATTCTTAGTGAAGGTAAGAAAGCTATTGGTTTAAAAATAATGTGTTACTTTAACACTTTTTTGTGTTCTGAAAGTTTTGTACAACTCTACTTTTATCGATTGTAAAGTGGACATAGATATAGTAGAGTGGTACGTTAGAATTGCCAAGTAGTTTTAAAAAAGATTGCCAAAAAAATATCAAAGGTTTGGTAATTTTTTTAGATTGAAACATCTTTTTTTCACGTTTGAATTTGTCTATAAACTTTGAAGACATCGAATAGACATATTAAAAGACGTATTTCCAAACAGATTAGATTGATATAAAAGTTTAAATCGTTTAAGTTTAAATACAATTAGTTTGTAATATCAAGGCAATAAAGTCTATGATTATAATTAAGTTTTAACTTTTGAATTAATTTAATTTAAAAAAAAGTTCGTGACTTTGTTTAATGTTTATGCAATAAAATATTTTAAATCTTACTGATCGAATTAGTGAATACAGATCACCGCGTCATAGTATATCATTAACTATTATGTGCTACAAATTATAGTAAAGTTATAAAGATAAAATATTAAAATTATATTCACAAAACGTATTTGTCTGCACTGTAAAACAATATATTGTATAGCTCAAACTGTTAATGCTGTGTACATTTAGATTTTATGCAGTAAAGCATAATTGAAATTTGTACTATTGAATAAATAAACTTTTGATAGATGAATGTCGCTTATAAACATTTTTATGTAAATTCCAATTAACGGTTGTGCGTCAATTTACACAATATCTATTATGTCAACGAAAATAATTTTTCAACAATATAACCACTTTATTACGTTTGTCGTGATTACATTTAAAAAATAATACAACGAGTATATATATATATGTAATCATCGATTCATGTATTAATTTAAAATTAAACCATTTAAAATGCAATAAATCAAGAATATTATAAAGTTGTGAAACTATGAGCCAGGGTTTTAACTTTCACACTTCTATTTGCTTCTATTATGATTTTATAGATTATAACTGCTGCGATGAAAGCCATATAATGACGATTATGTATACCTATACTGAATAGTCGATATGACTAAAACTGGCAATACTATTTTTATGATCAAAATATATAAATAATTAATGACATTATACAGGTATTAGGCACTCTCATAAATAATTTAACGTAAAAATAATGATTGTTGGTGCCTATATATTCCATATTGTATCTTTATGTGAATTACGTCGTGGCTTACACACAACTGTGTAAATCGTCTATTTTGTTTATTGTTCTCTAACCTGTCGTAATAACACATTATGTTTTATTGATGGACGTTGCCCATTTCTGCAATACTGTGCATTGTTGTTGTACAAAAAATGTTTACGTTTGATTGATTTTCGTGTATAGGTAAAAATTACATACTTTATTAACGATACTTTTAGTTTTGATCTAAAACGTATAATGAACAAAAAAAAAAAAATTGATAGAATTCCAGTCAAGTAGAAATAATTGAATAATAGATATAAATAACTACACAAAATTAAAAATACCTAATTAAGTATAATCGGGTCAATATTAAAAGTTGTAACTAATAACAAATAACAAAGCGCGTTGTTTGTTCGCTTTGCAAATTGAAAATATTCCTTAAATTGATACCGTGTGCAATATGAGAAAGTACAGAATGAACAAAAAAATATTTTTAGACAAACAGCAACAAATATTATTAAATGTTGGTTTTTATTATTTATTTATTTCAAAATTTACAATTTTCATTCCGCGTTTGAATAAGTTCATTAATACATATTGAGAAACATTACATATCAACTAAGCAATACATGTAACGATCGATATTAATTATTGTATAAATAAGAAAAACTTGGTTTTTTTCATGCAATAGTATAATAATGATACAATATAAATTTGTGATTTAATTTGTATTTTTTTTTTTTGCAGATACGTCGATGATGTACTTTATTATTTATGAAGATCAATTTTGTCACCAAGTTTTGGCGTAAACAATCTACAGTAAGTCTAAAACTTCGATCGCATTATTTTAGTAATTTATGAACATTTTGCGTTGTTATTTTCTCGATAAATCATTGATAGATTGTCAATTCGACGTTTACAACAATTTTTTTTGTTCAAAATTGTACGAAACACATTTCGTAATCCGTTTTTAGTTTAATAATCCTACCGGATTTTCGTGTAGATTCAATACATTATTTCAAACAACTTGGTAGATCACCATGCGTGTGTTGCTATTCAACGTATTTGTGCGAAACATAATTACTCGATTGGGAATAGGTCGCGGCGCTCATAATCACGCGATGTTACGAACCACAATCAAAGGGTAGCTCGTTGGGCTTTAAAATTGGCAAACAATTTGTTCAATAACGATTCGTGTTTGTAATAATAATTACTTCAATTTCTACGTCTACGAGAGACGACGGAAATCTCATCCAGCATTTCGTCTCTATTATACTCATTAGTCATTAAAATAGTTGGTCGTGTATAAAATAATAGTAAGAAATATAGCATACTGCATGCATCTATGTCAAATGCACGTTCCAAAATATACCACAATATTAAAAGATGAAACTAATTATGATAATAATTATTATTAAAATCTAACTTTCTAAGATTAAAATTATTTACAATAATAAAACATTTGGTAATTACAGTAGATTCTAATTATTATATCGAACGTCGCTTTCTTAAATTTTCTGTTAGGTATCTCGAACTAAATTGAAATCTCCTTGAAACTACCATTACACTTAATAAGGTTTTGCTCTCGCTAAATCGAAATAAAATTAATCGTTTTTCGTTATCTTGAATACACAAATAATATTTTTACTATAGTAAGAACATAATTAGAAAAAAAAAAACTAAATTCACGCATTTGTAGTCATTCGTATAAAATATATTGAAATGAAAAATAAGCGTAAATTAAAATGTCTTTACAATTATTTTTTACATTCTTACAAAAACATAAGTAATATTAAACAAACTGTAATGACAGATATTTTTAAAAAAAAGTTCATTCATTCATTATTGTAGTTTTTTGATATGTATTTAGTATTAGTACTTTAAGTATTCATACAATGCATTTTAAGCAATCAAATTATTTACTTATTTTTTAAGAATTTCAATTAAATTCGATACCTCGAAATTTTTGATATCTCAAACTTTGTCCTGTTTCCCTTGGGATTCGACATAACAAGAATATTCTGTGTTTAAAGATTGACAAAATGTGTGTAATGTTTTCTTTTAAAAATAAACAGGACAGTAAATTGTAGGATTTTCATAGCTGTGGTACACAAAATATAACATACCTATTATAACTAATTAGTAATTACTAACATTTTTATAACAATGAATTGGTTAAATAAATTTAATAAAAACATCATACAATATTATATATTAAATTGATTATTCATTTGAAATTCGTTAAATGACAATTTGATTTGGTTTTTTCATAATCATAGTTTATACTTTTTTATTGCAATATTTAGATTTAAAGTGTTTTTTTTTATTTTCATTATTAATATTATTTTAAGAATATTAGATAATATTGTGAACATTTTTATTTAATGGTAATTTATTAAACGTAAAAATAAATATACCTTAAAAACTAATATATGGTTAATAAAATATAAAAAGTTATAACCTCATTTCCCATACTGGGTTTTAATCATATCAGCTCCTTTTTCAGCCATCATCATTGTGGCGGCGTTAGTGTTGCAAGACACTAACGACGGCATCGCCGAACAGTCAATCACTCTAAGTCTATCAACGCCAATCACTTTAAAAGAAGGATCGACCACCGAGGTCTTGTCGCTGATCGCACCCATCTTGTTGGTACCAACCGAATGAAAAATTGAGGTGGCTAGATTTTTAATAGCACATTTCCAGTAGTCTTTGGTGCCCCATTCGCAATTTGCCTCGCAATTCGGGTACACTATTTCCTCAAATGCATATCCCGCATCAGTCATTGGTTTTGTCTTGCACATTTCAACCACGAACTCAATACCTCTCACCATCGTATCGATTTCTTCTTGGTCGGATAAATAGTTTGCGATAATTTTTGGGGTTGCCATAGGATCATTCGATCTTAGTGAAACACGTCCTGTCTTGGTTATTATATTACTAATCGGTATCATAAGTATTATGTCACTTTTCGTGTTCAATTCATTGTAAATATTTGCCATCTCGTCGGAAAATCCAAACATGTTCTTGAACGTGTTCATCTGTCGGGTTGTATTATACGAGTATCTTATTTTCATGATTTCAATGTCAGGGTTTCCAGACGCGCGTTTTGTATCGACAAAACTGAGAAGTCCTGTCAGCCCCATTGTACTGATACCTTTGGGAATTAAATCAAAAGTATCCTTTCTAAGTTTTTGACTTTCCGCCACGATGTCTGCGATTGGTCTATCCTTACGGTCACTAAGAACAAGACCGAAAAAAGCGACGTGGTCTTGATAGTTAAGGCCGACGGGGAGATCAGCCACCACGTCGACACTCATCTCTTTCAGGTGATCGGCTGGTCCAATCCCGGAGATCATAAGTAATTGAGGACTCATTATCACGCCGGCAGATACTATGACTTCTTGTGTACAGTTTACGGTCTTGAACTCGCCTGTTTTTGTTACAAACTCTACACCGACCGCGGCTTTGTTCTCGATAAGAATTTTTGTGACTCGGGTGTATTTGGCTACGAACAAATTTGGTCGTTCACTATTGGGAATTAAGAAAGCTTTTAACGTACTGCACCGCAGACCATTCCGAGTTGTGCTATCCGACATAGCGTATCCAACTGAACGTTCTATTGTATTCAAATCTTTCACATTTTTTAGGCCCATTAATTCTGCTGCTTGAGATATTGTTTGTATAGCAGGATCTGGGGCTTCAAATGGACTGACAGTGAGAGGTCCGGAATTTCCGTGAATCTTTGGATCAAACCTAGACGCGTCGGTAAAATTTTCAGATTTTATAAAATATGGTAGTATGGAATCGAAACCCCAATCAGTGCAACCCATTTTTTCCCATTCGTCAAAATCAAACTTTGTGCCACGGATTTGCAGCATCACGTTCATGGACGAACTGCCACCTAACATACATCCTCTGGGTACATGACACCTTTCTCCGTCTAAACCTTTGAACAAATTATCTTCTTGTTCAGTTAAAAATTTCCAATCGTATTCTGTATTCAGTGCCAAACTCCATTTAAGTGGAATTTCCGATGATTCTGGAGGATCACCGCCTGCTTCTAATAGTAAAACATTCCATTCTGATATTTCACTTAAGCGAGAAGCAATTATCGAACCAGCACTACCAGCACCGACAACGATAAAATCAAATTTTATATTGCACTCTCCCGACAACAGATCTGGACCGAAATCTTTCGGATATTTAATCGCATCTAATCTTAGAAATATCTAAATAAAAAAAATAAAATTTTAATTAAAAAAAAATAGACAACTAAGATTTAAGTCAATATACTTACTATACTTAATAAAATAAATATTATTTTGAAAAACATTGGTATTTTGTTCAACACGATTTGTAGGAATTGAAATTTGTTATTTGTTAGTAAAAACTTTTCTAAATGATAATATAGATGGACGCACCACTTGATATGTAAAATAGACGTACTGTGCTGGTAAATATTTTTTTATACCAATCTATCTAGTGATATGTACTATTCGTTTACATATCTAACTATGTACATATTGTGTTTTACAACTGTGTAAACTATACGAGGTTATATTGTTTTTAAAAAATTGAATACATAATTGAATTTCATACTTTAAGAGTACGATTGTGAAATAATAAGTCAATTTCAATTAATTTATTTTTGTACGAGCTTATAAATTAAATAAGAAATACTATCAATAATTTTTTACAATAATTTTATAAATTTAACTGTACATAATTAATAATATTTTTTTTCAGATACACTAAGCATGTATTACTGCGTGAGCAAGATTCCGTTATATTCCAAAGTTTTGGCATAAAAACAATTAGAAGGTAAGTCAAAAACTTTTACAAATTATTGAAAACAAATAACACTAGAACTTACATATTACTTTTTAGTTAATTTACGAATTTACGATCATATTTCACGCAGTTTTTTTGGGACTAAGTATACTTTTGGCATGTTTGGTGCAACTTATATTGATGTCCGAAATGATATTTAACGTGCTTCATAGCTAACCCATGTATTAATTGACTTTTGTTCTTGTGTATATTGATTAACCTTTGACATAATATTGTTGTCCCGGTAAGGACAATCTTTTGGGAAACGCGATAAAAAATGCACGCACTGCCAGCAAAAATCATAAATACTGTATATAGTATATATAATATATTAAATATTTATAAATAATATATTATTACATAAAGGTGTATATTTTGATATAAAAGTAATCAATGTGTGCACCTATATTATACTTATTGATGTCCTGATAACACTGTAATTATAAAACCAACACATGGATTTATAATTAAAAAGGTTGTATCTATTTTTTTTAGTCAACTAATGGTCTGTTGCAATTTAATTACATCTGAGATTTATTTATTATAAATTGTTTCTAATCTGTACGTATTATAGAGAATAGAAATCTCTAGAGATATCGACAAAAATATAGGTATTACCAAATAAAACTGTTAAGTGTATGTTCCAAAGATTTTAGCAAAAACATTTTGGTTATTTTATTTTTATTTAAAAATATAAATTGTGTTCAATTGATTATTTTATGATGAAAAATATAAAATTTTTGGGTTAATTATTGAAATTTTAAAATTGTATATTTCCAATAGGTGCTTGATAATAATTATAGAATTCGATATAAGAGCCATAAATCACGCTTTCAAAATACTTTATTGTTTAATATTTTTCTTACAAGTAAAGTAGGTAAATTCCCAATACTAGTCGATAAAATTACATCTCGAAATTCTGTAGATATCTACTAATAAGTCGATTCTTATGTAAAATCTATTGATTTTTTTTTTTTTTAATACATATCACCACCATAACGCACCGCAGTTGTAACGAAGTGTGCGAAACGAGTGGAAAATTATAATACCCGCAAGCCCGTGTACATGCGAGGTGCAAATTTTCTGTCATCGAGTCGCTTGTAAAATAATTAGTACATAGTTTTCATAGTTATCGGTCTTCTTGTGTTTCACACTTATTCTCACACTTATACTATAATATGATGGTATTCATAATAATATTATAATGGCATTATGACACGCATAAACAGTATGGCGACCGCCATACCAAATACGATATTACAATTATTAGTCATCGTACTTAACGTAACTCGGTATACTAATGATTATAATTAATAGTTATGTTCGTGATAAACCTTTACGTCCGAGTACGGTAGCAATAATGTTACTATTTGATGTACATATCGTGGCGAACGGGATGCGATGCGACCTCAGTGCGTGTCTAGACGAATTCCGTCTTGCCGTAGTCCGTGTAACAATATTATGATCATGTACGCTTACCGACAGGTAACGTACCTGTGGTAGAAACGTTAGTTATTCAACATACCTTAATTTATTGCGAATATTAAATACCAGTGAATGCACAGTCACGCGTGCGCTACAATACAATATACTTAGCACAACCGTCTGACGTATTTTTTAACAGTAACGTATAAGTGATGTATTTTTGGTCGTGGGTTGAAGGTGACCCTTTGGAGTTTGGATTTGGTTTTATTGTATTTTTATTAATTTTTGATTAAAATTTTAAAATCACAGTTGAATACTATTTAAATTATCATTATAATAATATTATGTTTTATGTTAAAAAAAAAAAAAGTTGATAGATAATCGCTTAGCTGTACAGTAGAAGTCGGGGGAATCATAATTTAGTGATAACGTAATTGATTTGTTAAATTTTAATTAAATCATAGTAAACTATTGTACGCGATAAAAATCTATTCTAAAGGATGACCGTCCAGAAAAAAATTATTTTAATCATATTGTTGAAATGCTAACAAATGTTCATATTTTATTTTATTTTTTATCAAATTGTTCTGATTATTTTAAAAGTATGGGAATTTTCAATTTTTACCTTCTAAAAGTACCAATTAGAACCAATTTGCGACAAAAAGCTTTCATTGAATTTTATAATTAGATAATTTTTTTACCAGAAAAAGTGTACATCAGACACGCACAAAACAAAATCACAAATGTAAAACAAGTACATTCATTACTAACGCTTGTGATATAAAAAAATTCGAAGAAATCGATCAATGCGTGATGTGTGGATATTTCATCAGTGACAACAACTAGCTTCAATATCAAGAGATTTAATAAAATATTATAGTCACTAGTCAGTATTTCTCTATTGATATTCTGAACCGTATGTATAGATGTTATAACTATTTTTTTTTATTATTAATTTATGATGAAAAATTGATGATGATATTTCAGGAATCTTACTGATAAAATTTATACTCATTTATAGTTAGAAACAATACTAAATATATTAACTGAAATTTTAATAAGTACTAAGTAATTGTGTTGATTTAATTAATAAATCATAATGCACGTAAAACATATTGTGAAATAATTCGAAAATGTGTGTCTATATTGACAATATAGGAACCGATTCTGTGACAATCGGAAAACAATTTGTCGTCACTTGGTGGAAGTATTATAGTTATTCAATCGAGGCCATTCCGCTGCTGTTGTTACAGGTGTACAGCGGCGAGGTAAGGTATCGCACGTTAGGCCAATACTCGTAGGATATTCGCCTGAAAGTTGAAATATTCACCGAAGTTTCCGAACAACTTACTGTAATTCACATACTTTGAATTTTTACAAATTGTTTGACAGTAAATAATTGTTAAATAGTTTCAACAGATGACAGACCGCCACGCTGTATAGATACGTACTATGCAGTTTGTGCTGCGTAGGTGTGTTGCAACCGACCTCACTAAAGTCAAATTTGGTATTTTCGTAGAGTAAACTTCGACACGTGGTTCGATTGTAAATCATTATATCTGTGTTCTAATAATATATCGATGTACAAACGGGACAATATATTATTATAGACGATTAGTTGTGTTAATTGGTATAAAAAAACTCTATTATAATAATTTAATTTTCGCGATAACATAACGACTATAATAATAGTTATGATAATTTATTCATAAAAACAACAATGGAATTGAGGCAATCACGGTAACGTGAAGATAAAACGTTACATTCGTATGCTAATTCTTGATAAAATAAGAAGCGTATTTAACCGAATTACGTTCGAGACAAAAAAAAAGTTAGAAACAAATGACTTAAACTTAATTTAAAAACAAACATAATTCATCTTAAACAACTATGTCTCCGAAGCGGATTGTGCGTTACAATATATTATAACTAAAATAATATTTTAAAATCAAATTCATCACGAATATGTAGATTTTATGTCATATTAAATACTTTGTCGGCATTTCAAATAATGTGGTTGGTAATAGGTATTTTTCGGAATTCCTGTGAACGAGAATATTATTTCTTTGGATTTTTCCCGGGAATTCCGGAAGTGCTAACTCTGTTTATATTATAATGCATGTCACTATTGTTATAGAAAAAATATGATGTATAGGTTTTTAGATACGACACCTTACACATTTAATTATAAATATTATATTGAAATTCAAGTTAATATGTGTTTAAATAAAACCGATTTTGTTTGTAAAATATAATAATAACGAATAAACTGTATTTTATTGAGGAGCAATCCTAAAGTCATTATTTTTTTTATAGAGTTTAATTCGCAGTCCTTTGTTCTCGTTTATTAGCTGCACCGCGTGTAAAAGATTCGTTAATTACGCTACTACTCGTCATCTGTAAATTATATACATATATATTATATATTTTTTTATCAAAGCGCGTGTACATGTGTGATCGATATAAAATTGTTTTCGTTACGTGTGACCTTATAATAATATATATATATATATATTAGTTAACTGTTGTGTACACAAATACGACAATTATTATCGTTGGAGTGCACAAATGCAGCGACTGAAATGGTGCGCTGCAGTGTATACTGTATAGACGATGAGTATCAAGCGGTTGAAATTGTGTGGTCGCCCATACACATTACAGGCACAAGAATAATTATAATATCGCAATATACACACTCAAACGTCCCGTTAAACCCGACCTTTGGCTATGAAATACGCGTCTAGATATATATATATATACAGGGTGGGGCAAATCGAACGGTGCAGTTTTGAAAGGTTAGTACTTCCCGTGTGGTGGGTATAGTGCGATTATGATGATCTCATTTCGTCGGGCAGACCATGCCATTCCATGGTTTGGTCTAGTGAACAACAGGACTTCGCTGTCCGTACATTTTTTGAAAATGGTCGTCTCTGAGGGGTGATGTGTGGTGGCCCGCGCGCTCCCCAGATTCGCTCACCGGATTTTGAGCGTTTGTGATTTTTCTTGTGGGTCTACCTGAAGGAAAAGATTTTTAAACATCGGCCTAATACCTTGGAAGACCACAAAGAGCAAATTAGGGAGGAAATTGGTGCTATACCACTATTATACCAGTCGAATTAGGTCAAAAATCACCTTCATCACCTAACCTGCTGGGGGCCGTCATCTATCTGATGTAATTTTAAAAACTTGATAAATAAAACGGCATAATGTACAGAAGAAAATTAAATAAATATAATTTCTGAAAGTTTCGTAGCCTTTCAAAACTTAACTGTCTTTTTCGCCCCACCCCGTATATATTACAAATTGAACGTATGACCTTGTTTTAGTAATAAATCATATATTATAGTACGCATCATACCGACTGACGTAGAACGGTATGGTCCGTTGGTAATCAGATAGAATTGTGTGCAGTGACGAGTGATTTGTCGTAGCGACATATGCAATACTACTATATAATAATAGGCACTAAAGTACCAAACAATATCGTCCCAAAGCGACGGCGGCGGCGGCGGACGGGTGTTTTGTTCGGTGATGAATAATGTTATTGTGATTAAACCAGTTACATAGAGTAGAGGATATACATAGCTCTATTATATTCTGGCTATATTATGTCCAGATTATGTACAATGATTAACCGCACAACGTTTGATCTTAATACAATATTGTACTACATTATTAATTTCTTTAATTTATTAAAATTCTGTTTAAGATAATGTACTTACAACAGGTATAATGCAATTTTCGTTAGAAAATATATTACACACACAAACACTGTCAACTAAAAAAATATTGACATGCCATAAAATTCTATACAGCGCGAGCTTCACGTATTCTCTTTAACAGGTACAACACAATGTCCCATCACGTGTACACAGTAAAATACAACGCACGCATTACAAAAATAGTGGTTTTCGTGGAATCGAAACGAAACTTCGCTGGTGGTAATAATAATAATGCATCCACTACGTCGCGAAAGTCGACGTGCACCAGACATCGGCCAACATTGATACAATTATGGACGGCGGCGTACCTTGGTTTACTTTACTCGCTTGACATAAACTAACAAGTAAAGTAGCGTTTCCGGAAAGGTCCCTTATATTTTAGAAAACGACGAAAATCGATATACTTGCACGTATAGTAATATATTATATATATTATATCTCGTTCGCCCTCTCTGTATCGCGATAGAGGTGTTAAGAACTATATAATATACAGGAGCTTTCTAGTTTTTTTTCTGCCAGTAATTTGTCCGTTGGCATTATTTATTTTTTTACGGGGTTTATTTCCCCTCCTCCCGAAACTTGTTCGAACTTTCGGTTTACTCCTCCACACCCCTCGGTGGTCGTAAATTCCGTTATTTATGTTTATTCTATCAACTTGCCGTTGTTTATTACCACCACGGAAAGTTTTTAAACTTCTCGATACGTGCTGGCGAAGAAAGTACCCTTTGATAAACTATAAAACGTCATGGGAGACTTTTTCCTTCCCGTTTCCTTCAGAAAGAACGAAAAATAAAATAGAAATATTGATGCGCAACACCAGATATACCGGACGAAACAAGTATCGTTTCAGTTTCGATAACTTTAAACACAATCGAATAATTTCTTTGAAAACTCTTTGGAAACCCAAACTTAAAACATAACACACGCACACAAATACTTATATTACATTATAAGGTCTAGAGGTTATTTTTCTCTTTGAAATCTCTATACAGTAGTTTTCATATATATTATTCTATCCTTGATGGGTTGCACTTTTTTTCTACACTATTCATTCTTTATTATTATTATTTTTTCATTCAAATGTATTGTTTTTTTATTTAACTATTCCAGAATAGATTTATTAAAATATTAATAATTATATAAAGACCCAAATTATTTGTATTTTGTCAAGGTAGTCGCTAATTTATAGTTATATAATATAATGCGTAATATATTATATATATAAATATGAATTCTACAAGAAAAAAAAGAAAAAACCCACTTCAAATCTAACATTTTTTACTTAACATTTAATTTAAACTGTTTTACAGCATAGTATTCGTATTTGCCTTGATTGTTTCATAGTCGTATTCAAAAAACAAATAACACATTTCTCTATTACACTTTGTGAGTCGGTTCAAAATATATGTAGCTTCATAATATTAAAACAGAGTTTTAAAGTGTAGCAACTATTTCTTGGTGTTTACCTGATTTATATATAGGTTATCCTATCATGTTTCTTCAAACATATTCCGTATTCATTTGATATAAAATATTTAATACTTTTTTACCACATATCGCACAACTTAAAAACTTATTTTAATAGGGAATAGGGAATAATAATTAAACATTCAAAATATTTATATAAATAAACTATAGTTTATATATTTAAATCATTTATTTCCATTGCTATTGTAATAAAATAAATAAATTACATAGTTATAGAGATAAATTTACATTTTTACAGCATATAAAAAAATGATAAAAATACAAATATTATATTGAATAATACTGAATAAAATTGGTAGTTATTTTTGTGTTGAGACGATCTGAAGATTGGTCGATGAGATGAGTTTCTGATAGGAACTGCACGCATTTGGAGATGTCGTTTGGTTCTTTTAAGACTAAGTTCTTTTAACTATTAGCCACTTAAACACATTGGCTGTAGGTATATATGATGTATAAGAAACATGCATTTCATTGTATTTTATAAATTATTATTACTGATGGTTATAAATACACTGGTATTGGCAACTTGCAAAATATACAATCGACGTACAACGCGTATAAATGTGTCCAACCGACGCAGCTACTGTTCGTTTCGCCAGTAAGTTCACAAAACACTTGGAACATACTATTATTATGACAGAACAGTTATTTGAACGTCGCATCAGTTGCGGGATGTCACGCCATAAACACCACACCGGAGCTAGGTCAAATATTTCGTCGGTATAATTGCGAGGCGCCGGGCGTACACCGTACACGCACACGCGTGTACTTTCTATAATATGGTCTCGTTGTCTTACCCGTCCCGTGCCGGCGTAACCCGCGGTCCTGCAGCATTCACGAAATGTCAACAATAAGCAAAGTAAACATGCACGTGAAAGCCTTCGCCCCTCTCTTTCGACTATACACGCCAACAGCCGACATCAATGTCAAACCCAGAGAAGATAGGCGCTTTATGTTCGCCCGTACTTTGTGCATATTATTATACTGTTGTGTTATTATTATAGACGTGTATATTATAGTATATTCGTACGGCAATGACTGTAATAACCAGTGGTGACTACAATAAATCGAAACCCTTCTTATACTCACTTATTTTTCATTAAAATATGTTTCGTCGAGATTCGAGAATGATCCGTCGTCGCTGTCGAACGTTTCAGAAATCGTGTGCACTATATTATAAACATTTTTGTAGACCGATATGGTATTAAGTCTTAGTAATTATTATACGTCAGCAGAACGTGCGGAGTGTTATGTAGAGTCCTCTTTTGAATTACATATTTTCACGTTTTTGAATTCGTTTAAAATACAGTCGGATATCAATACTGAATTTTGTCTTGTTGTTATTTTTAATATTAGTACGTCGTCCTCGGCCGACAACGATTTTATGTATAATAGATTTTATACAGTTCTGTACGGATTATATAATGACCGGCATAACAGTCTTATACTCACATGTATAGTAATCGACGAGTCATGTGCAATATTATTATCGTTGAGCCATTATAATATTATTATGTCCTCGGTCAGATATAAATTGAATGAAATTTGAACCCACGATGAGTGTATTATTCTAAGATATGTATAGCCTCGTTAAGGATATTCTTGAATTTGTGGCGCGCGTAGTACGTATGCGAAGTCATTCTAAATTCGACGAAAAAATAGTTTAACTACGGCTTACAGCTTATATTGCGGGAATGGCTGATTATTTTTGAAACTGATAAATATTTTTTTTGAACGCGAACGCTTTTTATTCAACCCTTCCTTTATTATTACAATAGCGATTTCCGTGTTTTTAGGTCATAACATTTTTCTAGAAACGTAGGTACATGATATTTCAATTACAAACAGTGCCAATCAAACGCACATACAGCTTGAGTGGTCAGCACCAAAAAGAGCAAAATATAAAAGCTCAATGAAAAATTTAATATTATAGAATATTATGTATTTACCTATATGATTTTAATACGAAGCCTATCTCATCAATAAATTCTATGATTAATATCGAAATTTCACTACGGTCAATGATGAATATCGTAAAAATATACTATTTTTATTAAACCACGAAATTAATATTACGTTGTTTGATTTCAAACGGTTAAATGTTTCAAATAAAATCAAAACTACAATCAACCGGCGCATAATTTGTATCATATTAAAAACTAAATGCAGCAATCGTAATAATTGAACTTTGTCTGAGAGTACACACTACACAGACATCGTTTTCCCAGCACCTACTCGTTTTACTACAAATTTATTATTACACTCCAGCTTATACGTACGTTTTCATTTTAATCTGTCGCCTATGCGTTTTAAATACGACACTGAAACACTTAAATGTTGTCACAGCAACAATTTATTTTATTGTTATTAGTGTTCCGTCCGCAAAGTCAATTATTTTTTGTAAGTCGATACGTAATTTTAGTGTTTTAAAAATAACATTTTTTTTTTACTTACGAATATAAAAATATATCACTCGTTGCATAAATACATAGTAATATTTATATTATATGCGTCAGGTTTTTGCCAATTTTACCTTAAGAGAGTCAATTAAAAAAATTATGAAGCTTTTGGGGGCCATTAAAATTTAATATACATGTTTATCCAAAGAAATTAAACGAAAAATCGAAAAATGTAGTAAAAATTATGAAAAATCCCATTTAACCATTAATAAAAATGAATTTAATATAATACCATACGCCATGGTATCTTTTTATGTGCATGATACGGTGTCTAATAATACAAGTTAAAATAATATAATTATATTTTCACCCGTCTGTCTCGTTTTGCTACGGACTGGAGTTATTTTAACGACCGTACGCGTTCGGTTAAAAGTCACAATATTATTATGCACGATTTCCGCGAATACGAAACTACGAACGGGTCAGTGTTGTTAACGGTACACGCCCGTGCCCCTTATAACCACGTTGGGCTTACGGATCGTGTATAATATACCCTTTTCAGATTATAAATATATATACATATAGTTTTTTTTTTGTTTTACGCCTGTCCGGGTTCCAAACGACGGCAGTGGTACGTGAGAAGATTGCTAGCAAATATATTTATATATACGCGTATATACACAGCACCGTCAAACTGATGCATTACGCATTTTTTATTCGGCCAACTCTTGTGATTATGACAAAACGAAAAAAAATCCCATACCTAGGTCCAGAGCACTTATCACATACCGTACAATTTAGCAAATAAATCTAATTAAAAGAAGAAAAAAATGTTTATTTATTAAATTTCAAGAGATTGAACGGCATACCTACATAATAGTATTATCGACGTGCATCATAGAATTACTTAAAATGTAATTGCAATCCACCTAATTACTATGCTTCAAAACGAACAAAAAAAAAAAAAAATAATACACAACTAAAGTGGTCTGCGTTACATTGGTATCCTTTCCGTATAGTAATAATAATAATAAAACTATAATATTGGTGTTTTCAAATTGGCTGTAGATGGTCGTGATCTTTTTCCGATGGTATAACTACGGTCAATCGTTAAATATAATAACCGCAGGACATTGTTAGCGAAAAAAAATTGTACAATTTGCATATTCTATTGCCATATAAATTTCAAATGTCTTTTCTATTAACTTCATATATAAAATGCTAATTATCATTATCAAGTATTCGTGTTACATTTATACCAAAATTATAAATAGTAAATTCTATACAACCGTATTATATAATATAATACCTACACAACGCGTAATAATGTTTTTATAATGATATTGTATTTGTACGTCCTATTGTATATTAAAAAATTTGATTGAAATCCTTTGCAATTATTCCATGATTACTACACCATAGCAGAGCAACTCGTTTTTTAATTCTTAGTTCTTAAATGAAAGTATTATTCTGTTGAGATACTCACTTTAACAGATTTTAATAATCTTTAACTATAATAAAACCAAATAAAGTATTAATTTAATTTCGTATAAGTTTAGTTTACTAGTTTTTAATTTCATTTTTTCTCGTCGTTTTCTAAAATTAATTAAATTGTTAACAGGATCTGTTAAAAAGGTATCTTTTTTATTCACTTTATTCGTTGTAAAGTATATGAGTTACCTACTAAAAACAATCCAAATCATGATACTTTTAGCAATTCAAGCTAATGCTAAAATAATATTAAAGATAACTCTACATAAATTCTGAATATGATGCCAAAACAATTTTGCCAAACGAAACCTTAAATACGAATACTTGGATGAACATTCATAGAAGCTTTCCTATTGCTGCCTTTGAAAAGTCAATTATTAACATTCTCGGATTAAGGTCAGATTTAATTGAATTTAATTCTCAAAACATTCATCAATCGATTTTTAGGCAATATTTTATTGTTATGTAGCTTAACGAAATAATTACACTTCTTTATTTATAAATAGAATTTTAAAACGTCATGAAATATATTTTATTTATTTTTTTTAATATTTCATTTATGTGAATGTATTTTAATTTCTAGGTTATATTTATAACAAGAAAATATTTTTTAAATTATGTTTATTGTATGATATAATGATAAATTATCAACATTGTAAGTATAAGTACTTATTAGAATGAGTAACTAGCCAAGTTGATTTATAAATCTATTTGAATTAAATTGTACATCATAGCTACCCACATATTAACCTAACCTCATAGTCACAAACTCATAATTTCTTTCTTAATATATTTTTTAATGATTATTTTAAATTATAGTGCTATTTTCATAAAATATTATTATAGTTTTATAATATTGATTATTATTTATTATTAATAATATGTGGATAGTTGAACTAACCTAATAAAGGGAACATATGCAAATAATTAAGATCAATACATATTTTATATTATATAAAAAGCATAACGAATACCTAATAGAGAGTAGATACGCAATTTATTGATAAAGTTGTAACTTATGATATTAAAATTGCTATTCCTAAACTACGGGTAAAATCGTTGATAAAAATTCCATTATACATATGTGCAATGTGTATGAAGTATGATAGCCACTAGGTAATCAAAACTAATCCTCTACAACATGACATATTGTATAAAAAATATATTTGTAATTTAATTGACATTTTTCAAATTCAAAACTTTTATGATTATTATTAATTTAATCTCTTTCTAACATACGTAATGAATAATGAATGTTATTACAATACGTTTGCAACTAACTAAATTTTAAAATTGAGAAATGTCATGTAAGAAAAAGGTATCGAAATCCTTCTGTTGAGTTGAGTTTTGTATTAAATTTCAAGAATTGTACATTGTTCCGGTAGAATTTCTTGTTACTCATGAATCAAGAGGGTTTTGAGAGCTATTCTTACCTTTAAGTAATTACTAAAATAAAATATAGGTAGTATTGAGATAAGTAAAGCAGTATTATAAGAACATGAACACGATGTGCATTAGACAAACCACCATTATATAAATATGGAATATATAGTTGTTATTATAAACTGTTCAACGTCAAAAAGAACAAAAGTAATTTATCCTCGGGTGAGCTTTCATTAAAACCATGATACAGCTAAAATTGTGCGCTTTCTTTCATTCAAAATGTATAAAGGCTAATGTCATCCAACCATAATTATTATCCGTAAATTCGTTTAATATCATTGCGATTATTTATAAATTAATTTTAGATTTTCGTGCTGCAATCAATCGATTTGATACAACGTTATAACAATACAATACAATAAAATTCAATCGGTGATTTAACCTATATAATATTTTTCATATATTTCCATGATAAAACAGTTTATTTTAAATAGCTGTTAAATTAGTGATAATACTTAATTGATTATTATAAGTATATTATATCCTACAGTTTTCGTTTTAATGTTGTCATTTCTGATATCTAATACTTGAGTAATGTTTACGGACTAAGAAGCGTTTATATTCCTATATTGATTTTGCATATACATTACAGCGGTAAACTAATGAGTTGATCATTTGGTGTCATTCAATTAGCAATATTATATACCTGTGTAATAGACTATAACCTTTAAATAGTTATTATCTGATTATAAAACCGTTTACCAACCGTTCCACCGAAGCCTCATCGTGACAATACTTATCACAGTAATTAAAAAAACTCATCTGAGAAAATGTTTACCATCATGCACAGTTCGACTATATTAAGTTTGAACATTAAACATTCATAATATTAAACCTATCGCCTGTTTACACTGTAACGGTTCGCTGAGCGATTTTGGTTCACGGTTGGATCTCGAAAAAAGAGTTTTTACTGTAGAGTGACACGGATCTCATCTCGTTCGTTCTCCGAATCAGTGTATAAATAGACACGAAAAAAAGCCACCACCGCATTCACGGTTATGACTATGTCATAGAAAAATAATATGTAATATAAATGAGAACTCGGACATATTCTGATGGACGACATCGGCGAAAACCCGCAATCGGTTTTTACTCTAGAGCTCGGATACCGTAGTTATATCAAATAAATTTCACGAAAAAAAAACTAATAATCATTTCAACGATTTTGTTTGTAAGCAATATCGCTATTACGATAAATCTCATATAACGAAATGATAATAATTTCAAAGCGTTTATTATTTTTATACGGGGCAATATGGTTCCGGATGAACATCAATATGCTCGATATTGCGATAGTTCTGGCAATTTTTCTAATCCCGTTAATAAACGGTTCGCGTGATGTTATGTTTCTACTCGGAACAGGGACGATATATATATATACGGTTACGATGTATTTAATAACACGCAACCAATCCCCGTACACCGTGAACGCATATATACACGCGCCCGCTCGAAAATAATTTTTGAACAAATATTTTCCAAACGAATTTAACGTACGAAAATAATATTATGTCGTACCTATTACGTGAATACGTTCCTTTCGACGACGTTATTAAATTACTTACAATTTTCTGCCGACAAAATGAACGACGCTCGTACACTATAATTGTATTATACCGACTTTTAATTTAACTGGAATTCGTATATAATATAGACACGGTTGCCACCGAAATCTAATATAAAATTTCTGTATTGCTGACGACGACGTAGGGTACCTCTGTGTTTTTGCGTGCGTATATTATATAGGCGTGCTGTTGTACAGTCGTCTCGAATCGACGGGCGTCCGGTCACCACGTCGTCGTTTTTCGGTTAGTGTTTTTTTTTTTTAACATGACCCTTCGATAACTTAATATAATATATCGTCGAACAATTAATATGTATATATAAGTGGAGCGCCTAACCGGCTATATGACATTAGCGCCAAAGGTACAAAAATGGCCTATCATTTGCCTCAAAATGTTTAGTACATAAGGGCCAATCTAATATTGTTACCTGTTATACCTAACATGTGAGTAGGTGACATTAACGCCAAAAGTGCAAAAATGACATATCATTTGCGCCAAAATTAATATTTTATGTAAATAGTTATTTAAAAATTGTTATCTTATGAAAAACTAGCTGCCCGAACTTACTCCGGATGAAATTATTTTTTTATAATTTAATTTAAAAACATATAACTATTTTTTTGGCTATACAAATAATATAATATAATTACATATTGTAGTTATTGTTGTTGCTAATTTCTGAAAATTAAATATCCTACATTTCGAATTCAACCACTGGAGTGGAAAATTTTATTCTTTTTATTATAGAGATAAGGTAGAAAAAATTGTAACAATAAATTATTTGTTCAATGAATAATATATATTTCGAATGGAAAAATACAAATGTAAACAAATAAATAATTATTAATAATAATAATAATAACAATAATAAATAAACAAACAAATATATAGATATAAATATATAATTATTATTATTATGAGAGGAAGCGATAAGGTTTAATATATATATAAGGAAATAATAACAACCATCAGGTATCGATGTGATGATGACTCGTCATACTGAAAACTCCCAACCAATCAGCAGCAACAAAAACAAAGCCCCCAATGGGTGTATATACCGGCACATTTCTAAGACCCAGTCAGTCTTTCATTTCATCTTCAACCGTCAACAAGTACCAGTTTTCAAGAACTTCAACCAATAGTGACCGTAGATTAGAAGACCAACACCAAGCATCGCCGACGCTGCCCGCTGCCGCATAACCTAAACGAGCACGAAGACTCAGTTTACATCGACGAACATTACGACGCCGACTGCATAACGTCGATACAGCGAGATAACTGCAGCCGAGGTCAGCCAATAGCCATCAGTACGATCTGCGACTCGGCGATCACCAACGACTACGAGTACATGACTTAAATCCGTATCATCACTAGTGATGGGCATAATCGAAAGGTTAGTAATCGAGATATCATTCGATTAAAATAATCGAAATATTGAATACTATCTATCTAGTGATAGAAATAAATATAAATATATTTACGTCTCGTTTCATGGACATAATTTGAAATAATTTTTATTCAATTTCAATGAATATATATGTTACGCCGAATTCATGAAATTGCCGATTTCGTGAAATCAGCAACGTTGTCACCGAATACGTGAAATAGGCAATTTGGCTACCAAATTCACGTAATCGGCAAATTTTGATTGCCGATTTCGTAAATTAGGCAGACTTTTTTCTGCCGATTGCATGAATTCGGTAACATATTATTATGACATAATTACAAATAGTGGATTATAAATAAACAATAATTGCACGCGTGCTGATCGGCATTACCACGCCGTAATCTTTATTACCTATGATACGTACAAGCATTTTATCTTGGTCATTGAGGTCTTTTTATTGCACGTACATGTCCTAAATCATGGAAAAAATAAAAAACTTAGGGTGGGGCTGGAGACACATTTCCCCAGCCCCACCAATATCATTGAAATCATATTTTCAAATTTTTCTTGAACCATCATTTAGCAGCCAATTATAGCAACGTTTGTTAGGTGGTAATTGGTATCAATATTTTTTGGTTAAAATAGGATATTATTTATGGAAATTAGTATTTTCTATTTATTTGGAATTTTTTAATCAATAAAGAATATTATTTTTTATGAATATAAACTAATAATATTACATTTAACATTCAATAACTTAACAAGATTTGTTAACTTAACTTTTTTAACTTTTTTTTAACTTTTAAACTATTTTTTATATACATATAATAATTATTATTACAATTTGATTTTATTATATTTCTGGCGTTTTATACATTTATTTAAATTAAATTATGTTTTATAATTTTTTAAGAAGGGTCTTGCCGATTTCACGAAATCGGCAGTATTATGCTTTTTAAGTTGCCGATTTCACGTATTCGGTGACAACGTTGCTGATTTCATGAAATCGGCAATTTCATAAATTCGGCGTAACATATACATTTCATTTCATTTTTTATACTAACTTTAACTTAACAAATTATTATACATAATCGGAAATATTGAAATTATTTTATACATATAAATAATAATAGTCATTAATACATTTTAAAAAGTCAATTACTTATAACACTATTATTCATTTAATTCTATATGTTGTTCGGAGTTTTGGACAGGATTCTAAAAGTAATGTTTCAAATAAGGTACCTCGAGTGATGTGAACCCGAGTAATCGAGTTCCGAGTTACTATAATTCGAATAAAAATCACTCGGTTACATAATCGATTAGTATTTTAATAATCGAGATATCTCGATTATTTTCAACAATCGAGTTACTCGATTATGCCCATCACTAATCATCGCTGGTACTCTACAGCACACACTGGGTACGGTAGTCCACCACCTCGACGCCCAGGAACACCGGAATCGACGGACGCGACGAAATCAAGCCGCCCACAGTATCAGAAGATTAGCTGGACCAAACACCGTGCAGCACACCGCACGATAATCGCCGCCGACCTCATTCTCCCTCCCCCTCACGGCCACTTGCTTGAGTACCGCCGTCCCGAACTCCTTTCCACCGAGTATAGTAGCCGCTTATTTGAGCTACGCGCTAACGGTGGGGGACTCCGTCCCTGAATGTACCTCGAACATCATCATACCTTCATCATATACTAGGACTGGGACGTAGAACATCGTCGGTCGACTATACGAGCTCTCACCGCGTCGGCCCGCTTGCTTGAGCCTGTCATCTCACTCTGTAAAAATATATTATATTGTTTGTACATACAATATATAACGAGACGTGATACCTACAACTTCGTAGTACTCATTTCTAACGAGATGGTCAGTTAACAAATACCGCGACGTAACAAATATTATGATTATAATAATATCAATAATTATTATACTCTCAAAACCGCCGCACATCACGTTGAACATCCACACACGACAACGGAATACGGGAGTGTAGGTACCGTAAGATACCATAAAGGTTAGATATTCTATATTATTATGTTATATTATGCGTTGTGGGTACAATGTATGATTAGTGGCGTTGAAATATTACATTATATTACATATATATACAGCTCGCAAATGATAATACGCGGTGTCGTATTATTAGTATAATATAATGCAATATCATACCATATCATAATATTGTTTACAATAGCATCGTTATTCGTTACCATATACATATTATACGGTCGCGCGTGTGTGTCACAGAAATGGAGTTCGCGTGTTATTAGGCGTACAGAATGTATTATACGATATTATTGTTATAATATTCTTATTACCTATCACAATAATATTATAATGATATTATTATTGGGTATACGTTCGCGCGGAGTTCGACTGGGAGGCGGTCGTATTTCATATAATATTATAAGTCTCATCTCATCTGTCCATAATATACATATACATGTGCGAACGAAAAACAACATAACAATTTACCAGCAGAAAGCGTTGAAAAACGGGATAGTCCTGATAATTTCAGGGTCGCACACCTAATCCTAAAAACGCTACGTGCACTGTGAATACACGTATGTGCGCGACTCCGTCATGTATACAACGATGTACACACATCGACTCAGGTTCAAATATTTTATTATTATTATAATAATTTTTTTTTTATCCCATAAAATATATACGCTTTTCGTTTTAGTATGGTAGAAGACGTGGTGTTTAAATTTAATAATACAACACGCGTGCACATGCATATTTATTTTAACGCCCACCGCCGCTCCGCGCGATATATTTTATAGACGCCAGCAAAGTACATATATATATTATATATATATATATATATGTGTGTGTATATGAATATATAACCTATATATACATATACGATGGTGTGTTTGTGATAAAGAATTTTTTGACGAGTAAAGAGGAAAAACGTACGGTATATCTATAGCGGCAAAAATTAAAACGTAATTTATAAAAAAAACAACTCACTGACGTGTTGAATAATTATTGCAACATCGATATGTCGTTGTCAATGAAAAAGGTCATTAAATTTTATTACGATAAGCGTTTTGAAACGATTAATAGTATAATATATTTTAATAACTATTCTGCTTAATGATTTTTTGCACGAAACGGCGCACTTTACTCAATAAAATATTGATAAATTTTGAAATAATAAATTATGAAGCTTAAATAACACCGGCTAACCATGGTGTCCTGCTATAATATAGGCATTGGACATAAATCATATATGTCAGCAATATGTATATTATATAGTCCGGTTTGATTTATTTCGTATGGCGAAACTTAACATTCATAATATTTATTGAAACATTGAATTGTATATAATATGATGGGTTCTCTCGGTCCACCCAGCATCCACAACGTTGACGTTCTTCCTTTTACCAAGTCAGTCTGAGTGCACCGCTCTATACTTTACGGTATTATGTGAAGTCTCCGTCACAATAAGTCTGCGGTAGATCACTGTAATTCTGCAAGGTTTCTCATCTATTGGCGATCTCATTTGCTCTCTCAGTTTCTTCTTGGGGTCTACGGCTCACCTGAATAGATTTGTAGAGGATCTTGATAAACTTCTATAGCTAACGTAAAACTTTGACTTTATCGCCCGAGTTAATTGGAAAGTTCTCAGATGAAGTAATCCGGCAAGTTTACGAAAGTAAAGGTCACTCGAAATGTGTATGACGATATTATAATCTCTACTGTTTTCAGTGTAAGCTCAGAAGTAGGGTGTGCTCAGTAGGTACTCACAGGACTACGGTACTTATTACCACGTTGACGATTCGCTAAAGTATGGTTTTAATATTATCTATCAAAAGCATTTTTTACAAATTATAGTTTATTCTTAGGCTATTATAGTGTCTCAGCACAGAAGTGCTGTTCAATAGTTAAGCAGATGACGGGCTTTCACCGTTCCCCACCCTGCAAAATAAATTGAGTTTATTGTAATAAACTGATGTGGTTTCTATTTAATTGGTTTTTTCCTTGTACCTACGCAAAGTTATTTTCGAATAACACTCTCATCATCTCCACAATACAAAGGTGGTTGAATTGCAGAACTCGTCGTTTGAAATCCGTTCGTGTCATCTAGAACGGTTCTCGCGGTATTATAGTTTCCGATTTAATTGGAAATTGATGAGAAATAACGGTTCGTTTGAAGACGATTATATACGACGCGATATATACATGTATAATATAATATATATATATATATATATATAGTAGTGGCGCGTAATCACGTACCTGAAGAAATCAATTCATTGAACCTCTGGATTTTTTACTGATATTGCACGGCTTACACAGCGATGGATGTAAACACTAAAGAATTTCGCAACATAGTCGACTGCACGGGATCAGTTCGAATTTGTTGAATTTAATATTGTTGAGCGCATAATAATATGTATACTGCACAGTATACGTATAGAAGCTGCAGGTATGACTACGCGACAAGAAATGTGGGATTGCAGGAAACAAATCTGTTTTTTTTCTCTTCTCCGTAATATAACTTTAGAAATGTTTAATCATATTATAAAGGTGAAGGAAAAAGAAAAACATTTAATACAGTTTGAGTACAACACAGAACATCGTGGTTTTTATTTTTATTTTTTACAAACACGTCACGTAACTGTAAATTCAATTTATATAATTAACCGTTGAAAACCAAGTCGTACATTTATTTTATTTTTTTTTTTCATTATTTTCATTATGATGGTAACGGTGAATTAATTTGAAATTATTTATTATTACATAGTTTACAACGCTTTTGCGACTATTTTTCACGTTACGAATACTACTACTGTATTTACGTAAAATATTATTTTATACAGGGTGATTCGCACATTTGAAATCTTAAATATACTTAAACATCATATTTTTGCATACTTATACTGTCTATGCTGTTTAAAAAGTGTACTGTTGCTATCCAAGCTTTTTTTTTTCAAAGGATAGTCATATTTGTTTCTGTGAATATTGTTAAGCCGCTAATTATTTCGAAAATGTTGATGCGTCTAAATTGAAATTCTAGCGAATAAGTACCTAGTTTTTGAGTTCATTAATGGCATGTACTTGTGATATTAACCTTTAATAATGTCTTATAAAATTGCATATTATTTTACATCTATGGTATTTAGTGATATACCTTGTTAAAACTTTTGAGTATTATAATACTAATTGTATACGAACAAATTAACTTACATTAAATGCATACACTAACAACGTATACATTTATTTGGATTCGCTCATGTTAAAGATCATAACAATTATCCGCACCAATTTACATCGGCCTAGACGGTGATTATCACATCGTAAATCTAGATAGATTATCCCCGTGAATAAATATATTTTACTTATATGTTTTAATGTTTTACACTGTATCGTAGTATCGTACTTACACATGTTTTATATGTTAATGTTATAAACTTATAACTAATGGGCTATTTTACTTTTTATTATTTTAGCTCATAAAATAATTTAATGCTTCATTGCTTTTTTTTTTAAGATATAATATTATGATATGATATACTAAGCTAACCTGCGCTACCAATTCTGGTGATACAGAAGTGTTAACGAAGAATATCAGAAACAAAACAATATGATTCAGATGTTAATTAAGTTTGTCGAGGAAATTGCTATATTTAGTTAACGTTTTTGATTGTTGAATCATCGTGAAACTGTGTTTTGCTTGATACGTATTAAAACTCAAAAGTCAAAGCACTGGTGTAATAAGGTAAAATTGATTGGGAAGTGGTGCGAATTTTGAATTGTTTAATTTGACTCCGAAACGCATACACCGTATACCCAAACGTATGGGTTTTAACGATTTGCACATAATGGTTTACTCATATTCGGCGTATATAGAGTTTGATTTAAGAATAAAGCCTGAAGTGAACGCAATCGTTTGTTCAAGATTTTACGTTTATATCTATTTGATGTGGAATATGAGCTCCGAATTAATATTTTATCCAAAACGATTTCAAACATTGTTTAATTTTCCACGGTTCTAGTATCAGATATCCTTGATGATGCGGTAGGTGGATATGGGTCATTTTGCGTACAGTTAACTTTAAAGCTATATTTTTTTAATATATATTATATACACACAACTTACGAAACCCAAATGGACAAATCTTAATAATACGATTATGAAAATTAACGAGAATGGAAAATAAATTAAGACACAAATGACGATGATCCAATATCATATTATTATGATCGCCATTTACGTCGTAAGTCTTCCGCTGAAATTCGTTATCCCTCCACGTGCGTGAAACGTTGAAAACCATAAAGATTAATTTTCCAAACGCAATTACTGAGGTCGAATGGAAGACAAATGCCGCGGAAAAAGACGACACACGTGTATATACACACATATATATATATATACATATATTATACACACATACAATATAATAATATACAGCGACGACGGGGAACCGCGTCGGCAAACTTAATTTCGTAAATTTAAAAAAGTATAACGCGCCAATGGCGTATTATATATAGTGGCGCGGATAGGGGAACGGCAACTGAATTCGTACACGCTCGAGAACGACGACAACAACAATGTCCATTGGCAACACAATCACGTAAAAAAACACCACATAAAAACGCGACCGAGTTTAGTACAGACGCATCCCTCGGCTCTTTAACTCGATACCGATGCGTGCCCCGGTGACTATCGTCGAGTAACGCAATTATATTATAAAACACTTATATATATATATTTATTGTTCCGGTATTCCGTAGCGTCACTCGTTTATACTTAAAACAGTATTCATATGTATATATCCCGACTCGTGCATAGTGTTGTGAGACGGACGAGGGCGAGGTGGTGTTCTTTACCTACATACATACATATAATGCAAAACATATAATAATAATACGCCGAGTTCAGTGTAAATATAAATATTTATTCTTCTCCGACTTTATTAGGCCACCAGCGTACGACCAACTTGTATAATATCATTTTACATGACATATATACTGTACATATGATACGTACTGCAAACAAGATGTTCAATCCTATACTATTATTATAATGAGCACTATATCCGTTTTCAATATTTCCGTGTTCAAATCGTTCGGCGCCGTTGGTCGATTTCCTATAATATCATCAAACGGAGCGATTTTTTTTTAATATCTTTTAAATATATATTATATATATATATAATTATATAAGCATCCGATATGTTTAATATACAGTTAATGATCACGTAAACTAATACGAAATAAACGGTTTAACAATTAATTATGATGCATTGCGTACCAATTGGATCAACATGAACAAAAAGAATTACTTCGACTGGATTTTTAGAATTATATATATTTTATTACAATTATTATTATATTTCAAACAGTCGTTTCAGATATTATTTCAGACTTCGAATTTTTTTATTACTAATTTCGCTGTGATAATACGAATTGGATAGAAACTAAAGTATTTCAAATGCAATTTTTTTCTTTTCTTTTTTAATTTGTTTAATGAACAGAAAATTACATTTCTTAACTTGTTTTTTTATTTTCAACAAAAACACATTAAAACCATTAAAAAAAGTAAATAATAAGTTTTATAATGAATTCTTTATTAAAATTAATCATAAAAAGTTATATAGTTTTGGTTTAACTGGGATTCAAAAAAATAAGTAAATGTAAATGAGCAAGTCTCGAGAGCTTTATCAGTTTGAACCACGAAATTTATTCAATAGAATTCATAAATTTATTTCTATTATCAAACACATTCGTTGAATTGTTTTATTGCACTGGAAATAATATCAAAAAATGAACTAAACGGTAATAAAGAAAACAATATTTATGAATAATATACACAAAATACACTACCGAATAAAATGCAATATTTCAACATAATAGTTATATAAAAAAATAAAAATAAAAAAAATATGATATGATATATTATTTCATATCGTGTGTATATTTTATTATATAATACATTATATACAATTTCAATTTCATAGAAAATAATAATATATTATATTGTGAATGTGCGCAGGATAATAGATTGTTTAGATAATATGACTTCCAAACTTCATATTCATTGGAAATTGTGTTTTTAAATAAATATCGGACCGTATTGTAATAACACGATAGTGTCCCAAATATATATTTTCTTTTATTAATTATTTTATCAGATTACAATGACAATGTTTTATAAATTATTGATAATTTTAACTATAACATAAGTTTATTACCAATTTTTACTTAAGATAAACACTGATATTATTATATTATTCTTAAACACTGGTTCATATATATATTACGAGTTTCGAGCGTTTAGACCTTTCACCCCTTATTTTTCTTTTCATCACATCAAAACGTAAAAATGACTTTCTACTTAATATTGTGGTTATTATTGTTTTTTTAAATATCGTTTATAAATAATTTTTATCGGCTGTGATCCGACCGATAAAGTAAACAACACGATTAAATAGAATATGTAAATAATATTTTCTATTTTTAGTAAATTTTAAAATGCACATAACATACCTTAAAATTAAAATATCAAATAAGTCTGCATAGAGCCCTATATGTATAAATAACATTCTAACATTTATATTTTATTATATGTAAATTTGCTTTTATATTAAAAATAATAAAGGAGTAAAATTATTATTGTTAATAAAAAAAAAACAAATTGCAAAATTGCAATGTTATGCGTTAGTAAGGCAGACCACACTGCGAGTATGACATTCTCCAAATATTGTTATTTCATTAAAATTTAATCAGTACATTTTTCTTTCGAAAAATAAAAACAAATTTAGAATTTAAAAATATATTTTATACAAAACAAATAAAATGAATTAGACTATATTATTTTCGGCATAATGTGGTAAGGTACCCTTAACCACAGAATAGGTCATGAAAATGAGAAAATGATGGGACAAATATTAAGGAAATTAGAAATTCTTCTATGATAAAATTATTATTAATGAATGAACTTACTAAAATAAAATGTTTTATATAACACGTATATTTTGGTTATATTAAAATATGTGTATATACTCTTAAATATTATATTTTATTATATACCCGCCCTCCATTGTACACTTTTGTGTACAACTCGGGGGTGGTTAAAGTTAAACGAGTGTGATGAGTGAAATAAATTATCCTTCTATAACCTTTTTTCAATATTTTTAATAATATTATGCAATTATTATCTCTATTTTAATAAATAAAATAATAGTGAATACCATAAATAGAAATATTTTTTTTATATGTATACATATATATATATATATTCTAATAAAATATAAATAATATCTGTCCATAATTATTGTTGATAAGAAAATTATTTTTTTCTGGTTATAAAAACAATAAGAGTAGATCTGTAGAGTTTAATACTGATCTTAATTAATATGCATTTAACTTAAAGAAAATTTTCGTATAGAAAATAAGTATTAAATTTCCAATTTAAACACACAAAATAATATTATAAAAAATAAACTATAATGTAACTTTTAGATTTTTTTTTTTTATTCTTATTATCATTTCGTTCTAATATTATCTCAATAGCTGTTCATTGTGAGGTCTTGAAAATATTTTAAGTGAAATATTAGATAATCTAAGGGTAAAAAATGATTTACTAATTCGGGTACAATTTTTACCTATAAATTAACTTACCAAATTACGTTTTTCACTTAAATTATATTTTTAATGATCATAGTGTGTATGTTAAAAATCAGTGATATCCCTCCCCGTGACAAATTAATTTGACCTTAATCGGTACACCTATGCCATTGTTTTTTTCTAGTTTGGCCGTTTGTACGAATGTAATATACTGCAGCGGTTTGGTGGGCTAATGATAGAACAGTTTTGTTAAGAAAATATTTGGTTTAGTTTGTAAACATGGCACACGGTACATTTTATCTCTAATTATTGTTTTCTTCTATAATAGAACAAACACATAGTTTAACAACGCCATCTACGGTATATTATTATTATTATTATTATTATACACTGTACTCTATACGCATGCGTGTATCTCGCCCAGTTTTTAAGGCGTGCGCTGCAGACAGAAAATAACTACCATATAAAGGAGAGATTATGTATTATTATGTAAACAATTTTCTAAAAATGTGCACTCGCTCGGTCGTGTGCGCTTGTTGTAAAACTGAATTTGCCACCGCCTTTGACAACGGTAATATTAATCTGCGGTTTGCCACATTTCTTTTTGTTCTGCTAACGTCAGTCCGCCGGAGGTTTTAATTAATTAAATTAAAATCCTTTAATCTTTTACGTCGTTGCGTCGAGTGTACGTTCACCGACGTAATCGCATGGACGCCACCGCGGCACGCCACTGTGTTTATTAGGTACGTTTGCGGATTACAGTTAAACACGCGTGCGCGTCCATTACGACACTGGTCCAGATATGTTATAATATAGTCAACGATTACCGCTTGGACGATAGTCTTACAAGATATGTTGTGCAAAGACGTTTGCCGATATCGCACAACAGCCCGTACAGATTTCGACCGATTAGCAGTGATGACCCGTCTGAGGAGACTTTGAAACTGAGTTTCCCCAACCGATAAAATAATTAGAA
Organism: Rhopalosiphum padi; assembly: GCF_020882245.1. Classification (NCBI taxonomy): domain Eukaryota; kingdom Metazoa; phylum Arthropoda; class Insecta; order Hemiptera; family Aphididae; genus Rhopalosiphum; species Rhopalosiphum padi. The sequence goes on along the minus strand of NC_083600.1, from coordinate 47,664,686 downwards.
TGAGAAATATATTTAATAATAAATATATACTAATTTGTATCCGATTAGAAAAATGCATATTTTTTATAATCATCGTTACAGCAAGCCACATAATTCATAAACAGTTCTTTCGACGGATTTTTGGGTTTTTAAGATAATGAAGCCGGCGGCCAGTTCAGTGAGACTGCTGACCGACCGTTCCAGTCACAACACATTAGGTGTCATGGTGGATGTTGCGGAAAGGGTAGGGGTGTATTAGCCACCGTTTATAGACAGCATTGAAAATGAGTTCAATTGTATGCCTCCGCTGGCTATACGCGAATCATCACCCGTCCCGTCACTGTACGCATTACGGTGCATCTTTGAGTCTCACTCCGGTCATTATTTAATTAGTTTTATTAAATTATAATATATAAGTTTAAATTGCCAGTCTCCCCGACATATACACACAGAGTACACTGCTCAAAATTGCAATGGTTATCGACATACTATTTTGAAAATGTTACAGAAAGTGATTTATTATTGGTGTTGGGTCAGATCGAATTATAATTTTACTTTGCATTTAATCCCATCATTGAAGTTGTGTTATATTATCTTTTGGACGTGTTAAATTCAATCCACTTAAAACAAAAATAAACTCTATCATGGACATACAATCCTACGCCATAAATAATGTGATATTCTAGTATTCGTTGTAATAATATATATTTTAAAAGCAAACGATTCGTACTGTGTCATCACAATATTACACCGGACATCAGATCAACGACTGTGCGATAAAGTTCAGATTTTCCGATTACGGCCCCCGTGTTCGTGTGTGAACTCGTGTGATTATGATTTCTGTAAAATCGTTTGGACATTTCGACGTTACGCGATTTCCTTGTATCCGTACCGATCGTAGACGGCTTGGTATTCGGTCCAGCCGTTCATCTTAAAGTTTCTCATTTCTGCCTCCTTGGATCGGTCCAGCGCCGGTTTTATCGCTGCCGACCCGATGACTGGATAGTGGGAATCCCGTGGGTTGGTGTACGACCGTTGCTGAACTGTCAACAGATTTTCCATTAAGGCGAGTACGCGGTTTCGTTCGGCACGCGATACGTCTAATTGCTTGGCGTTTTCCAGCTTAAACGTGCAATACCTATAATACGGTTGCGGTTATAGAGGATGAAACGTAGTTAAAATATTAGAATCTATTGATAGCATATTACAGTGATGAGACTTTGTATTGGCTATACGTATATTCTTTTGCTATTTAGTATATAGTCGTATTTATTTTAGAGTAATGTACTCTAATATGCCTGTGTATTTTATTATTTTTTTTTTAAATTCAGCACTAATGGATCGCTCAGTAAGAACAAAATTGATTAATTTTTGAAAATTTAAAACATTTTTATATTAGATTCATTCAAAGTATCGCGTATCTGAAGAAAATATGCATATCCACTTTTTAAATATTGCTTTTAAAAATATTAATTATTATTATATGTTTATACAAAAATAAATTTTCAATTAGGTATTTAGAACACAATAAATTAATATTATTTTTAAGCATATTACAATAAGAAAACGATAGATAAACCTTCTAAATTCTAAATTATATTATCTTTTTGATTATTTTATACTCCTTATAACTTGAGTCATACAATGTATTTTTATATGCAGTATGCACGCTAATTATTGGATCGTAACATATTGTAAACATTAATAAATGCGCTAGGTTTGACATCTTGATTATCAGGATAATAAGTGTTTTTTTGTTTAAATATTATTTATCAATGAAACATATATGCACGACTATCACTACATAGTATCCCTATTGGATTTTGCTCTAAAATGTAAAATAGTAGGTAAATAAAAAATAATATAATTAATATTTCTTAAAATGCGTTAGTTTTTGCTGTCAACTGTAGCGGGATACGAGAATAACTAAAAATAAATATTTGGTTTGAGTGTTTACAAAACATATTAAAAAAAATTACAAACATACCAAGCCTAGAAGCAAAAAAAAAAAATCCGTTTAAAGATTTTAATTGTAGGATTGTTAAGGTTATAGGAACAAAAATAAATATCGCACTTAATTGGACATATTTATGTAGGCTTTTTAAATTTTTTTACCGTAAAACTGAACGTTTTATTTTAACGTATAATTTGTTTTGATTACGAGATTCGTAGTAATAGATACTTCGAATGAAGCGGAGTTCTGGTGAATAGAACTCGTATAAAATTGCAGTCTCGCGCAATATTCATACCACGTTTTCCAGAAAATATTATGTGCCCGGGAGTTTATTTATTTATTTTTTTATTTTGTACCTAAGGATTTTACTGGAGCGTTTTCAAATCCAAACGATTTCACAGCTAATGATAATCGTTTGATCGTATCTATATAGGTGTACATTAAAATTTAAGACATAATTATACATACACATAAATATATTGTATATATAAGACATTATATTATACGCACAGCGTTTCGTACCTACCGAAAACACGATTGTAGTGCGCGCTACTCATAACACATAAAAACGAGAAGTTGTTATGTCCGGAATTGAGTTGGCCAACCACAGTTTGTAGTCGTTAGTCGTATAATGATGTTACGATAACAATAATAATATTGTCTAATAATGTATCGTATAATAATATTCAAATGGTCCGCGTGGCATTAAAAAAAAAAACTTTATTAGCCTACAGGACGACTCTCTGCTCGGTGGACGAAATGACGACGACGCTACGCTCGGGAATAACGCACGGGGACGAAAACTTAGGTGTTTCAAACGAATGTTTCCCATTAAGAGTTGGCAGAGAATCACATAAATCACTGTCTCATTTAATAAGCATTTATTATATCACCTTATCCCGAGGTCGGGCCTAACAAACGTTGTCAAAGTTAATCGCGATATTTATACCGTCGTATTATTATTACTACTACCACCGCTACTACTGCCACTGTTTATATAGGAAGTTGCGTTTAATCATTTCTCATGGACGACATCGTCCTCTTCCCGCAGAGCATGTGCTGATTACAATTTATAAACGCACGTATATAGTAGTGTATGATATCGTGCCGCTGCAGTGGTTCGTATACACCGGGTCTGGCGGTATTGGCCGCGCAGCCCGAGTGGCGTTCGAGTGATTACACTCGACCGTGTGTAAAACACTAAAGGATTTTAATTAAATTAATTAAAACCGCAGACGATCTGACTGTGCGCGCAGTCGGCCCGACTGGTAAAACAATAATGTGCGCACGAAGGGCATGCTTCGCAAGATATAATATATACGCGATACGACCACGACAACGGCGGCGGTGATGACGAATTAGTTAATACCGCCGCTGTGGTAGCACAGCGCTGTATAGCGATAATAATGTACACGTCAATACACCTTTAAAATGTTTTCATATGTTGATTTGATAACGAGAATATTGAATGATGAGCTATAAGATACATTAGATTCTTATTATGTCGAACGTCGCTATCTCGAATTACATTGAAATCCCCTCGAAACTGCCATTACACTTAATAGCGTTTTGCTCTCGATAACTCGAAATAAAATTAATCGTTTTTCGTTATCTCGAATTCTCAAATATTTTTATTACTGTAAGAACAAAAAATTAAGCAGTACATTCAGTTTAGTGATTGTGATTTCACGTGTTTGTAGTCAGTCGTATACAATATAGGGAAATGAATAATAAGCTTAAATTAAATGTCCTTACAATCAATTTTTAGATGTATTTATTCATTATTGTAGTTTATTGATATTTATGTAGATTAGTACTTAAATTTAACATTCAAATTATTTACCATAAAATTTTTAAGAATTTTAATAAAAATCGATATTAACTCGAAGTTTTTGAGAAATCGCACTCTGTTCTGTTCCCCTTGAGATTTAACATAACGAGAATCGACTGTATTATAATATTACGTATATTTAAAATTAATAATTATGTTCACATACGATAGTATTATTCAACTAGATTTACGTCATATCAAAAGTCAAAACACAACTAGAAACACTTCAGTATATTATACAGACGGTATACCTACTGTTTTATTATGACATCGATATATTATATCGATGACATATTATATTATGTTGGATGTGCGGGGCTAACCGAATTTCGAAATTCCTCAAAAACTATGTATGCTAATAATAGTTTTATATCTGTCGATGTTGTGGCAAATTCAAATCTAATGATTATAATATGGTATGTGCGATGATCAGCGAGTATTATATAATATAACACAATTCACATATATCATTTGTACTGCATCTGTCACCTACACACCCTTATAACTATGTTTAATGTTAGTGTAGGACTAACAATATTTAATCTTAGGTTTGGTTAGATTGCGGTCAAATATAAAGTTTACCATAATGCTTCATCTGCTTGGTATTTCGAATGTCAAAAATATAAATGATATTATGTTAAAAAAGAAAACGGGTATATTATCTATACTATTCATAGTAATTTCTACTGTGTTTGTCATGTTTACGTCTATCGAGTTGTGCATTTTTATTTAAATATATGTTGAGAACCCAACTACAAATATAAGCTTTGAATTCATTGAAGGCATTTTTGGTATGAGTTGGATAAAAGATCAGCTCTCGAAAAAAAAGTTGTTTTATAGTAGTTGTTGTGCTTTCACCAAAAGAGCAAAATTACATTTTATCCGATCAGCATATTTTGTTAGATCAAATTATGCAATTTTTTTTTAGCTGGGATATAATCAGTAAATTGAAAGCCATCCTAACAATTGTATTAACCTAAAAACAGGTTAATATACACTAACAAATTAAGCGATTTAGTCACTTTTAAATACAAAACCATTATGTCAAATGGAATCGTTTTAGAATTATTATTATTATCTAATTGAAGTATGGTATAGATCAAAATTAAATAAAACTTATGATCTAATTCGACTTTTCCTGAATGATATAAAAATATTTACTGTGAAAAAGTAATACATTTTAAATTTATATTTACGATAAATTTATTATAAATTCTAAAAATATGATTAAACTAAATAATAAAAAAACCTAATAATTAATTTAAAAATTAAAAGAATACTGTAATATTTTAAAGTTATGATACAATTAAAAAGTATTGTTGTTTTGTACACATGTCTTGTAGGTCGTGATGAATGACTCGGTAAGTCACCATAGATTTGTAGAAGACACATGCAATGAAATATGAATGCTTATATTTTTATCCGTATGACCGTATCACTAAATCGTTGTTACAAAGTTAAGACGAAATTGAAATTTTAAATTGATAGAGGGTTTATCTGGAAGATATGACATAATTTATAATTGTAATATATCAGTGTGACATTTTCAAATAACGTACACACAACTGAGCATTTCAATTCAATTACATAATAATATGCTGATGGTATAATCGTTAAACAATAACAAAATACGGAGCTCTAAGAATGAAAACTAGCCAAAATCTTAAGTGCATTACTAAGACCCAAGTCTAAAACAACCTAACCGTATTATCATTATTGTTAAAGAAATTATACAATATAATACGATTTAAAAGAAAAAAATTAGTCGAAGTAAAAAAAAATTGTACATAAGTAACCAATGGTCTGTGGAACCAAAGTTTATTTTAGATCAATAAAAAAATAATTCAAGAAACTCAGTAACACAAATTTCAAGCAATCTACCCCAACCGTTAACTGTCCATAGATTTCGGTATTGCCCGAAAACGTTGAAAAGTATAATTCTAAATCAGTGAACATTTACGTCTTACGACAATAACTATAAATACACAACAGACTTATTTTTTCATCCGTTCGATAAAACGTAATTATACTGATAACAATTATTGACTTATTACTCGTTGTTGTTTGTATTCAAGAAAAAAGAGTTTTTAAATAGAATTTCAAATAAATTTACTTTAACTGATACTCGGTTAAGGCGACCGGCGTTTCATAGGGGTTAATGTAACCGTCGGGATGCAAACAGTAGCTCAGTCTATTGATCTGGTCTGGCGGAATCGTATTCCGCACTCCTGGGTCTAAATACTCTCGTACGTGGCTATCGTTGGTCATTTTATTATTTAGTTCGTTCTTTGTAAACTCGAATTTTTAAAAAAAAAAAAAAAAAAAAAAAAATGAAATGAAGTAAAATAAAATAAAATAAACCCATAATTTTAAATGGAGACTGTGTTCTTGGAAACGATCGGTTTACAGCATGTGTTTTATTTATTTATTTTTTATCCTAAATTAAACGTGAGTGTTTTTATTCACCGTAAGCGGATATCCGTATCAGTGTAATGTATTCAGACGTTTAAACCTTCGACGAATTTATTATTTAAGCAACACAATTTAATGATATGACTGAATGTTTATTGCTCCTGCGATAATCGGAAATCACTTCTTCCGATCGTTTCCGAAAGAGTTCAATTCAATCTCTCCACATATTATAGGTACACCCTTTGTGATATATAAATACATATGGCCGGTAGCGTATAATATATATATCTTATTTTCATATATTACACTCTAAAATGTCGCCTTTGGTGTAATATTAGCGTTCGTGAATGCCATACTACAAGTATATAGAACGGTATTCGAACGGTCGATTATCATATTAATAATATGTTTATAGTCCACCATTACAGTGAATTGTATTTGTAAACTAATATTGACCATTCTAAACGAATTTACGACGAGGAATTTTTTCATCAATCGAAAATATATTGTTCTCCGAATTTCCTAATATTATTAAACGTGTGCGTAGAAATTATAATTACTTCATGATTTTACAATGAGATTAACCACAAGCTATACAAGAGTGACCAAACACTTAATAATCACATTAAACATAAATGTGTAAATATGATAATTTTAAATTTACTATTTAGTATTAAATAATTACCATAGTGATATTGTCATCTAAAAAAACGACATAAAATGATACGTTCGAGTTTAATTACGATATTATAATTATTATTTTATTTACTGTAAAAAAAAATTGTTGTTTTGATATTATAACATCGGCGAATAGATAAATGCGTTATATTATGCATTTTACAGTAGGGTACCTACCAATTATACTAAATAAACGTTTACACTATTTATGTTAATAATTCAATGTCCCAAATCATTTGTATAAAATAATTTAAATATGTTTCTAAATATATATAATAAAATGTTTAAACTTACAATTCGAAGTACAGTCATTTTTTTTTTTTTTTTTTTAATATTTCAAGCAAGTTTAAATTAATGTTTTTATAAATCTATATATTTTATATAGTTTATATTATACGCCATTGTTCGGAGTATCAAAAGTTGATCAGAAAAAAAAAGCTCCTAAGAATTTTGTCGGATCAATTATCTTCCCAAGGCGAGTACTGACTTGTTTTTTTGTCCCGACGTGCGACAGCTTCCGGAAGACTTGGCAGCGCTGACTTCAGTGAAATATTTTAGGGATAGAGACAAAAGATTACTCTTTTGACCAGGTATTAAAATTGTTATAAAAATGATTTTTTCTTTTTAATAAAATATTTTAGTACCGTCTTTTGTCTCCACTTTAACTGTTTTGACAAATACACCAAACGAGCAAAATACGAATAGGCTAAAACACATAAAATAAAATCTCTAAAAGCGTCCGCATATATTATAGTGCGCTGTGTCACGGGTAAATTACAAACCTTGATTTTATGTAACCAAATTATCGATCATCGTACTCATTAATACTTAGTGAAATATTAAAATACTAATGTTTTCTCGAATGACAGAGACATTCTGCTGTACAGTGATGCTGACCCGATTTCGGATTTTAATACCACTTACTTATTTTGTCAACCTGGTTTTTGATATAATTTATAACTTAATAATTTTATAACATTGATCTGGAAAAATAAACCAAAAATAATATATAATTTATAATTTTTCAATTGTTTGGAATAATTTTTAATGCGATTAAAGAAGATGCAATAGAATTTTGCAGTAACAAAATTCTATACAGCTAAATTTAAAAAAAAGAAGAGATTTTAATAGATTTCAATAAGGATTTTAAACATATGTTTAAGGTTACGAGGTTCTTACATTCAGCGTTATTGTTCACGGGTTGTATACCTAGACACCATACAATATAAATTGGAGACCCCAAATCTATAACAATGTACTCTGACTAGTCTATACACACCAACCCAAATCACTATATAATTATTTTGCTAATGTAAGGAATATAACGAAAATTATCTTATAAGTATAGTTGTGTATTAAATGGGATTGTCTGGATAAATTAATTAGTCAAATAATAATTTTATTAAAATAAAACAAAAAATCATTAATTTTTCGTTGAAACAAATAGTTACAATAACTAGGAACAAAAAAATAACTTCATAAAATATATAGTCATATATTATATTAGACTATTCTATATTTCAGCTACTAAAATTGTAAATATTTGCATGGCATCTGTCAGACAGTTATGCAGTACATTTCAGAATAAAAGTCATATGTGTCGTGTACCTCGATGAATTCAGCTTAATACAACATAGAGTAATGTTAACACGAAAGTGAGTTTATTTTATCCTATTTTATTAGAATAAATACAATCATAGATTCGATTTAATGCATAATATTTTGTGCATCTTATGAATAATGAATTCTATTTCAATAGTTTAAATTGATTTTTTCAAAAAAAAAAAAAAATATAAAATATTCACAACCAATGTAGATGATTAATACAGTTTTATTTAAATGTGTTAGAACTATTATTTATTGCTCACATATTTCGAACAAGACGGGTAGAATATAATATTTAACATTTATATTAGGTATATTTAATACCATATAGTCCACCTTTGCAACACACATGCATAATAATATAATAAAGTTTATTGGTATTTGAAAGGAATGCACACGCACAAACATACATGTAATATATATAATTGAATTGAGTCTATAGATTTTACGATATCACTCAAATAATATACACTCAATAATACCTGAGATCACAAATTTTGGTAACGGTTTACGTGGTTTAAATAAAATATTTCTTATGATCAAAAGTGCAAAGATATTTTTTCGATTTTTGTTTCCTTATTATATATTTATTTATTATTTATATAACCAAACATTTTACTCCTCAGATGTTACTCTCATAACGCGTTCAGTGAGAAAAATATCTATGCTCGAGTATATAGGCGTTTCGTCAATATGCTTTTCCCATCTTAAAGTGGTTTTTCCATAGTGTGTATACGTGAGTGATGTTTAACCGCTCCGGAAAACTTATTCTTTCTCGTCGATCGTTATTGTGTAAGGAAAATATTATAATAATTCCGATCTTATAAAATAACAAAATAAGCTTGATTATATAAAATCATGATTACCTTTTGGCGCGCGGACTTCTGAGACAACAAGAGTCTATTCGAAGATCTAAGCCTAAGATTTTATTTTCAGTATTAGATTATGCATTTTATTTTTTATGTTCTTAGTCTATGCGTTTGACAATAGTATCAACTTATAGATAACAATCATAGTATAATATAGTTACCTTTAAGGATTTAAGTTCACAATAGAATTTTATTTTTATACGTACGTCATTATAGTAAATGAAAGCTTATGAATGTAAAACATGTCGTTATATTATATGCACCTATAATGTATAGTTACAATACGAAAAAACATTTTATTATATATATATATACTATGTTATATGTATATACAGTATCGAAAATCGATACGTATAACATCATAACGTCGTAAGTATAATCTTTTTTACTCTCAGAAAAACGTAACAATAGATTTAAATCGTCGTATAAACATCAAAGTGTTCGCTTTGACGTGTGAATAAGACGTCTATGAAGAGGTAAATAGTTCAAAGAATCCGAGGTATAAAAAACGTTGTTTGAAAAAAATGTTCATTTCTAGTTATTTACAATATTATGTATTACAGATGTATGTATAATTACGTAACATTCAGTAACTATATACTCATTTAAACGGTATTCCGTTTGCTGATATAGAAATTTACAATATATACTACATATTAGATTCATATTACCGGTTCGTCATTAGAACGATAAATTGTCGAAGCCGCAATAACGTCGAGATCCGAGAATCCACACGTTTAAAACGAGTGCCAATTATTATATATAGTATTTCTACAACACTATACTACTATTATATAATAATATAGACTTTATCAACACTGCTGACTTAACGGTGTGTTTATTCGATTAAATTCTAGACAGCCCACCATATAATATATTGTATATAGACCGATTGCTTTCCATCTTACGAAAATAGTATTTTATTGATCCTGCATCTTCAGAGCCTTTTTGTTTAAAACCATTTACCTTTAGCTATATACATTTACATAATGCCATAATAATACACGGTATCCGTGTCTCCGTTATGTATGTTATTGGGAAAACTGCAACGTTAACACCGATATCTCAGCCTTTCGGCAATATATTTTGGGATTGTATTCTCACGAGTCCGTGACGCATTGATTCAAGTCGGACTAAAAATAAACAAGAACACGGTTAGAACCTTGCAAATATATACGAATGGAAAAAGGGAAACAAATATACGAACATAATTTTGGATAGTGGTATAAAAATCGATATAATTTCCCGTGGTAGTAGGTATACATTCCCATCGCATTTCTATCTATTCTCTTAGTATTTCAAACGTAGATTACCTTAATCGTACGCGCATACCGCCACGGTAGTATTTTTAATTATCTAAATATTATAGTATCTGCTGCCTCCGTATGAAAGATCTAGTTATGCGAGTCGACTTACGAACAATCGTTCGAGTGTAGAGTCGGGATTTGACGGTGCGAGAGAGCATTTCGACTCTCGTAAAGGCGACCGCCGGACTGCTCCACGGCCACTTATTTAAGACCTCGAGCACGTGTTTTTTGTTTGTTTTTTCTTTTTAAGGTAGCGTATTATTTTATTTAACGAGCAAACCCGTATAATAAAATCGTGTAAGTCTGTTTACAGTTGCGAGTATAAATCCCGATGGAAAATTTAATAGAGCCGTATAACGAGAAAAAACGACACGTGAAACGAACGAGTGACCACAACTGCGGTAATACGCAAGATACGGTTGCGTCGTAATCGTCGTGTTGGACTACCTATTTTTAATTTCGGATAGGTACTGCGACTACTGTGCACAAGCGCAGGGGTGGATCCAGACCAAGATAACAGTGGGGGGGGGGCAATTTTTAAAGGGCACACATTAATTTTGATAAAGTATTTATTTAGGTACATACATAATATGTTACTTTCCACAGTCTCGTACAGAACAAAACAAATATTTTTAAAGTAATAGTAATAAAAAAATATATCACTATAATTTTGTTACCCTTGAAGTATAATTACGTCAAAATCTAAAATCAGGGACTTAGAAACTATTTTTTTTTTTTAGAGAACGGGGGCGACAACCTTCCCCGGGATCCGCCACTGCACACGCGATATTCAATAGTATAATAATATATTGTCACAGCGAAATATGCATCGTCATATTTTGTCCGCTACAACGCCGCAACGCAGATATCCTAATATTAAATTACAATAATAATAATATATAACACGACCGCGATAGCATAATATTATGCGACCGATAGGCGCGGGAAATATGCGATTGTACATAATATGTTATAATAATACGATATCGTCTTACGTACGATGGACGTGTCCAATACCGATCCGTCGACGTGATAAGAGTGCAGTTTACGAGCCAAACCGCCCGGGGCGTTTACCTCTATTGCGCGCGTCTGATCGAAAATCGCGTTCAAGCGACCGTCGTGGCACCACCGCCGGGACGATCACCATCATAAATCTACTCCATTCCACTGCAACTGTTTGCGGACAAATCTAATCCAAACCATCGCAAATCGTGTGCGATTTAATGTCGGAAATAGTTTTTATTTTCTTCTCGTACTATTATCGTTTTCCCCGGATCAGTGGCGGCAATCGGGGGGTGCATGAGGGTTCAGTTGCACCCACGAAAATTTATCTAAGGGGCAAAAGTATCATTTTGCACCCACGGACAGCAGTCAAAAATATTAAATTAATTTAAATATAGAATACAGTATTGCATCAAGATATTTTCTATTACTTTCGGAATAACAGCAGTTAAATATTAGGCGGTGTGGGGAAACACCCCCCCCCCACACCAGGTTTGTGAATCACCATAAGCGTTTGCACCCACACGAGTTTCTACCAAACGCTGCTTGTGCCCCGGATATCGTTTCGCGACGCAAAACAAATATATAATATAATATTATTATAATATAAAATCGGCCGCCGTCTATGGCAGAATAAAGTTTTTAAATACGACCGAGTACAGCTAGTAATGCGCACCGAACTTGGATATACTTTATCATCGGTTTAGTCGGGATAATGTAATCAGAGGCGACGTGGAGAGTGCAAAGGCTTGTCAAGGCGTGCGGTAGAACGGCGAGCGGTGGCAGCAGAGGGGGATATGTATATACACGAGTACACGACGACTACATTATATATATATATACAGCCGACCGGCGAGGCAACATGCGCTCCTTAGTCCTTGTTTATATATATGTTATATTATGTATAATAACTACCGCCACCCAAGTGTACACGTATATAACAATATACATTATAATATAATAATACCTACGCACCTATATTATGTACGCGCGTGTATATGTTATATATATATAAACAACATTCGCTTGTAATTTTATTTTATTTCCAACTCCCCGCTCGATCCGCACCGCAGCGCGTTAAAGTTTTGATACACACCTAAGAAAAGAAAACCACGGCAGCGGACGACACTTTATAATATTATGAATGTTTTTTTTGTGGCCGCGGCATCATCGTAAGAATTGAAAACTCAATTTAAACGGAATATATGATTGCTGTTTACAGAGCGTTTGCATCGCACCAATTTCGCCCGGGCGGCAGACTTGTTTACATTCTGATAAAACATCTAATCTATGAGCCATATACGTGAGTGTACACACCGAGTCGTACTACTTTTATTACTTTTGCCCGGAAGCACAGACTCCCGGAGAAAATAAACTAAATTACGTAGACGCGCGGTGTATCGCATGGTAAAAATATTAACCAAAATGCACATACTTTTTTCAGCAGTCACGAAAAATGTTCCTTATTTTTATTTTGTTTTTGTTTTGTTTTTCGTTTGCAGTTATGACCGAATTCGCCAGGTACCTATATGCATAATGCTGTTTGTGTATTTTCGGGAATTAACCTAACGTTTCAGGCGAAAACTTTTCAAAGTTATTGGTACCTTGAAGTTTTCCAGATCGTAAATTTCCAATGATAACCGATAAGGAACGGAAGGAGAAGAAAAAAAAAACAGTGAAAAAAGTTTTGTTTAAAAGTCACAAATAGCTTGAAACATTCTTCCGATATTGCGTTTTTCAACATTTATCTCGCCCGTTCAGTATACTTCTACATACCTATGCCCAAATCGTTGGGGAGGGGGGGGGGGGTGACTCTCTCTCGTTTTGACTTGTTTTATTGAACTTCGCTCTGCAGCGAAATACGCAGGCCGCGGCTATTATACCGTTTTCATGCTAAATCGGTTCCAATTTTCGACTTGATTGTGTCAGTTTCCGTTCAAAGTTACGCGTTGCACCGGTCGCATATACACATATAGTTTTCACGGAAATTATTTCGTATCGGTCATGAAAAATAAATCCCCAAAACTGCCGGCAGTAAGCCGCCTGACATTGAGAAATGCGTCTAATATTTCTCACGTTGTAAAACATAACATACAGCATTCACATATAAATGTCGCTTTTTTCGTTTTTCCCCGTCTCGATAAAAAGATTTTAAAATGTCATAAATATCCGCACTTAAGTGTAAATACTGAATTCACATATTTGTCACAAAAGATTGGTATATTTTTTTAGACACTGCGAGCATTATATGATGGCGAACAATAGTAACTGTAGGTATGCTATAGGTATCTTGTCAAGGTTATTTATGAAATAAGTCTCTGCAAACAGGTAAAGTATATCTGCTGCACAAAATACGTTCAATAATTGTGTTTTCATACAAACCTAAACTTGGGTTAAATAATACTTAGAATACTTAGGGTATTAAGAAATTCTATAAATACTTTTTACATTCAGTTACGGAAAAAATATTGAAACGGTAAAATTTGTGTAAAAATTATATTATAACATTATATTATTATAAACACTCTCATTCATTGCCAGAATATCAAGAGCAGTGCTTGAATTACGGGACATGAGGGCGGAGTCCACCTTCATGTTTATTTTTATTTTAGCTTACCCTCCTTCTATGTATTTGAAACGCAACATTTGCTGTATTGAATTTGTAATCATCAGTTTTTCTGATGCAAAATGTAGCTATAACCAATATCCATAACATCTGTATATTTGTATCGACTATCAAAAAAAAAAAAATGATTAATGATAATAATTAATATAATCAATATTAACGGCGACAACATCTAGACCTTTTTCCTATGCGACCGCTGCGATTCTGGCTATTGTGAACGTGACTATATTTCACGTTTTATTATATAAGAAGAAAATGTCAAATCTACGAGTGTTGTTTCAAACAATTTTAACATTCACTTTTGTAACAGCGATTGGCAAAGGTTGAGCTTTTATAGGATATCTAAACAAAAAAAAATGTGTATAATGGATAATTACTAAAAGTTAAAATTTTACCAACACTAAAGAAAAAAATTAACGTTTTCGTAATGTATACAATGTTTCCGAACAGAGTCGTATGTCATTCAACGGCATCGCAGCCACCGAATAATCGGATCAGAATCGAATCGCGCGCGTTGTCAGATCATTACAGTGGCACACGAGACGGGCAGCTCAAACGAGAGAGATACAGCCGTAACGCGGAACTCTGACGAGTCACTGGAACTGTGCCATCTGCTCACTAGATCCGACGTACGCGCGAATCGTCATTTCTGCGGAACGTAACCTGCCGTAGCTCTGCGCGTGTCGACAATGTCGATAACGGACAGGGAAACGGGGTTTTTACGAATATACGTTCTGTTTGGGAAACTTAGTTGAACACTCACGAATAATGTATTCCTACAACCGACTGTTGATCGCGTAATAAGGGAACATAAAAAAATAAATAAAATACACAAATATTTTAATACATACGTGAACGATCAGTGTTCCCGCAACCGCAACTCGCAAACACTGGCAGTCTTGCAGACTTATATAAGCCACGGAACAAAGCCAACGTCGAATTTTGTTTGTGCATACCAGAGCTTGGGCTAAGGAAATGTTAGAGCTACGAATAGGTATGAATAAAATCACTATTTAATAATTTGAGTAAAAGCGATATAATGTGCAGGCAACATAAAATATGCTTAAAATCAAAAAATATCTGACAAAAAATAATAGACATGAGATGCCTTCCTTAATCGCGCAAGTCTGCCCGGGTGGGTCTTGCTACGACGGAGGAAAGACAGTGAATGTGAATGCTGGTCGTTTCACAGGGCCTTTTATACCTGGTTCATTAGCGATTTAATAATTTGAGTAAAAGCGATATAATGTGCAGGCAACATAAAATATGCTTAAAATCAAAATATCTCTGACAAAAAATATAGACATCAGATGCCTTCCTTAATCGTGCAAGTCTGCCCGGGTGGGTCTTGCTACGACGGAGGAAAGACAGTGAATGTGAATGCTGGTCGTTTCACAGGGCCTTTTATACCTGATTCATTAGCGATAACACTACAGGACCGGTCCGGTGTTTTGTGGCAGATAACAAGAAACCGTCGAAACCCTAATAGTGCAATATCCGATAATCGCACAATATAAATAAAAGTTGTTTTAAGAATAAAATAATTATAATAATAATAAAATTATTAATATTTATAATAATATGAAGAATGATAATAATAAAAAAAAAAAGAATCTAGAATTTTCCCCTTGCACCCCCCCCCACCCACCATCGAAGTGAAAAATCCCCACTCGGACAAAAAATTAAAATTTTAAATATTAAACAATTATTTATTATGTACAACGCAAATCAATAAATTTACAAACATTATATGTGTTGATTGTATTTTATAAATTATATTAAATTAATTATTAATATATAAATATAATTTAATAATTCATCAAAATAATATACTATTGCCAATACAAAATCCATTACTATAAATATTGAAAATATTAAACAACATACAAAGTATTAATGCAAATAAATAAACTATTGATATTGAAATAGAAAATTAAATAATATAAATCAAAAATCCTAACTAATATTTTTATTCTAGTAAGATAGCTCACGGAAATAAAAAAATTTAAAATATCATAACTTGAAAAAACTTTCATGTAGCTATACCTGTTATCATTACAAATAACTCCTGCTCAATAGTTTAAAATTATTATTAATACACCTACTTGTGTTACTCATCTGTAAAGCTTCAATTTAAATCCAAATTTGTGGATAATTAATTCGCACTAATGTTGCAATTTTACGAGTAGAATTCCACCCTTCCAAAATATTGTTTGTTTTATCTATATCAATTTTAAAGTAGTCACGTTCACAATAGCCAGGATCGCAGCGACCGGATATAAAAAAGATCTATGTCATTGAGTAATATTATTACTCTATAGTGTATGTGCGGTCGATTATATTGATTATTATTATTGTTATATATTGAGTCAAGAGTGATTTAAACGAAAGTTGTTTATAAATCACTATAGTAATAACGACCAATGATGTTTACTCGTGTAACGTTTCTTAATCTCGCGTCATCCGTATCTGGGTCCTTC
Organism: Rhopalosiphum padi; assembly: GCF_020882245.1. NCBI lineage: Eukaryota > Metazoa > Arthropoda > Insecta > Hemiptera > Aphididae > Rhopalosiphum > Rhopalosiphum padi. Next base: position 47,647,943 of record NC_083600.1, on the reverse strand, counting down.
ACTCAGTCAAAGAACTCTTGAATAGTTCATTTTTCATTTGGCTTAAATATATTGTCAATGATTAATCAGTCCGGATAATACTTTATATAGTCCATCGGTTATAACGTTATAAAGATAATTTTGAAAGTACTTTTCTCGGACTTAGAGGAAGTGGTTTTTTTTCTTTAAACGTTTAGGTACACTTTTATATATATTATTATGTATTATATAAATCTAAAACCGTTAGATTCGGTTGGCGTACTCAACCCAGCGGTGGTGAAACGGATGGTTGGTGGTTAAATTTTCAGTGCTTTGTGTTAAATTCACTTTCGATTTTATTTGATGCGTATAGCACGGTAGGATAGTTAATACAAGCGATCAATGTGGAACTATCAATGTATTACTATTGTATAATATAGGAAAAAACGGTTGAGCTGGTGTACCATATTCGTATCTCTGGTCGTCGAACAAACTGACTTTCTCTCTCTCTCTCTCTCTCTATTCATTTTATGATCACTGTATATTGTATAAGGTATATACATCATAACAACACTATACAAACGGTCTATATCTTATTGAATACTAACCATTTCCATTTTATTGTTGTGTACTATATATTTTACAGGGTGGACTACCCTGGAAAATACTTATATATATATATTGTATAGTGCTTACGCCAACAGCTGCTACCGTAGTACCGTCTATGTTTGCATATTACGAAGACCAATTTTACAGCTCTGTTCAATATTAGGTGCATTGTCAACGCCTCTTAATGGCACACACAAATCGTGATAGTTGACACAACTGAGAATATATCGAAAAAGTCGTAACTAAATCTCTTTGACGCGCACGATAAAGGACTATAACAATCGGAATATTCTTCTTCCGATAAACAACTTGGTCGGGCTTACTAGGTATATAGATTGTTCTCTTTTATTCTTTCATTCAGACATCAGACAAATGTATATATTTATTATATGTATATAATAATAACAACAATATTGATAGTATATCCATCGGAAACGCGTCGTAACAAGTTTATTTCCCCCGTGGGACGCGTTTCAATAATAAATACGATATAATATATTTATCATAATTTGCAGCGTACGATAATAAATTACTATGGAGACAACGCGTTTTCACAGTCCGGTAAAAAATGTTCAAGTGCAGTAATGCACTCGTTTAGAATAAGTGACGGATAATAATACATTACCCGATCGGTTAAAAGGCTATTTTTTTTTTCAAATCATTTGCTATTGTACACAGCATCGGCAACCGCGTTGTTCAAATAGTACCCGAAATTCTATCACAATAACGCGCGATTCCGAAGGTACGTATAAGTGCATATTATTATATCGGTGCTCACTTATTTCTTCCGTACAACGCGTCCTATTATATTATTATACTCCGTCGTACACCGCTACAAAACGCGCAATAATTGAAGTTTATATTGTCGCTCGATCCGTTAGATTTATCCGACAACGAACACGACGAGGAAACGCGCCATCGCTATAAGTATAATAATAATAATAATACGAGTATGTAAGCTTAGATTTCACAATGACGATAATAATAATATTGCATCGACGTTGAGCGCTAATAATATGATGCTAAGTTACCATTTCGTTTATCGCCTACTTTAGTGTTCAATCTCCTAAAAATGCACAGTACGGACAACAGTCGAACGACGGCATTGTGTTACTGTTGTTGTTATTGTTATTTTCATTATACTACGTTTTGCTATAATAAAAAACGACAGTTAATAGTTAATATTCCATTGGTATTCTATTATTATGCCAATATATTTGCTCGAGTTTAATCTACCGCGATCGATATAAAATTTGAATAAAAAACATTTTAACTTTCCATGAAAACGCTCTCTGTGGATTACTCGAAATACCTGTAGGTATAATAATAATATAATGTATAATACGTATAATACAATAATACACTATTTGAAGATCCCATCAATTAAAACTGAATAAATTATGACGTGTTCACCGTAATACTATAAGCGTTTCACTATATAATATAATATGGTGCCTGTATACATATTATAATTCTTCGACAATCTCATTTACGACGGAATAACGTGACGAGTGCTAACTCAGAAAACATCGGTTTTCACTTTGAACTATTTCCACTCGCAACGCTCTAGACGAGCGAATACTGACGGTACCAGTTGTCTCGTGCAGCTCAGTTATTACTAACATAATAATAATAATAATAATATATTATGTTCTACGTACTATGTATAATGATATTATTAGCAACAACTATTCGCTGTAATTAATAATTATACACGATACTCGAATATATTTCCCAAAAATTACTCAACTAAATCCTATTGTTTTGTCCTATTGTATAATTCTCACAATTTATTTTTTTTAGCACGAAAAGAATTATTCCAAAAAAGCGGAATTCACGATGAAAAAAAAATTAATAATATTATTATATAGTGTAAACAATTACATTACTAAACAAATGTCTATTCTACAGCGGAACCATAATAGGGCACGTGGCACGGAATATTTGATCAGCACATAACATACATGATATTGTAGTATGTATAAGAATAAATAAATATTATGTATACATATATTGTAATATTGCTATAGTTAAGAAAACAAACGAAAACAGTAGAATAATAATATACCGTTTTAAATACTGGTGTACTTTACATTTTTACGTGTACGTATTCTAAAAATAATGATTGTAATGAACGAAAAAATGATGTGAGTTTCGATAAAATAAAAAAATACTTATTTTTCAAATGTACTGACTGTTTTGTCATCCAATCAAAATTCTAATTTTTGAAGCGCTCTCAAATCCAATCTTTTTAATGGATTTCGGTGGTAGAGTTGTTTTTTATATAATTTTAGTTGTAGAATAATTTATCTAATAAATTAATCGTCATTACTGCAATACAGCGGCATTATCGTCACAACCACTCAAAATGTGTGAATGATTAATTATTTTCAATCATTTAACTAAACTAAATTAGCTGGTTTTGAATTTAATTTTTATCATTCTTAAAATTGAAATCATAAATACATTAAAACACAATTATCCCTATTCACTTTCTATGGTTTGTATTATTATACACATAATATTAGTAAATATATTATACTCGCTTGAAATTAATAATACACATTTATCTGAATACATGACTAAATTAATTGTATAACCTTTAATCTTTTTGGTAATAAAAAAAAAATAATTATTAAATAATAATTTGAAAAAAGGCATTTTAAAATTTCTTATGGAAATTTACATTCTAAAATGTGCGAGCCATCATTTTATTAATCTTTGATTTTTATTTATATCACTAGCAGTTATTATGAAAATCTATCACAAAAACGTTATCTAGGAACATTTTCTGTAATAAATGTGTACTTATCTAATATAATATATTAATATTACATTATTAACTAAACGTGTAACACGGCGTATTGTATAGATAGAATATATACACATATGTGTATTTTATCAGAGTACTTGATAATATTTTTTAAACACCAACAAAACATTGTTCTGTACAATTATATGTGCTGTTATAGTAAATATAATTTTATGACTGTTTCTTAGTTTCGTCTTTTTAAATGGAATATTTTGGAAATTTATAATTTTACATTTCAATAGTTACGGCACTGACAGTGCTCGCGAGTTGGAGAAATGCGATTCGGCACATTTTTTCCTTTCAAATTGAACGTCATAAAACCTAAACGCTTATTTTTTCGGTTCTGGTGGTAATCAGAATCACTCAAATCGAAACGGTTATTATAATAATAATAATAATTGGGAACGAAATAATATATTATTTTATTATTTCGCGGAGCTCAAAGTGTGAAAATGGCACGCAGCGATGAGTCCGTCCCGGGGGCGAAAAATAACCATGGGTTACATGGTACTGGAGGGGACGAAGGGGTGAAATATTATGAGAAAGAAACCTGCAAAAAATATCGTATCCATTATCCACCGATAGAGGGTATTTATATTATATATTTCCGTCGTCGTTTCCTTCGCGCCATCTCCCATTCCCCTCCACAACATCCGTTTTTTCGCCACCCCGACCGTACAGAGGTTTTACCGGAACGATGCGTTGAACCCATTCGATACGAGATGACCTCATTATTATCATCGCCGCCGTCGTCGTCATCATTATATTATAATATAAACGGCGGTGAATGAGAATAAGACGAACACTGCGGCGGCGGCGGCGGCGGCCCGTGCGACCGTCCGCATAATAATAATATTATTATTATTTTAGAAAATAGAAAATCGATTCGTACGGTATAGTGTATAGTTTGATATTGTTTTGCCGGTCGCTAGTAGAGTTTTGCGTATTATTATCGTCGTCGTCGTTCTCTTTCTTTGCGGTAATGCGGTGGCGGCGCGGTAAGTACTTCGCCGTAGCGCCGTCATCCCCCAAACGACGTCGTCGGGTCCCGGCAAAAGACACAATGCCATTATCGAAAGCGTTCGAGCGTTTTAATCTATCTTCGTCTTTGTCGAGAAAACGCGCGCGCGAAATCAATCGTCGTCGCCGGGGCCGCGTCGTCGACACAATGCATGCGAAGCTCGACGTGCTCTCCGAGTGTATAATATTATTTATACTCTGCGGAGGGTTTCGATGGCAGCAGCAGCAGCAGCAGCGGCGGTGGCAGAATTGGTGGCGGTGCGGGAGAGGGCGGTGGCGACGACGTTAACGAATCTGTCAACCGATGTACCACAGCCTCCCAGTCGTCGTCGCCGTGTGTAGCCGCTGCACAGCCATTACTGCGTTAGGCCGGCCGAACCCACGCACGACTGGTTTAACCTCCACCGTCGTCCGCGACGTATACGATAATAATTAATAATACATCGCGTAGTGTAACTTATAAATGTCCAACCATAAAAATAATTATATAACAAATTATTATTTACACACGATTTGGAGTCGGTACTCTGCAGGACTGTCGATATGGATGTCGAAAACGTACACAAGGGTGCTAAAAAAATAAATCTCACACGTGATACACTTGTTCTTTCGGCCGTTCTATAATAATATATTGCGTACAGTTTTACCTACGTTTATATCGCGTTAACGTTCGACTATCGGCGGCGGTACCGCCCCGGGGACTTGATATAATATCATAATGTACGGGAGCGTATATTACAGCTAGTGTGAGAAATTAGCTCCGGAGAGCTCGTAATTTCCTATTACGTAACGTTATTGCGTTATTATTATTATTATTATTATACATTCGCAGGAATATCTCGGCAGAGCGCTCGCACGAGCTGTGCATATATAGATGTATATATACGCGTATGCTGCAGCTGCGACGTAGCTGGGGAGTGCTAATGCGTCAGCGGCGCGGGTGTAAAATAATACACACCGGTGTGACTATAATAATAGACAACGTACCCTTAACAATAATAATAATAATAAGTTATTACAATATAGCTAGCTACGAATGCCGTTGACGCGTGTGATATAATACGTATATCGATTGTCTAACGTAACATATTTTGTATAATACGGCGACGATATGGAAACTATTTCGGTACGTAGACTATATATATATATATATACTTAATATATACAGACATGCACAGCAGTAATAAAAATAATACACCCTACCCATTATCCGGAGGGTGTATCTGTTTAGATCGATACATGAATACGTACTTACACCGCGTAAGACGTCGTTCCGTTACAATAATAGAGTGTTTGGGGATATATATGATTGCGAGTAATCCGCACGAGACAATGTGTATGACAATAGTTACAACAAATTTGGTCTTTGCGCGAGTAAATCGATGTTGGTGTGTTTTGAAAAAAATAATATAATATTGCATTATGACGTCCCTGACAATATAATTTTTAAATCAGAAATCAACAAAAAAAAAAGAACATGCTCAAAAAACTTTACTGTATTCCTATTTCGGTGCTAAATAATAAAATGTGTATCGACTTACAAACGGGACTGAAGGGATCGATGTAAATATATTTTTTTTGTAATGATTTTGAAATTCAAGTTTAACTGTACTGAAAAGTGTGTTTACATTGTTTGGGGTGGCGGATTCACCTGCGTATACATGTATAATATATTAATAATATACATTTTATTATTATTATTATTATTATTATTATGTTGTTTATACGACAATTTGTTTAATTCATTTATTGCGTGTTACCGAGGTGACATTAAAGTGCTAAGCGGAATTCGAAGTATTCCAGACCAGCAAAAACGACGTCGTCTAACTCGTCGAGAGACGTTTATTACGGTCTTGATAACTGTCAGAGTAAAACACGACACGCCGTCGCTTTAACCCATCGCCGCCAATTGCCGACCGACGAATTCTGAGCGATTTCGAATAATTCTTGTCAAACTTTTGACTGATAAACTTCCAGAGACAGAGTTCTCGCGGAGTCGCAATAATAATGTATTAACATTCATTTGCATACGATAATTCGGAAACTAAAATTGGACCTAACGCACACTATATACTTAATATTATATAGACGTATAAATTTGGTATTATTATACATAAATATATATATATACCGTACACGGGTGCTCCGCCTGACTGCACCGGTTTAGCTATGATTAAAGGGCCGGCGTATAATTAATGCCAGTTTGGTCCGCCGGGCGATTTTAAGCAACGATGATCCTTTACCGTTTCGGACAAGTCGAATTAAGGTAACCAGCATTATTGTTTATCCTTACTGTGCACATATAAAGCCAAAGGTTATGACCATGCAGGTTTCCGTTTCCATATACCATATCGGCTGAAAAATAACTATGATCCGATATAATACGTTCAATACATGGTAAGTGCGAATATAATTTAATTACGCGTATCCTTGTTGATGCGGCGTCGACAGCGTCTATAATCCGTTTTGTATTGTACGGAATACTCTATAAGTTATTAAAACGTTTAAACGTTTTGGCAGCTTACATTTCATAGGAGACGGTTTATTACAATACATACCTAATACAAATATAGACTTTTTAAACAAAAAAAAAAATAATTCAATTTTTATTTTTCTCGAAATATTCTCGTCCGTACAATGCATATTATATTATTTTTTATTGAATAAGACGCTAATGAAACAAAAGAAATCGATAATCACTATAATATTATTACTGTGAAAATTCACTAATTTGACTAGCATAAATAATATCAAAGCGATAACGGAGGGACGTGGGTAGATATTATGTGAAAGGCTAATAACACGCCGTACACTTTTCGGGTTTTCGTAACGACCGTCATGACTCTCATATTATTATATTACTTATTCTTCATAAGTACGTCTGAATACTTGGTCTTGAATTTCACATTATGAATATTAGCAGTAAAATAGGTCTTTCATGCGGTATTAGGTTTTACGTCCTCATCCTTTGTAAACGCAAAGCACACACATAATACACATATTTATGTTTATTATATATATTATACTATACACAAATTATTCAATTCAAACACTTAATAATGGTTCAAAAATTTCGAAACCACATAAGACGCGGTCACGTATATTAAATTTTATCAAAACATATAGCGAGTACAGAGCACGTACTCGCTTTGAGTACTAATTCGACGTGCTGCTCAACTAACAAACTTCCTCTCCTCCGATACGCATTGGTAAACTATAATTTCACTACCATCATAATCACATATATGCGCAGCGGAGAAGATTAGGTCAATATTGTGCAGCACTCGGCCGCTATATAGAGTTTTGACAGAATTTTTACTTCAATAATAGCAGCCGCTTTGTGGATTTTGTGAATAATATTATAGTCACGATAATAATATATGTTGTGATGTATATTTTATTTACTATTACAATCCACGAATATTGCACACGTTGAGGGAGAGGGTAAATTATTGAACGAGTAAGTGAAGATTGAATCTATTTTAATATTGTTTTATAGTCTGATCGGAGATTATAAAAATAATAAAGAGTACACATTTTGAAGTGTAGATATAGTATAGAAATTAAAACAATTTAAATAAACCAATTCATTTAAAATTACTGTGATTTTTTTTTTCAAACATAATAAATATATATATATTATATCGCCGAATTATAATTATTATAAAAAAGATTCTTAGCAAAACGTTGTTAAAACCACAATAGATCACAATTTTTAACCTTTTGATATGGTTTTTGTTTGTGATTTATAACAAAGGCTTACCGTTTCGGTAGAAAACAACCTTTCTATTGTAAAAACTACATTGCATTTCCAACAATCATGTTTAAGTTTTCGGGCGGTTCTTCTGTCTGAAGTATATTAGCAGAAAGAGATATTAGTTAAAATTAAAAAAACTTTCTTCACTCTAAATCTAAGATAATATGATGTGTAAAAATACGATTTCACGGTTAAAATATGCATGTACGCTAAATAATAATAAATTATGAACAGTGAACAAATATTTAATTTAAATCCTAACCTCTGTTCGTATGTAATGTAGCATAAACAGTTTCAATCGTTTTCATCTGTAACCATCCACTCACCATAATGAAATTCATTAACTAATGCGCGACAAATTGTATGGTATGTGGTATGTATATTGTGTTTAGCGCATTAAAAGTGAACTGCAAAAATAAACAATTGTAATTGTAATACTGCAGAATACTGTTCTATTGAAGGTAAAAACGAATTGCAGATTTTAACGTCAGATTTTCTCACCAAACACGTTAGTATATAACTATTATATTCACTATATTCCATTATAATTAAAAAGCTTAAAATATTATAATAGTTTTAAGTTATAACGGTTAGTCCAAACATGTTCCCATCATAAGCATACAACCAAACATGCTTGATTATTTTAATCATAATTTCTATGTTTCTATTTTGTGCACATGATATAAAATATTTTCTTATTATTATAAATATTTATCTTGTATAATATCAAATTTAAAAAAAATATTATAATATGCTACCTATAGAATTATTAATAGTCGTATTATTATATTAAAAAATTGAATAATTAATATTAATATACATTTAAAACATTAAAATCAAAAATATGTTTCAAATAATTATTTATAAAAATACCTACACAAATTATAAAAAATTGTATTTTCCATTGAAAAAAAATCAAACAAATTATTTATTATTTAATAATACATAATATATCAGTGTAAAAATATCTTGTACATTTAATATCTAGTAAAAGCATAAAGAATAAATTGTAGATTGTCATTTTTCTTCTTGACGTTTCACCGAACTCAAAGGAATTTAATCAAAATCGCTTATTTTCAAATTAAATTTAACAAAAAAAAAAAAAAAATTACATCACTCGGGATCTAAAATTCATTTAACTTCAAACGATTACGTTTCTAAATGTTTAGTGGCCCGCTTACTAAAATTCAAAAAAGCAAACAAAAACCCATTATTTTTTTTTATTCAAGAACCCAATTTTTTTTTCTCCTTTACACTAAACAAATGATTGTATCATTCTTTATTTTTAATGAATAACTTACTGGTAATATAAAATCATTATAATAATTACATACAATATTCCTTTTCTCTCCTTCAAATGTATAAACGGATGTAAATATAACTACAACAACAACAATAATAATTTTTGACAACTATAACAGTGTAAATTTTTTTGTATTTTGTTATATAAGATTAGTTGGTTTATCTGAAAGTTATTTAATAACCATTTTATTATCCGAATAATCTACTTATACTTGTACGTAATATCCAATACTTACAATAAATACTATACGATCTATCATTGACTGATATTCGTACGACATTAGAGATACTGTTACTCGCATTATTTTTGATCATGATCATGATATGTTTTTTGTAACTCTTTTTTTAACCCCGATTATTGAGGGCAGAGATTGGTGTGGCAAAGCTGACGGAGGTAGTAGTTTTAACGTGTTTAAATATTAACGTTCTCGATCAATGCAAACCGTGTACGTTTTTTAAAATAAAATTTTATTTAAATAATGTATTTTTTTAAGGTTGCTAAAACATTAGATAATCATCTGACATCTATAGTAAGGTAAATCTGACTGAATCGCAATACAAATAAGCGTGTCACATGAAAAATGAATCGTTCCACGAATATCATCTGATCTAAAGCCCGGGGGATTTGGATATTAGTAAATATCGTACAAAATCGTACTTAATAATAAATATAATATGCATATTACGGTTCATCTTCAAACTCGTATTTATAAAGTATAACGTATATGATATTTTAATTAAAAACCGCACGTATATATAAGTCCGGTATCCAATTTTTGTCCATACCGTTTGCTTTTTGGGTTCTCGCCAAATTTTCGATGAAAATATTTTCAACTGCCGCATAGCGTACCTAAACGATATAAATATAATATTATGTATATATTTAAAAGATAATAAAAACCTTATTATACATAATGCTTTTCAGATATTATATAATTTTCGAATTTTCGGCCGGGCATAATTAATGCAATCGGACTGCTATAAAACATTATGAATAATTTGTTTGAAATATTGGTGTGTGCGTGTGTTTATAGTGTGTATATCTATATTTATAAATAACCTAACGTATTGTACAGTATAATCTTTACGACACGATTTTAATTCCCCGGTGGCCGATTGGGGTGTTTTGTGAGGGTTATATGACGTGGATGAGGGGGTGGTTTTCGGTAAAAACGAAAACGTCAGGCGAATAAACGAGAACGAGTCCTCGCTTATTCCATTGGTCGTATTACGAAAATATGTTTTGCAACCTTATAATAATATACACTGTAAGTACCCCAGAAATCCGCATTGGTATTATACATATTTAAAGTTTAAACTCATGGGCTTTTTTTCCCAATATTAACATAGTTTCTGACACGAAATGATCAGAGTGGTAATCATAATATAATTACAATAATATAATATATGCGCATGCGTTACATTATCATTCGATTATTCATGTTTACGATTTCGTTCGAGCATTTATTACATTTCGCCTATCACTCCTCAATCGACACATTCACGTTACGCCTGACGAGCTACTGCAGAGCGACTGGTCGTCAATTTCTAAGCAAATAAACAAATAAAAAATATTACTTACATTTCGGTTTAAAGAAACTATGCGATATACGTAAAGTCTATATATTAATATGCTTATTGCTTTGAATATTTAAATTAATAATAATACCATAAAAATGTTACCTTTTTTATGGTTTTCGTATGACTTCTTCAATATAAATCCTTTATCGACACGTGTCTCTCACTTCACCATAAATGTGTACGAAACTTTCCGAGTACCATTATTTTCGTACGCAAATATTTTACATGCCATTAGCACGTTTATTCGTATATGATCTTTTCGAAATGTTTACGTCATATACCGCCTCAAAAAGAAGAAACATTAAAATGATAACTGACAACTGAAAAAAAGACATCGTGAATCACTCTTGCATGTTAAATAATAAAATACCAATTGTTTGGTGAAGGATTCTAAGCCACGTTCGATTCTGACCAGATCTTAAAATATCATAGCAGTAACAGTTTAGGACGTTTAGTGTAATAATCATTATTATATGATATAATATAGGTATATGCGATACACATAATATAATATTATTGAATTTTAATCATATCGCGTTTCTGTTAGTTTTTAACTATATTAAATGTACCTATGTGATTATTACCCATTTTAAACGTGTATATGATACATAATTTCGTTACACACGACGTTCCTCATCGGCGACGGAATTGTGGGGCCCCGGCACATTCCCCGGTCTAATAAATCTCCTCAGCGGCCTCGTTCCGCCGTTTCAAGTTTATTCCTTATACCTTACCTGCACCGTATACATTACATAATATATACCTTTGCCCGGGTCCGTTGAGTTATAATGGCCAACGGTCGCCGCAACATCTATATACAACGCAGTTGCGGTCAGCATCGACGCTGAAGTGTACTCTCAAATATAGCTATTATAATTGATTATTTTGTATTTCCCGATTTTCTTCGAATTATTAGTTTTCACCTGACACTCGTTAAATAATAAATTATGAATTTTTAATAAAGTAAACTAAACTATATATATATAAATATATTAGTTTGATACGGCAGGTATTCGAATGGATAACTCTGGGGATGTGTATTTCATGGAAATACATTTATTTCAGAAAATCTGTGTGAGCATACAACAACTTTTGGTTGAATGGCATTTCAAAAATAATTAATATAAAATTATGCTCATGACAATAATATGTATAAAAAGTATTGAAAAACGTACGATATTTAATGGTTTTATTTTACCGCGCGCACTATATATGTTATTGAATTAATTGTGTGCGTCAATAACAGTGGCCAACAGTTATTTGCTAGTTTATTGTTTTCGGTCAATGTGAACCCCTCCGCTTTCATATAATATATACCTACCATAATCCGTGTAAATGAACGATGACGTGATGTGACGGCCGTTTTGCAGTGCTATCGTATTATAATACTTGCCCAGTGTTAAAACCAGGTTGACGTTTCGTATTAACCTCAATAAGTGACATATTATTATTACATCGGTATTACTTATAATCGTTTATACATAATATCTTCCGTTATTTTCACGGACTAATGGTCACAATCGTTGGCACCGACACTAATTAGAAAAAACCATAATATGTATGTAGTTATTATACATGCATGACAAAAAAATACAGTGTAGGCGTTGTTAGCTTTGGCACGAAACATTTGAAAATATTTTAATTTTCATAAATAATCGACGTTTTCTTTGGATATCGATGGAAGCTGAAATCCGTCAAACGTATCCCGCGTTATACATAATATTATATAGAATAATATACACATAGTTGTTCAAATATAGACTACTTACCGGATAGAATGGCTCAAGTATGCCGGTGTTATGGCCTATTGAAAAATGTCTGAATTATGGAAATTCTTGGCCATTTTCTCTATTCTACCCCTAAACCCTAACGTGTTTTGATGATTCACTGTAAATTTAAATTCTAATTTTAAATTACTTACTGACATAAAAAAAAAACGATAGTTTAGCCTACTCAATTATTGTAAAATATACATAATATATGAATTCTATGCTTTTTTCATGCTCGTCGTGACAAGTTTGTTATCATTAACTTCTAATGTTTTTTTTGTGTGTGTGTGTGTGTCATCGAGCTACACACTCATAGCAACATCAATTTATCAGGTAAGAAAAACTAAGTTGTTTTGGGGGGGAGGAGAAAACGAAATTAGAAAAAACAATAATTGTTTGGCTATTTTCAGAAAACTTTTAAAAGGGGAAAAAATTGAGTCTAGAGTAGACAATGAGTTTTCTTGACCTCCTTAGCGCTACAGCCGTGATGTGTGTTAAACGTACACGAGTCAAATTAATATATTATAGAGAACTAGGAGCAGGATACACGTGGGCGATGATGAGTTAGAGGCTGGTGAGTGTCGGTGTATGTGAAAATCGGACAGGACGAGAATATGGCGGAGATGACGGAAGACCATCCGGGGAAAACAAGGTGCGTGAAAAACAAAAACGAAAAAAAAATGAAAAAGTATTTCGTGTAATACAATTTAAACGCCTCTTTTGTGGCAGCACCGTCGTCGTCGTCGTCGCCCTCTGGAGGTCCATCCGTCAACGTCATCGTCGTCAGTACGATTTTTATAGGCCTCGCCCGCCACCGCTGTTTTCCCATTAGCTGTTTTTAACGAACGCGACTATGCGCCGTCGCCGACGAAGAATCGTGCGCGCTGTGCATACAAACACATTCACCCACACACGCGTGACTCGCCGCCACACGGTATTTTTCCCAGCCGACTACATCTCTTCAATTGTTTTCCGAGGTGGCCTACAAACACAAAACGTCGTTGTGTATAGTTGTTTTTTGATTTATTCGATCGATTTTTTTTTACTAAAAAATAATAATGATTAATATCACGTCATTCTTCGTGATTACAGATTTAAATATTTGTTAGTAAATATATATTTTATATTTTAGATTCAGATGATTGGATTGGTTTTAAAACAATGTGTGTGTGTATTTTCATCAGCCGTTATAAATTATAAAATCTTCAATCATCTCTCAACTTTGATAATGTTTTCTTATAGCGCATTAAATCTAGTTAGAATATTTGGAATAACTATTATGAAAATTAATAAATTATTTTGTATAATAAAAATCAATAAAATTTTTATGTTTAATAAGTAAAGCACGATAAATTAATACGTGTATGCTATATAAGATTCTTCATAAGTTTATCGTTTTTATCATTCTTAAAATACCGAAAATACACATGTATATTTTTGCTACAATTTTAATTTAATAAAATTAGACTAACGGAATACAATGACTTTAGTTATTTACTATGTTAAAATTCAAATATAATATATTAATTGCAGGGACTTGAAACTATTCGTAATTATGTACAATATTATTATTTTTATATAGAACTAAATTTTCAAAATATATTTTGGCTAATTATAAGTTAATTATACTATGAACTTTTCTCTTAAAACCAATCAGCAATATGACTTTGGGCAAAGTACAGCATAATATGATGCTAAAACTAATTAAAAGAACACTTATTTTGAACAAATATTTGTGGATTATCTTGTTCCAAAATTTTTAAATTCTTTTTTTGAAGATTTAAAAAGAATCCTAAAACCAAAAATGTGTGAAAAATATTATAGAATAATAGTTGTTACTGAATATTAAATATGTTGTATGTTATATCATGTTACATGTTAATTACCAGTCCTGATATTAGTCTGAGTTATCAATTCATAAAAGTTGTTTTTTAATCTACATTTATATTTCAATTAATTGGTATATATTTATTAAATTTATTTAAAATATCCGATTATTTCAATCTGTAAGCATAATAATTTCTATTATAACCAATATTAACGGTCTACCTTCATCACAATAACCTATGCTAAAAAAGATAAGTAAACATCGATGTGAGATTTTTGCTTTGCATTTATTTATTTATGATATTTTACTGTATTTATTTAAAATATGCGCACTTTAATCTTTGATTAAAAAAAAAAAATTCCACAGTACAGAATATCACCCATATCATACTAATTTGGATTTAAAATATTAGCCCTATGAAAGTTTTATTTTAATTACATCAAATATATCAATATTATTTATAATATTTCTTAATTTACGAGTATAATTATTAGAAAATACATTCCAAAAGATACAACAATTTAACAATATATAAAACAAAATATCTTTTATAAAAATATGCATGTATGAATATATAGGTTTTTAATCAATGTTAATTTTTAGTAAACATTAAATATTATTAATTAATAATTATATAAATTATAGAATGTATGTATATCAATTCTTAAAAATATATTTACGTCTCAAATATTTTTGAAGAATTTGTCAAAAACTTAAATGACATCACGATGAGCCAAGTTTCTTTAAACATTTTTCTTTAGTAAAGCTAATTATGGAAAGTTAATTATTTAGGGATGCAAAAAGGAAATCGAAGAACTTTCATTCTGTTAATCTGTATATACTTTTATCTTAGCTTATTAAAATCACATTTTTTAAAGAAGGATTAAAAAAAAATAGTTTTACAATTAAAAAAATACTCAAATTAATCTTAATAATAATTAAAACTAAATTAAATATAAAATATTTAATATGATACAGAACTTTTTGTATGTACTTATGATAAGTATTTTTAACTTTAATATATATTATAAATTTAATTATATTATATACATATCTAATGTTTAAATATTATATGATTGTTTGCTAGGAACTGACATATTGATATGCTTATATTTCCATTTAATTGTTCATTAGTTTTAGAGAGAGACAATGGGATTCTAGTGTTTATACTAATTTGTAATAAATGATTTTAGTAAAAAAAAAAAGTATTCATCTCGAATCGCGTTAACGGGCGATTTAACTTTCGTTAAAATCAGCAGCAACGCATTTCATCGACAGACTATAGACAGTAATAAATTAATTTTTGAATCACGAGAGAAGGGGCTAAATATAATAGTTGTATTTACTCATTTTAAAGTCTATAATAAAATATTTTTTGCAAAATTCTGATGCCAAAATTGAACGTACCAATCTAAAGGAACCACTTGGCGGCTATTTAAAAATGTCCTTAATCACACTGCACAATAATATGATAGTTGACAGAACTTATCATTAAATACGGATAGTATTAATCATGCTATTGTGTTTTTAAATAATATAATACGCATTATATCAATTTTCTAAAATATTTTAAGTTATACAGGGTATAAGCTAAACGGGGAAAAATATTGTATCAAGTTTTTATTTACTAGTTATTGACAATATTATATTTTGAAATTAATAATTACTCGATTCAATTAAGTGCTTATGAAAAAATCCTGATTACTTACTTAGTTAATTTGATTTTGTTTGTATATGATTTTAAGTAATTGCTATGTGACGAATTTGTCGGTGGTGGTTTATATAGCTCATGGCTTAAAAACTAAAAGGTGGTAACGAAACGTTTTTTTGTTCAATGTTTAATTATATTAAAACGTTTCTGATCGACTACTTTATTAGTTAATGTATAAATATGAGGTTTCAAATAATATATTTCCGGTAAAAAAGCCGAGTATAACACAATAATGTATTGGTTATATTATTATACGCCATATTATGTCATTTTAATTGATAATGCCCCTCGTTTTGCCGAAAAATAATGTACGCCACACAATATATTTTTTAAATACACTCTCGTACTGACCGAGCGATTGGCGTTCGCACATTATTATTTTTATCATTACGTGACAATAATTAATTTCTCCGTCACATGCGGAGGGCGTATTATAGTAATACAGTCATAGCTTGCGCCGCCGCGGACGAGCTCCCCAGACGAGCATTATTATATACTCACTCGGTCGGCACCGCGCAGACAACAACAATATTATACAAATAATACATCTATAAAATACACGGAGAAACTCGACGACAACGACGACAACGCCGCTACATGTATATGATTTATACGATATTATATACGTGAACTTATAACACGTGTATCTATATCTGTATATAAATATATGTATAGTCATAACTAACCTTCGCGCTTCGTCGCATATAAAAAGGATTTTTGATTATGTCAACCACCGAGGTGTACACGAATGTATGTTGGTTAGCACTAAAGATCTCGTTTTCCGATAGCCGCGTAAAAAATATGTATTTGTTCGTCGCGCATTCAGTCCGTAGTATTCCGTCGAACTTGTCAAAAAATATTCCGTAGATTTAGTTTGGAGTCGCGCCCACACACAAACACTTCCTTTATAGATATTATATTAAATAGGCGGGCGACAGTATTGTTTACAAAATATATGCATTCGACATTCGCTTTTCGTTCGAAAAAAAAAACTATTAAGAAGTAATAATAGAAGTATTTTTCTCCAAATATTATTTTATTTTATCAAACTATTTGCTAGTTAATCAGTTTTTAATATACATTATAAAATTAAGAATTTATTTTGCTCTCTCGACACTAGTCTCTAGTGCTTCCCGACAAACTGTACTTTATTATTGGAATTATCATGTCCAACG
The DNA here is from genome assembly GCF_020882245.1 of Rhopalosiphum padi. Classification (NCBI taxonomy): domain Eukaryota; kingdom Metazoa; phylum Arthropoda; class Insecta; order Hemiptera; family Aphididae; genus Rhopalosiphum; species Rhopalosiphum padi. The sequence continues at coordinate 47,630,421 of NC_083600.1, read as the reverse complement.
AAAACATTAACATTGTTCAAAACTTTTGATGGAAAATTGTGGATTGACTATCATATTTTTTTTCGTGGTAAAAATAACAGATAAGCGCTGTGGATATATATATTTCTATTTTTCTGGTGACAGGGGCTGGGTTAGTCGTATATGTATAGCTTATAATCATCTATATGAAATTATGCATTTTCCTTGTTAATCAGTACCAACGTACAATATTCGTGTTTATATGACGTACTAATCACTATATACGTGCATTGTAACTATCTCATTTTCTATCTCACACTATCTCATCACTATCTCACATTATCTTATAATATCCTGACAAACGGCAAAAATCGCTATCGGTAACCTAAAAGATCGTGCCGTGCATCACACCCGTTCGTGACAATCGATAACGCACGACAGATAAATATGATATTTTGTATAGGTATTTTGAAATCAATGATATGCATTTATTTTGGTACATTGTTATTGTCATGTGCAGCGTTATAGTTCCGTCGTCGGAGGAAGAAAATCGAAAACCCTTACGGTCTGCGACGGCTAGTGACTTGGGCAATCAGCCAGCACCAGTGGCAGAAGGGTCGTTTGTATTTTATCCGTGGTATGTGTGTATAATATGCCTTAGACAAGGATCTTTTGATGAAAAAAAAAGTTGTTTAAAATATTATGTATAAAACGAAAAATATTATTATGCTATAATAGTAAGTACACGCGTACACTGCGGATACGGCGGCGTAAACTTCGAAGAGGGGAGGTATGCATAATAACAGTATGTTGTATACGATGTAAAGACTTTTTTATATTTAAAAAAAAATGCTCGTAAGAATCGGGTATTTGGTACAACAAAGTTTGCTTGCATGTATACGTATATTATAGGTTACATTGTACGCAATATACATGCCATTATGCACAACATAATAATCATTTAAGTGGTACGATATTTTAAATTTAAGATTGCGGCAGTTTAAAATGCTAGTTAAATGTCTATCTACTCAAAGCCTTTGGCCTACAAATACACATAATACGGTATATTATATATTATTATAAAGACATATACAGATATAGTATATTTCGAATAGTCACTCCAGTGTTATATTGTATAGTGCACTCATCATTCATACGATTTTTGGGCACAAAATTTACTTTAATACTATCATTTTGAATAAAAACAACTTTTGTTTCCCGTCAGTGGAAGACTCGAGTTGTCTCGAAGTATTGTCCCCCGGCGGACAGCCACAACACGTATATAATATTATTATAATGTATATGTATGTGTTATATAATACATATATATACAACCATCGAGCAGTAAAGTTTTCACAACGGTGTAAATATATATATATATAAATATGTATATATATATATGTATACATACACACGTAAGCAGTCGGTAAACAATATGCACATTGAATTATGTATACCGTTGTCACGCATATGTATATCATATACAGGTATTACGTATGATATAATATGATAATGATAATATATTATAATTTGATTTAATATAATACATTTTCGTGCATGTGCGTAGCACGGACGCGGGGAAAAAACAACAAGAAACAATATTTTACACTCGGGTGAAACCTCATCCATCAGGAAGTAAGTAAGTATATATAGATACTTAAATATATGATATGACTATATACGTATATATATAGTTGCGACGGTACGCGGCCGCCGGACCAAAGTCCACTCACGGAGCCGTTGAAGTATTTCGAACAGCCTGTACATTTCATAGAAATTCGTCCAAATATATTATCTTCTAACTAAACAACTTAATTTTTTTTACATATTATAGTCGTTTTATTTGAATTTTATGTTAATCGCGTGACTTATAAATTAACGATTAAATAAATTATCAATATATTTTTTTTTTTTTTTATTAAATACCTTATAGTATGCCTGTTAACCATTCTTCATCGTTTTTCAATATTTCACCGCACATAGTAGATTCTGCTGAATTAAAGTGCAAACATTTTGGTTGCGAATATATCGCGTTTGCATAACGTTTCTGTGGCATATATATAAATCCAGGCTTTTCGGCATCTTGGAAGATTAATTAAATCGCAACCACCTGGCAATCGCCCCGTGGGTAGATTGAAATAATAATATATTATAATATTAACCATCTAATACAACCCATGACATGCCAAAGCCACTAACCCCAAACGGCTACCTCAGATTATACCTCGCGAAAAACACTTGACGTGCAGCGACGATGTATAAATATGTATGAATCGTTTTGTTCAAATACGGTTTTCAGAAACGGACAAAGCACGACCCTCGAATAAAATATTTTCGTTTTTTTCACTCGATAACCGAATGCTTTATATTATTTTCGTCTGTAAAATTGTTTCGTAATAGTGAGTGTTTCAACGGTCATATTCAAAAATGCTTGACACGCAGTTTACTGCGGTAGGTAAACAATCGTATTACAAAACGGCGCGGAAATATCAAAATGTCATCCGTCGACATCAATTCGAGCAATATCCGGGAAGTACGAATATAATAAGAAAATATCGATTGCAAACCATTTGACATTTCGATATTAGGAAAACGGTTAACATAATAATATAAATCATCGTATCGCTGCAATATTTAAATCAAATCATGATCTACACGCCACCGCATACGTTAGTCGTTTGAAGACGAATGACCGCAAACACGGAGAATTTAATAATATTATTTATAGTCTATATATATATATATATATATATATATATATATATATTAATTAAACAAATAACACAATTCTGAAGTATCAGTAACTTGGTTACATTTCTGCGCTGTTGTATCGTACAAACATTGTATTATAATATTATAATATGATGTTTTAATTAGCAACGACTCTATTGCACGCTATTATGTATATGCAATGACAAGTCGAATAAAATACTTTATGTCAACAAATCTTTTGTCATTGTTCGGATACGTTGGCGTATTACTCTATGGTCAATGGGACCCGTTACAGAGTTCAAAACACACGCACAATATGCATTCAAATACGACTTAATATAATTATATAGTTTACCCATCCACTTATACGTGACATTATACGCGGAACATGGACGAATAAACAATTAATTTAACGAACCGATAAAACAAACACTGTAACTGAAATCCATTAAAATTGAAACAACATACAACAATTTTTTAATCGAGTCGTATATTATCGTTTGTTTGTAATTTTTTTGTTCTATTCTAAAAATACTTATGTCATATCATTATTATTATCGTATAAAAAAATTAAAAGTCCACGGCTATACAGTGGACACTGCGGAATAACAAATTTCAATATTAAACTAAATATAATATACGAACAATGGTTTTTAAAATGTATAATACAGAGATCTGGTAGTATCAACTATAAGGTATTTGAATAACTTGATTGAAGAAGCTGAGTAGGAACTAATTATTTCGTGACGACGGGCGGAGGACAGTTTATTTCTTCCTTTTCTAGTTATTATACCAGTAAATGTTAGATTTGGAATTGTACGTAGCCAAGTTTCGTGCGAAAGAGAAATTCTTCATTTATTTCAAAATCATGTGACCATGACTTTTAGATGTTTGTCCAATTCAGAGTCGGTCGATATTATAGTCTCTTGTCGTCTGGCAAAATCTTTAGGAAGGACGGGGAAAGGGAAGGATAGAATAGTTCTAAAATTTTCTTGATTTAATTGATATTTTTAGTCACTCCTTTCGCCAAATATCTAGTGTGAAGTTTCTTGTAACTTGGATATTATACAGCGTACGAAACGGTTAGGTAATAATAAGGGTAATAGATAATCAATCAGTTATAGGTATATAACACCGCATGCAGCACCAGCATTAGCACATCATATATTGTATTATAGATAAATTGGTTTATTCAGAACTACTATATTTCCCTTAACTCATCATTCATACTTATACTAATATGTATATATTATATATTGTATTTTTCTCTGTCCAACAGTCGAATAAACCGTTGCCCGCGGTATTTCGGCGTGTGCAAATAGAAACCAATTTGTCCGAATTTCGTGGCGCGGCGCGCGATCTTCTAATTTGAGTATATAATGATCGATGTTCGAAAACGTGCGTAATATTATGTATCGCGTACGTTCAACTGCGACGCAAACACAACGGTTGACCCTTATGACTTATGTTGTATACTGTATACACTGTTATATATATATATTATATTATTATGTGTGTGAACCGTCGAAATGTTTGCGGTGGAAACTGATGGGTTTTTGGCTACGGAACGCAGTGCATTTGCCAACGTTCAAATTACATATTTGAACGGATACTGCAGCCACCAGTCACCTAAAATAATAATAATAATAATAATAATAATAATAATAATAATAATAATAATACTAACAATAATAATAATAGTAGTAGTTATATTATATAAATGAAACGGTATTATTATACACACGCCGTTAATGACTCCGAATGCGTTAACATACTTATATGAGTTTACTTAGGGGTAACTGAAAGATTATAGTATTTCACGGCCATTGTGTATTATTAAACGCCGTTACGACGTCTGCGGCGTGATATGTATAGGTACTTGTAGGTACTCACGGGAAATTGTGTACAGTTACAGGCCCCGACTTACTTCAATAATTTACGGTTTCAAAAACACAGCGTGAATTACTGGCATGCGTGCGGTATACCTATAATAATACAATCATAATATTATGATTTCGTAAATAAATGATAAACAAAACGCTGTACTATATTTTATACTTCGCGAAAAAGTCGAAACTCGCAAGTCGCAGAACAATCGTCTGGAAAAAGTAAAGAAAAAACAAATAAAATAAAAGCACGGTCAAACTATATATAGTGATAATATTTGCATTAATAATAAACGTATGTTTCCTCGTATTTACCAAAAATGCGTAACATAACAAAACAACAAAAAAATCGTTTTATGTGTTTCTCAAAATCGTAACGCAAATATTTATTATAATTTACAATGATAAACATACCGTTCTATCATAACATAGCAATAAGTCAATAACATTTCGTAAATTGTATTTTTAATCGAATATGAATAATACAAGACGCATACTCTATACAAAACACATTGAACTATTTTCACGAAAATTATAATATGTAGTTATTATATTATATAACTCGTGTTATCTATATTCAGTCGGAATTTAATTATTATTAATAGTTTTATTTTTTAAATTAGTGAAATATTTGAAAGTACATAGGAAATTTAAGGCGTGATACAAAACAGAATTCCAACCTTTTTTTTTTTTTTACACATTCGGGAGGCGTGTATGTAAATTGGCAAAGTTTAACCCTTTAAACGTCAGTATTCAACGCCCCTTGATAATGTACTATCTTTTTTTTTGTAATTTTTAAATAACAATAATTAATAATTATGATGCCCATATAACAGAGCTGCTGAGAGTGTGCACAATTATTTATCTTTAATTAGCGTTTTAAATATTTTTCCACTATGGTTGCTTAGGGTAAAAAATTATAATATTGTATACTTGTTTTTTATGTTTTTAATAGGTTTCTCGTGTAGGTTAAATATTAATAAATTCAATAATACACAATGCAAAATAAAAAAAGTTAAATGTATCATATTAAATTATTATTATATACTTAATTTCCTAATAATTTATTATGCACCAAACTCAATATACATCTATTAACTTTGGAAATATTCATATAGATTATATGTTTTAAATGAAATATGTTTATATCCCTTAATTCTAATTTGTGATAGTTACACCATCTTTCGGGTTTAAATAGGAACTAATATTTTTAACCCTCTAAAATATAGTAAATAAAAAAGCTAAATAATATGCATTAATTTAATCTCTGCAATAAATTACTCCTAGTTTATTAAATTGTAATAAATTATCTAAAGTTTAAACTGCAGGAGTAATGAGGTTAAAATAATCTTAAAGTAGATACGAAATTTATACTCCTCCATATCTCACGGTACAAACATTAAATTATTACTTAACATAATAAATAACTTTTATACCGTTAGTTTGATTTTTGATAAATGTAATGTACTAGTATGATACAAGGCAAAACATCTTGGTAATTAATTTTTCCGTCTGTAAACTTAAAACTGATTACGTTTAACCAATAAGTAAATACAAATATCACGTTAATAAAATAAAATGAAATAGTAGGAGATTTGAAGATTTAAATATAACTAGACAAATATGTATTTGAATATTAGGTACATTTAAAATCCCAAAGCTCACAAAAAGAGTAAAGATTAATTGTTTTTTATTTTTTATTTCCAACCCCGTGACCACAGCATTTCTGGTATAAAATAATATTACAATATAACTACACCGTGTCTATAATGTGTCAGGGAAAATGTATAAAAGCATTTATATTGTTCGTGGAAGTTTTCATATCACTGTTTTTCTAGGTTTCTTTCATAGTTATATTGCAGACGTTTAACACACATACACTAAATACATGTTACAAGTTTGGATTTCTTTTTGTTTCCAGTTTATATCTAGTTAAATACACAGACATAAGAGTACATAATATATATATAAAGTGTATGGCTACGTATGAAATACGAACTGATGTGGTTTTTTTTTTTGAGTTTGGAGCACGAGATCACTGCTCGATGACTTGCGTACCGATTTATTTTAGTAAGCGCACATCGTCTCTAAAACAATTGTAGAAAGTTGTTTCAAAAATTCCGTACTATGATTCACACAATTTTGCATTCATATGAACCAGGTGATGAATATTTTCATATTTTCCTACGTAAGGTAGTGTTTTTAATTATTAACAACGCAGTAGTTTATATATATATATATATATCTGAATAAAATATTATGATTATTATTATTATATATTTAAAACACTATAGACAGATAGAAAAAAGAAAAAATATTATAAAAGAAACTCTTTTTTAAGCAGTTTGAAATGCTTTGCGGAGCAATAATAATCAATTATTTTATATTTTATTCACACTGATTCGAAAAACTTGCTTCGTTATTTTTCACAGCAACTTCATTAAACATAAATAAATATATGAAACTATAAAAGCTAATGAATCCAAACAAAGCTAATTGCGTTAAATGTTCTATTTAAAATATAGACGCGTGCATTTAACTGTTAATTAACGCGAACCTTCTTATCCGATGCACACACCCGGTTAAACGAACACGAACTAATATTATTCATTTATATGAGCAGAAGTTTGTTAAATTTAAATTAACGAAAATCCATCTTTGACTTAACACTTGTATGAAATACGCAATTAAAACGATTGATTGTCGTCGTCGCCCATTCGCCGGTTACGTCTATATTAGTATAATATGAATATAATACAGATAAATACGCACAAGTCATATACCAGATTGTTTGCTCTAAACTTAATTACTGCATTGTTGGTAACTAGATTTTAACTTTTTGCCCAAACTTGTGTATTATCTAGCATTTGTATAAAGTAATGATGTGTAAATTATATGTTCTAAATAACTGGGAATTATTTGCGGCCGGGGATTCGTTAGTTATTTGGTTGTTGCACATGTCGCTGTACGAGTGTATGACACAAAAACGGTAGACTCAACTCTCAAGTTTTCAGGGGTCATGGCGGGCCGAAGAGAAGTATAAAGGAAGTTAAGCCAACTATTATATTGACCGTGTTTAAATCAAAAAAAAAATAATAGTATGTATCCTATGTTTAAAAGATCATCCATTATAATTAAATAAATAATCATTTAAAACGAACATAGAGGAATGCAAATAGATTATAATATGATTTTACCAAATATTACAATTTTATTTTAGTTGTATAAAAAATAAAAATTAAATTAATTTTAACGTAACTATCTATATATATATATAATATACAACATCGCTTACTAAATACCATTTATATATTGGTATTTGGTATATTGGTAATATTATGTTATAATAATTCTGATGAAAAAAATATTAGTTGCTGTACTTAATTTTTATTTGCTATGTTTGCCTCCTTCCGTTATATTGTTTATGCCACTGCCCGGACGTTATTGTACATGATTTCGAGGAATAAGTCATACGTATAATGGCCGACGTGTGTTTTCATATGGGTTTTTCGATTTAGAAAAAGCACAGAAATTTGTAGAATTAATGTTGTATATAAATAAATTGTATTCGAGTATGTTATTCTTTATATTCTTGTACGATAACATCCAAACAATAATGTTTGTACAACCTTAGAACTCGCGAACTATTATAAATGATATTTATTATGTTTGCGTTTACGGTGCAGTGAACTAAACGTATATATATATATATATATATAATAATTTAATTGGGTTTGAGGAGGTATTACTTTAGATGATATTTATTAATTATTATTTTAGTTTTATACGAGAATTGCTGTAAAAATAAAGTTCAACCAATTAAAAAATAAAAAAAATTGTAGTCTATGTACATAAAGTATATGGTTTCACATAAAATATGTTCAGTTGATATTGTATTTTTATAGCTTCACAGTGGTTATACCTTTATCTTAAAATAAAAGTTATTTAAACGATACTTAAAGGTTACTACGCTTTTAACATGGTTGAAAAGTAATTTTCCCTTTTAACACTTTTCTTTATTAGGTATTTAAAAAAATATTCAAGGCAAAACATTCCACGTTACCATCCTCGGATAATTGAACACAGTGTAAAGGAGTAGAGAGTTTCAACAGCGAATAGTTTAAAAAAATTATTTTTTGTGGAAAATGCACATTTTAAAGTTTACTGGTAAAACATTTTCTTACACTTAAATACTAAAATATATATATATATATATTACAAAGCTTTTTCTGATCCACCTAAACTTCTGAAACTTCAATCTTTAAAAAAAAAAATGTTAGCACCAGCTCTTTATGTATATAATATAGGTAGCCTTTAAAATGTAAAATTAGCACGGATGCTGCAATTACGGGGGATATTATAGTTGAATTTACATAAAATGATTTCTTAACTAACTATATGATGTAATAAAAAATGTATTGTTCAGTCAGAAACGTTAAAATAAAAATATTTAGGTACCTACCTATTATACTTATCTACTCACTATTTTTTAATATTATTATTATTTAATTAAAAGTAGCTTGAAATCTTTGAACATTAATAATCATGTAACAATAATGAGGACAGATTTGCTATCGTGTGGTTTTGGTTAGGTACGTTTTCATGTAGGCGTGAATATCAGCGCTTTTTCAGTTTATCACGTTATTACTTACAATTAATTCATTTTGCAATTTCACAATGTGTTCATGGGTTTAATGGAGCACTAGTACTATGTGGGTATATCATTATTCCTTAATCCAACAACCGTTCAAATACACGTTTCAAATGCATCGTTATGACTTTAGGAGTATAATATCCTTATTATTATTATTATTATTATTATTATTATGTTACCTTGTGAAGTTATATTTTACGGCAGTCAGCCACGAACCATATAATAGTGTAATACTATTATAATGTCGGCAAGTGTTTCGGGCCTGAGTTGTGTACCATAAAAAAATGTATACATGAATTCCATTTCACTGTAATGGTCAGGTAGAACTGTAATTTTTTTCAATTTTAGGTGTTCTATGAAGGATCCTGTGCACTGATATTATAAATAACTACTATAAATATGGATGGACCATCTTTTCCAAACAATTAATTAAAAAATTAAATCTTTCTCAAAGTGAAAAACTACCAAAACTACCAACAAAATTAGATTAAAAAATTAAATTAAAATAAAACAATAATGTTAAAATTTGAAAAAAGCTTATCAAAAAAGTACAAACACCTAATTTTTGACTGGCATGTTTGATTGATTTATAATTGTATATTTTGTATTATCTATATATTTATTTTATTATATGATTGACCTTATATTGAATTTTGATTATATCCAACGCGTATATTTGCTTTTTTGTTATAACATAATTATATATTCACAAAAAATTAAATTAAATTATTTTTTATTTAATTATTAGTTGTACACGAAAAACTGATTAAAATATATAAAGTGAATTTCGAATATTTTGAGACGTAATTCACATAATATACCTTTTTACTAGACACAACTCATGTTCTCCCATCCGGTATGTTCTAAAACATCGAATACTTTTACCTATCTTCTTCCCTGACTAAATGTGTAACACTGTAAATAGGCTAACACAGATACTCGTAGTTTATGAGTTCCCGGCCGGTGAGATAGAGCTAATAACCGTACAAACACTGCAAACACCAATATAACCTAACCCTCAGTGGTTACGGACGGTTTTTATCTTCATTCGACATTCGACCGAAGTGTAGACCGTTTGTCATACGACAAAGCGATCTCGAAAAACCGGCATCCCGTCGAGTCTACAGGCGGACCCGTTGTGTGGAGAGTTTCTGGCGCACATTAGTTTTCTCCACTTCACATCATTCGACCAGCGTTGTCACTAACTCACCAAATACCTAAAACTTTTGACGTGTATTCCTTTTCCGACACAACCGCCATAAATCTACCCGATGTTGAACTCGTATATTATTTGTAATAAATATATTTCTAATGTCGTTGTTTATGTGCAATAATATATACATTTTTTAACGTGGTTTTTTTTAATGCTTGTTTCAGATAGTCGTCAGCATATATTCTGAGAGAGTAATGTTCAACACATTTTCCAAAAACGTCAATTGAAGTAAGTGAGTTTCATTTTGAAAAAAACGCATTCAATATTTTATGATACATCATATTATGATAAAAAAATATAAAAATATATGGCATCTTACATGTTTTTGGGACACCAAAAAGTGTAGTGTAGTATAATTTTATGTACCTACAACTAGAGCCGTCATTTTATACAGGCAAAATCACCTTAAAATAGAAGCATTTGAGATTTTTAGTTAAATATAACATAATATTGTATTTAATCAATTGGATTATAGTAAACGGATGAAAGAAGCCATAGATCAGCTAATATTTTTAGGATAGATAAATAAATGAAAAAAAAAGTAAATGCCTATCGTTAGTATGAAAACTAAGTAAAATACATAATATATATTTTATATATATTTAATTTACTGTAAACATGTTAAAATACAAAAAAAAATAAACATTGAACCACTTGCAGAAATTAAATTAATTAAGTTTATGGTTACATAAGTTAATTATCATAAAAATAATATGAGTTATAATAATAAATTAGCCGTTACCCATAACAATATGGGGACGTATGTGTATACATAAACGTACCTAAGGTGTAACATGTCACTTATTCACACGATGCCTTAAACGGATGTATGGTAAACACTAAAATGGTCACTATTGTCTTGTCTGTGGACGACACGAAACGACTAGAAAAAAAAAAAACAATGATAAGAACAATAATGCAATGTCCCCTCTGATTGACGGATACTTTATAGATATACACTGTACACTGTATACTTGTAGTTTAGGCAAGTATTTTTCATCCTTCCACGGCGGAATGTGATGAGTTCCGTGATATTTCCGTTTTTTTTTCGTCAAAAATACAATATTCGTCGATCTCTATCACATTGCCGTCGACGGTGTTAATTATAGACACGCGTAGTACAACGTTAAACGGACCTCGTCCGATATACGGAACCGTCAACGCTAACCTCGACCTTTGTGACTAGTGATGGTTACTGTAAACGACGCAAAACCACCGCGTTGTATTTATTTTAGAAAAATACTATCGGCCAGCAAACCGGACCTACGTCGTGTAATCATTAAATTACTTTTCAAGAACCACCTCGACTTTTATAAATACGTGTTGGCGTGTGTGCACTTATAACCACTCGGTCACGTGGGGGTATGATGATGATATAGTGTATGACGGCAGTGCAATCTCACGTTTGCGTCAAACTGTGGGAGCGTAGGGGGGGGAGGAGTGGCGTTATCACTATCGAACTGGAAACGGCGGCGGCGACGAAGACGACGACGACCGATAACAAGCTTCCGGTCTGGTGTCCGCCAAACGAAACGGAAAACGTCGGTCGGCGTCCCGGGTGTGTAGAGCGAATGTTGTAGGGACGTTGAATTATACGCGGGGTGATGGCCGGGTGTGCGGAGGACGCGTTATTTATTGGACTTATAAATTATACTCTGCTCGCGCCGCGGGTCAGGTACGCAGGTCGGTCGTGCACTACTACATCACGTGGTAAACGGGTGCAGTGTGATATGGCTGCGACAAGTACGTCGCTGGTCCAAAAACCGTAAAACAATAATGATAATATTGTGATATTGTGTTACTATACGTAGCCGACGGCGGTGACACCGGTTTATTATTAGCCGATGTTGTATTGTTATTTTCGTATTTTCCCCGTTCATTTCATCGGGAAACCTACGCGAATAGTTGCGTTTCCGTGTGTTTGCTCTATTATGTCAGTGTATAATATTATCGTGTTTAGAATTACGCGAAAAAAGCTCACCTTGCACCACTATTCGTATTGCTCCGGGCCGTACTTGTTTGATAACAAATAACAATAATATTATTGTAATAACTATAATAGTTCAGTACGTCTTTTAAAAATACAACACTCCCTCATGTCACACGTACAGTAAAAAATACACAAAATACTTGCGCGTCTAGTAGTACGTGTAAAAATATACTCATGTATATTATTATAATCGTATATACATATATCTTATGATAATGGACTTTAATCGCCCAAAACTGCAAATCATAAGATAATTTTACTTGTATATATTTTTTTTTTTTGTAATCGACTTTTTTATTACTCAGTTTATATACTTCGATTTTGTTTTCGAAGTGGCCACGCGTGGCAGAGGTGAACACTATTTCCGCTGGCTATTATTTAAATTAAAAACCTATGGGTTTCGTTAAACTTACTCGCTTTATAAGGCATATATGTGGTTTACGTGTTTTATTTTCAAATTGCTTAGTCACAAGTGTTTGAATAAAATAAATAAATTATTAATGCTGCGAGACAAAAGTTTTCGGAAAAAATTCATTGTGTGTGGAACTTTATTTTATAAAGTCTTGAATGAAATTAATTATATCTGATATCTATCTAAAAATATTTAACTACGTATACCGTTGTACATCACTTTAAAATTTGTTATGAAATTGTTATAAAAGAGCGCGGGATGCAAACGAATCATTATGTTAAACCAATAACTGAATTAGATTAGGTTAGGTTAACCTAACATATTGACATACAAATTAAAAATACATTATTTGAAGAAAATATTTAATTTTTTTTGTTAATTTACATTATATTATACACTCACTCATTACAAAGATTCACAGAGCATGATCTCTAACCTAACCTTACCTTTTAATAATTTATTTATTCAAATTCTGGTTTTTAGATTTTTAAGTCAACATACATACCTAAATACTATGTTTTTAATCATTTAGATTTTTATATAATTTTAAGGAGTGTCCTGTGGTGATACCAACTTTTTTTAAATAAGACTCATTTTTTTCTGTAAATAGTTAACCAGATAACTTTTTTTTAAATATTTATCTATCACAAGTATCTAAAGTGTCTAAATAAAAATTTAAACGAGTAGTTTTTTTAATTATTTAATTTTATGTACTGATAAAAATATGATCATTATGATGGGTTTTGGAAAATATGAGGCTATACTGATTTGAAAACCTTAGTAATTAATATTAATTTATTAACATTTTATAATTTTTTAAATTGTTTGAATATATGTACTAGATATGATATTAGATATTTATATATTAGATAATATATTTTTTTAATTTTTAAAAAACCAATTGAACAGCCTATTATCCTTTGTTATATAAAATGTAATAACTCAAAAACTACTCGTTCAAATTTGGTTTAGATAAATACATATACATTAAAAAAGGTGAGTAAGTTGTTAACGTTCTACAGTAATCATAGAATGAGTTTCTGCAATGATTGTGTTAAATTTAAATTCAATCATATTATATCATTTTACGCGTAAAACGATTCTGATCGGGTTTGGTAATTTCATTGTAAAATCAACATATTCATCACATTGTTCAAAAATTAAAAAATCCAAATATTAGAATATTATTGATATTATGATATTATTTATCAATGGATAAAATAAAGATAAGCATATTTGGTGAATTACCTTGTGAATAGTTTCAATTATAACATAATATAAATAAAACATAATCGTTGAACAATTCATAGTTAAAAAGTGTATAATGCATAATTATTAGGTATTTAGGTATTTGTATATAGCATAACTCTGTTTGCGGAACGTAAATAATTGTTGGTAGATTTCGATTCAATCAAAAACGGTGATACGTATTAATTCATAATAAACAGTTTTAAGACGCTATCATTCAATGGGTAAAACGTTCTTCTTTTTTTTTTTTTTGATAAAACGCTCGTACATTATTTTTACGTAAAATCATAACGTTTACGAAAAAAACCATTTGTGTCATAAATATCTTAAAGAGTAATGAACATAAGGAAAATGCATCGAGAGAAAATTGTTTTTGTTTCCCCTAAGGAAATGAAATGAAATAAATTATGGTAGAATTTTACGAGCAATTCGTGTATATTACATTTTGGGTGCGAAATACTTTTATGTGCCGAGTTATATAATAACCGTCCCAATTGAAGTTGGTATTACAACCAGAAGGTGGGTAGGTGGGACGACTTTAGTGTGATAAAATTCTCGTTTTAATTTTGAAGAATATTTGCGTAAACCTAGTCGTTATGTTAATAATATAAATATATATTTTGAATTGTAAATTTCAGTCATATTATTAAGTTTTGCGGGAACGCATTAAAAGCGTTTGTAAAACAAGAGCGACTCGACAATACGCTATACCGTAAAATAATGGCACATATTATTGTTGTGATAATCAATTTCACCGAGAATGTTTTTCGTAATGGTGTTTAGAAAATCGAAATCCACACGAAGAAAACATTTATATTATTTATTTTAAATAATTTAATACGCACACAAATTAAATATATATGTTACGTACGCGTACAACTTGAAAATAGAGGTGGTAACCCGATTAAAACTCAACAAGATTTGATGATAATATATAGTATATAGGGGGATTGTTTATCGAACAAAACTAATTATTTCATATTCTATTAAAGTTTTTGAAAATATTTTTCTTACATACATTCAAATCGAAATAAAACATAATTATTAAAAATAATATATAATATACATTAATGTCGTTGATCGATATATTATTTTAAATTTTTTAATTTGATATTTTTAATCGGAATATTTGAATATATAAAAATCGAAAACAAATGAGCACCCACTTTATGAGTTATTAATATGTCATATTAAAGTTAAGGTGAGCAAAGTTGAATAGTTCGAGATTGCTCTACATAATTTTGGTCTACTATTCCAATCATCTAAACCTTAAATATCTAAATAAAATCATAAATTATTCCTTGGAAACATTTTTAATAAATATACTATACTTACTTTTACTTTAAAATATTCGAAAATATTATTATGTTGTATTTTATTCATCATCTCATAAAACGTGCTAATTTTTAATTATAACTGAGAAATATCTTCATTATTTAAACATAACAATTTACGTCTTAAATTAATATAATATTGCTGTGGGCTACGGTACACCTGGTGGTGACAACATTATAACATTATACTATATTACCTATAGTGCACAGAAGATGTTTTCGTGCAAATTCTTTCACCTTTTACAGATTTTACTAACATAAATTAATGGCTCATCGTACAACCCACTTTAAAAGATTTAAATTGATATTTTGTTATATTTTTTTTAGAGTTTTCAAAGAGGAAAAAAAAATTAAAAAAAAATACAGAGTAACCTTATTTTATGTAATACAATGAGAATATAATAAAGTAATTGAAACAATGTATTACAAAACGGTAGTGCCTATATCTACGTATGAATCATTGTGATGGAGGTAAGCCGGGCGTTTTACTATTTGAGCTAATATAATTTTGAAGAAGTTGATGATTTTTCATTTTTTATAGACTTAACGTTATTTGTGTACCCATATGGTATATTATTATATCATATCGGTTTCTCTACCCAGATCCGCTATTTAATTTCTTTCTCTGACTGATATATTTCCAATAATTTAGAATAGTACAGCAATTTTTGTACTTAAGTATATTATATACTACTACTAGATTTATTACGGTTTATTTACAGTTTACACGCTATATTATTATATGCACTTTTAAGTTAAGAGTAACAATACAATTTATCAAAATTTATTATTAAAATTGTAAAATATACTAATTGTAATATACTTTTAAAATTTAAGTGCAATTCTTTTTTTTTTGCTTTTGTTGGGGGAGGGGAAATTTTTGTTTTTTTTTGTAAGCCATAAAGTATAACCACATACTTTAATGAACAATAACTTCATCTATTAACAGCGCATTAACTTTCTTATTTCAATATTATACCATCAGTACTTGTGCATTTATATATTTAAGACATTTATTTATTTTCTTATTTTCTGTTTCGTTTAATATTTCCCTTGTAGAGACGCTATAATATTTTAATTAGTAAAATCATTTAAAAACTAAATTAAAAATATTATGATCATATTTGATTAATTGAATAAAAATAACTTTATTTTATTGTTTGTTTTTTAATATTATATTATACCTACTTAATATTATTATTATTTTTTTTTTCAGAAACTTTATTAAAATACAAAATTATGTTTAATCTTCATCTAAAGCTATATCCAAAGATACAAATAATAAATAAACAATTTATTTATTACATGTAAAATAAATAAATTTATTATAACATTTCGGTATTATAAAAATATATATTATTCATTATTAAAACTTAATTTAAAATATTTATTTGATTCTATACCTTTTGAGACTGTATGATTAAATTGTTTATATTTTTAATAATACAGTGATCGATTAAAATTAGTTATGAGAATTAATATTAAATTGTATACAAGCGATTAAATGTACCTTTTTCAAAATCATTATATTATTAAATACTTATTTTAATATCTATTTTCCAAGTTAAATTACGATAATATACAATATTTTAAATTGAATAACAATTAACATCATAATCTGTTAAACAGTATATTCAATAATAAAATGCTTGGTATAATCGTATTGTTGCTACTTAATATAATACTATATTATACACATATCTATACACAATACAGCACTGAAAGCACTCATAAATAAAGAAAAACCCTAAACTATTATACTAATGATATTTTCAACACTTTTCCGAACACGTACAAAAAGCTTAATATTTATTTCCTGTAGCTTAACATCCTACGGTAATTTTTAACATTGTACAGACCAGAACAGATTTTCTGATAACCACTTATTATAGTTTATTCTATTGATATTAATAAAGGTTTTAAAGAAATTATATGAGATAGATTATCGTAACTTAGGTAGAATATTTCTAAATAATGTACATGCACACTGTTACCAATTTCAGTAAATTCTATTCAAATAAATAAGAATATTATCAATCAGTAAACCTATTAAATAAAATTCGTGGATAATATTATTGGATACAACGGAGTGGTTTTAGCTTATATCATAACTCATAATATTGCTTGTAATCAAAAATTATAATATTAAGCTACAGAGTGTAAATAACACATAGCTGGTGAATTAAATATTAATAATCATACTGTACGCCCGGTTTTATCATAAGCTCATAAACAACGGTCTATTGAACTTCAACTGAACATAAGAAGAGTGTCAGTTTGAAACTGTTCATCGTTATAATGGATTTAATTTTTTTTTTAACTTATGTGTAATATTTTAATATCGTATTCCATCACGAGCAAAAAGCATAATGGAAATCGTTAATTAGAGTTTATTTGCAATATTTTTATATTCAAAACAGGCTATTTAGGAAAACATATAGATATATTTAAAATTTTAGATAATTAAATTAATTAAGTACTAAGGTACATTTATAATGTAAACAGATACCTTAACATAAATCAGAAAAAAGATTACAATCGATCATTTTAAAACCTTTCAATATTCAATTCCTTTAAACTCCACACAATATGTTAAAACAGTACACTTACTTATAATATACCCTCTTACCAATTACTTTTTCTACATGTTAAAAAAAATATGTTGGATATCTAGAAGAAAAAAAATGTAAAGCCAATGTGTCAATGTCATACGCTTGTCAACCTCTCGACGAAAAATAAAAATATTCAAACTATTGAAAATTGTACCCCAAATATTATTGCAGTTTATGAACCTACTAAATAACGTGTCAGCGATTATAACATTTATTTTAAATATTTTATTAGATACTATGATGTGTTTACCACAAAAGAATTAATATTTTTCGCCGAATTCTACCTAATGACAATTGACACAGGAACACGCTCCAAGCAATATAATTCGTTATATCATTTTGGAGCGGACATAGGCGTAGTCCATCAAAAATATAAAAAAAGTAGTTTCAATAATCTCTGGTCGAATATGATACCAGGAAATCATTCTCGTGTTTCCGAAGTCCAAAACCAGAATGAATTTATTTTTACAACCTACCTATACATATTTTTATGTTTTTGACATCGTAAACACTATTCACGCATTACCCTCAGGCAGCTGTTGTGTAACTTAATACTATTTTCATAACGCCTGGAAAATATTATATATATAATACAACATATAGCACAACATTATGGTTCAGTCATTGCTAACCGGATTACACGTGAACGTAAATCGAAGCACATCGACAATTTCCCAGGAGGAGTTTCCGTCGGTGGGTTTTGGAAAAAAAAATGTATCATCATTTATCACTATCGCCTCAGATTTTGGGGTAACTCGATTATATAATATCACAATATAATATTAATGTGTATAAATACATGGAGAGAGAGAGAGAGAGAGAGAGAAGAGCATTGCCCGTATTTGGTACAATATATTTTTATTTTATTTTTTATGTAATAATAGTCTTCTGTAGCCGTCACTCGTGGACATCGAAATTCCATCCGTATGGTATTGTGTTCTCGTATAAAAAGGGTTGCGATCGAACGATGGGGCGGCTGGTGGCGGATAAATTCCTAACAAACGAAATTACCTCCGATAGCTATGCTCTACGCCCGTTCTTCGGTGTAAAAAAGAAGAAAAACCGATTGTCGCGTTATTTCGGTGATAAAAATGTGTATAAAAATAAATCTACTTGAATTGTGTCGGTTTCGTGCTACCCGCTCTCACTACTATGGCATACTTGCCCACCAAATAAGTTATCGACTTTTAAACATTCAACGAATCCATAAACCGACAATAGCCATCAATCTGTTGTCATCCCGTTTCCTGGTCTTGAGTATTATACATATGAACAAAATTAAACAGATGACCTGAAAATTAAGTACGCATGCGCTCCCTAAGACGTCGATTATTTAACTATATATTATATTAATTTATTATATCGATGGGTAGTTCTAAGCAAATACATTTTTGTTTTTCCACAGAATCTAAAATCATATCTATGATTGAAAAGTGTGCATTTAATCAGATAATTATGGTACAAACCGTAATCCATTAAGGCTAGACTATACCAATAATTGTCTAGATCAATTTTTGTATTCAATCTTATACGTTTTTAAAATGAATAATGCATATGGTCACTGATGTGATAGTTAATTTTTTTTTTTAATTTTAAATGAATACAAATAAAAACAGAATTCACTCATGTTTTTATATATTTCAGCGTACAACTTTAAAAAAAAAAATTAAATTAATATTTGGGTTTTACTAAAAAACTAGAAAAATGAATGTTTTCCAAATAATAAAAAAATATTATTTTCCAGTTTCAAATATCTGTATATTTTAAGATGTAGGTATGTTTATTATTTTTGTTTACTTCATTATTTTTAAAACAATCTAATTGACTATAAATACTTTAAAAACTATTGTAATTAATATGCTGGTCCGTGAAACAATAAATCAATTTTGTATTAAAATTCATTATAACTTCATAAAATATATTTTTATATTACAAAATAAGAGATTTCAAATCAATATTTTTAATAAGTTTTCAACATTGAAGTATAAACAGTAAATTTTAAATATGATTTTTTCGATCTATATACATTTTGTCCCGGTAAATTCTTATGTACTTATATTTCTTTATTATATAATACAATTACTTGTAGTATATATATTTAAATAATATTATATGAAGTAATTTTTACAATAGTAAATACTTAAGAAATATTGATTAGTTATAATTTATAAGTAGTTAAAGATTATGCGACAGGATTAGTGGACCAACATTTTATGAGTTACCCCAATACTACCAATTATAAACATCTACACTTTTTGTACTATTAAATTGATAACAACTGGTATGAAATTCGATTGTAACAAACCTACAGCAAAATATTATAATTCCTAATATGAAATTAAAATTGCATTTTTTTTATTCAAAAAATTAAGTACATACAAAAATTGTAACAATTAAAAGCAGTAAAAATATTTTTTTTTTTAATAAATTAACTATGTAAAACAATATTTTCAAAAACGTTCACAATGTTCGATATGATAAGTGTTTATACTATTAAAACGTCTCTTAGTATAACATGTATTACATTTCGTTGACAGCATAAGAATTAGGTACTTAGTCAAATAAATGAAATAAGATTTTCCCAAGATAAAAATGGATCAATATTAACAAAAAACATTTTAGAGACTCGAGGTATATAGACTAAGAAATCACGGATGTTTAGTTTCTAAATTATATTGTTTGCTAAATGTATACATTGACGTAATGTTTTGTCACTCGACAATGAAGACCAAAATAAATTAAATTAAATAATAAAAATGAGACTAAAAAAATAGGAAGTGTGAGTGATATCAATTATTGAGAATTTCGCATTAGTTGGGATACAAAAGAAATGAAAGAAACTAATATAATTTTAAACAATGAGAATTGTTTTTAAAAATGTAACAAAAGGGAAATGAAAATACAAGACTAAAGAACAACAATTAAAGGAAAACAACAATAATATCAACATGATTTTTTTTTATAAATAAATAGTTAAGTGTACGTATATTGATTTTGTATTCATAGTTGTTTTACCAATAGTCACTTACCAGGGGTTACTATTTAATAATGTACAGTATACTATCTAGCACACTAGTTCTACTACTGTAATATTACTACAGTGAATCATATATAAATATATATTAACATAATGACAAACATTTTTACTATCTATTTTGTATATTTTATTAATTTATAAAATCGTTGTTGTATTTGAAAATATAATGTTAAAAATATATCACTCTGAGTATAATTATTATGTATTAACTATACAGTTTATAGTGCACGATTGGTTATTATTATAACGAGTTACGAAGTTTCTAACATTTTCAAATTGCTATCAATAAAATAAAGAGAAGATAAGCTTAAATATAAAACTATTAAAACAAACTTAATTTATAAGGATTACTGTTAGGGTAATTGGATTTACTCCAAAGCTAGGTAACATTTCAACTAAATTAATGATGTTATTTTGATTCCTTGTGTATTTTAAAAATAATTCAAGTAGAAAAATAACATATTTCTGTTGTTCAAGTTTACTTGTTAGTTACATGTTACATATCATTAGTTTCCTAAGTATTATAATCATTTTTTTTAGTTATTTTATTATACAAAATGATTATATATTTATTTTTAGGTACTAATATTAAAAATTCATTATACTTAAAATGTAAGAATATACGAATACGGATAAAATATGATATTATTATAACGTCATAATCAGATGATACGTCGACCCTATACACTAAATTAAAATATTTATAACCATAAATAAATAATTTTTAAGAAGGGAGAATTTAAATACCAATATAGATGGGTATATTATAGAATACCAAAAAACAATTTTCTACTACCTATCAAGTAGGCAATCTATATATATATATATATATATATATATACACACGATGCGTTTTTACAATTTTCTAATATATGAATAATATATTATTTATATTAATTTTAATAACTATTCAGTTAATTTAGTGATTATTTAAAATCATAATGTATTGATTACTTTTGTTTATTTAAAGAGGATATTGATTTGTATTCATTTGAATATTTATATTTTTCTACATTATGGAAATATAAAATGTTTATGGTTTTTATTTTTCAGGTTTTATTTGTGCGATTATGATAACTATTGTTACATTTCCATATTATTCAACGAGTAAATTCAAAGGGAATTCATTTAATAATTATCATATATTTTATAATAATATTATACATAGACATGTATAAACGCAAATCATCAACCTAATTAAATAAAATCAATATCGAATGAGATGTAAATGATATTTAAATCCATACCCATAGTTTACATTAAAAATGAAAATTGTATTCAAAAAGATTCACTTTTATTGACGACTAATATTATGATTATCAATATTAGGTTACTTTTCACGAATATTTTATGAATTATTTGAAAAACCGTCGGACAGTAATAAAAGGGTAAAGCAGTGGTATTACGGTATGTACATTGTATACCCCTCTTTTATATGCGAATAAAAAAAAAACCCGTTATTTAAAAAAAACGAACAAATTCACTTTTTCATTTTATCATTTTTTCTCGATTTATTTCTTGTGTTTAATATAGCATATTTACTCGTGGAATATGAAAATTAAAAATAAAAGCTACAGAATTGGATAATATATTCATAAATATTAAAAATATTATACACTAGCGCTATTTCACTTTTATATTTTTATGAAGAATAAATAAGTGGTATATTATTATGCAGTTGATGTAAGTATATTATATTAAATATTATTAAACAATTATATCATGCTTGTGTTTTGGAACAATATGGGATTTTATATTTATCATGTACTTGACAATTTCAGTAGTCTCAAAAATGTTTAGCATTTTTATGTTGTCAGAAAAATTCATTCGCTTTGTGTTATATATATATATATATATATGTACATGAATATATAAATAATGTGTATACTCTAGATATCTTTTATATGAGCATTGCATTCACTTATTTTTTTTTAGTTAAACAAAAAATATGTATAATATTTTTTTATATACCATATAATATATATTTATATACACTTCTCTTCGAATAGGTAAGTGCGGTACATACACATTTCCTTTAGGTCTCAGCGTCGAAATTTTTGCTTTTATTATTTTTTCTTCACTCAATGGATGATGGCGTAGGACAACGAGGGCACGACGAGCGGTGGCAGTAGTTACGGCGGTCGTGAGTTCCTTTGAATAACGAGCGGCACTATGTGAAAATCAGCGCAAGCAAATAAAATCCTGTGGAAAAAACGAAAATAAATAAACGAAAAATCGTAAAAAAAAAGAGAGACGGAAAAGGGGATGAAAAAAATATAAAAAATAATAATAATAATAATAATAATTTGGAAACGTCACAGTTGAAATGGAATTCATTACGGCAACGGCAGCGTTTCAATGGGACTATACATATAAATACATAATACATATATATATATTAATAATATAATATAATACAGTGTACGTGTACACGGGGGCACGGAGGTCACAAAACGACCGTATTTTGTACATCATATACGACTTGAATACTCATACGCATTATGTAGAGAGGGAGAGTTAGATTATAGGTGAACACACACACACACACACACACACACACACACAGTAACGAACACATACACATTTTAATGAGGGTATGAGAGAGCGGTGTAGAGTGACCGAGAGAAAGAGAGATAAAGAATTCGTCCGATGCCGTTTCCTAATTGGAAGCTGCAGCGGATTCCCCAGTGAATCGGACTCATTTACTGCCGCCACGCACTGGCTTCCTATATATATATATATATATATATATATATATATTATAGCTGATATCGTTACGCGCGCACGACTTTTGTTTGAATAACCATTTAACGTCATCGGGTCTTATTCGATTTGCAGGCGGATTGTTTTGCACGTTCGCCGTATATATTATATCGGATCGAAATTGCAGCAGCGGGGTAAATTCGCTCGTAAATCTGACATCATAATATATACATACATATGTATTATGTTAATGCTCGAGTATAGTATATATAATATTGACTATATTGACTCGGGGGGGTTTATTTTTTTGCGCTCGGCGACCTGCAATCGCCTCCGCGGCTTGTCCGTCGAGCACGTACGCCCCTCGACGAGTAAATTATACATACGACCGTATAAGAAACGCCATCAACCCACGGGTTTACGGCGGTGAGAACGAATTCCTCGGTGGCAGCGGACCACCACCCCGAATGGCAGGAGCAGGAGCAGGATATGCGCGCGGTGCTGTTCGGGCCGGGCGCGCAAAGGTCGACGGGGACGCAATACGACTGAAAGGCGACGGTGCACTAGTGGAGGGGAGTCACTGTTGTGTAGGTGTGCACGTGTGAGAGCTTTTTATTAAAGGTATGATAAGTGTAACAGGACACGGCCGTCAGCGACTCGCTACAGAACGCGCCGAAGTGTCAAACTCGATTTTCGCCCGTGAAAAGAAACCTCCCGACGGTACGCCCGCGCTTGTGTGTGTGTGCGCGCGCGATGATCAAACGTTTGGCGTGTGCAGTAAAACGTAATACGGAACAATATGATTCCAGGAGGCTTTTGGACATGTATAACACAAAAAGAGAAAACCCGTGGCGTGCACACCCAATTTATCTGTTTTTTTTTTTCAGTACATATATACTACGTACTTATACCTACAACATACATTTGGGGTTACCCAACCGTATTCTAAATTGACCTTTTTCGTTTTTACAGGCTAAATTATATGTATATATTTCGTTATACGTGCGTATAAAACAAAATGTAAATCTTGATGTTCAGCGGTTGTACACCATTCTGGCGTAATATATCCACTGCCAAATCCGATGAATATAATAACGCTGCGTCTTCGTTCTCGGTCGAAACAATTCAATTGACAACAACAAAAAAATGCAATCCTTACGTCTTTGTAGTCGACGTTTGTTTGTTTGTTTGTTACCTGTTCAGAGTTAACTTTAGCAATTATTCAAGTTTTAAATAAGTCTGCGAGAATGTCAAGAATAACAGTTATGAAAGAAATAAAATAAATTCCTTGTAAGATGCTAAATTAAAGTATTTGGTTGTTAATACTTACAAAAAAACATAATTAAGTACCGAACACAAATGTAGATGACGCATTTTGATTGTTTTTTTTAAATTATGTATAGTGTTCATAATAAATTGTAAAAATAATTGTGTGATTTTTAAGTATATAATATACGAATATTTGTAATCATTTTTTAAAAATATTGATTATTTGTGTTGGTTTCTGTAATTTAAATTGGATGATAAAAATACACACACGTGTATTTAATTATGTACGTGTAATAAATTAATAGTGTAATTAATGCAATTTTTATAATTTTGAGTTAAGATCCATTTTTACCCATATCTTATAAATAATTATATAAGATTTTTACTGTGCATTTTAAGAATCAGATCGGGTATCACGGCCTTACGGATAGACAATTTAAGTGCATCTTGGATGTGCGTTCATTATCTTGTCATCTCAATATTTGCAATGGCTAGCATTGTTAGTGAAAATGTATCAAAATATTATGAATAAAAACAATCAACCGTAACTTAATCCAAAATAACTGAAAATATTATATTTTTTTTTATGCCACACTTTGTATACTGTATAAATAAATAATATTAATTATTATGTACACTTCGGTTTTATTGCAACGTCATTCAATATTCCCTAATCGATTTTGAAATAAAATATATTAAATTTGACAATTGCATTTTATTATGATATAGTATCTTAGTATAGGTTAAATATATTATGTATATTTTTGGTCCTTAAACTTTAATAATTAAGTATATTTTGCATTCAAATATGTCTCGTGAACGACCTATATTTTCGTGTTCCACGTTGAATATATTACGTATACAATATACGTTGAGGTAAAAATATTATCCAAACTGTATTCGAGAGTGCTGATCTAGAGTGATTCGAGTGATAAACGTGTTCACGACTATTACCTGTATCGAATTCTTTTATTCGTATGTCGTCGCGTGTTCTGCAGTATTCGCAGGCGAGGCACAACGCGACGATTGTATAAGCGTTTCATAAAGAAATTCGTACATTTATAATATACTTCATATCATTATTATAGACGTCAACGATATACGGCGACAAACAGCTCAGTGCGTACGTACTACCTACGCCGACGAGGGCTGGGTTTTCGGTTCTGTCTCCTGGACGTCACTGCGACGAATAACCGCCGGTCGTGGTATACGTTCTTCGCGAGCCACATTTTCATCTCGTCGTTTTATTCCATTCGCATTATTCCATCGCTTGTCCCAAGTCGTGCGGATAGTCGGGCAGAGAGGGGAAATGATATTCTATTGAGTTTTTTCTTTTCTCGAAACCAGCAAAACGTTTCGTTAAAACACCACATAATATACGTACCCATATATAAACCAGACGTACACCGCGAACACCCGAGGGACCGAACGAATGTTGGAAAATAAAAAAAAAAACAACTTGTATAATAGCTACGAGCGTATAATATACGTATGTTGTATTGTGTTTTCAGCGTACGCGCGCATATATTTTCCGTACATCTCGGAAACACGGTGCATAAGTATCGCGTGCGTCTCTCGGTAATTTATGGACATTTTTCACATCGCGACACACATTCGTCGTGCCAATAGGTACTGCGTATGAGTACATACGAGAGCACGAGAGAGACAGAGACAGTGGCGGAGAGAGAGAGAGAAAGAGAGAGAGAGAGCGAGTGAACGAGAGTGAGAGATACGACGCGCGTGTATCTACGTATATATACATATAAATGGATATAATAATATACTTTTGAACGCGTTCTGTTCTGTGGCAAAAGGAATAATCAATACTAAAATGTTTATAAAACCCGTTTCAATTCTAACCCATGTTATATATATTTGTTATTAGTTTCGAGGTAAAAAAAAATTGAAAAAAAATATGACGGGTCGTCACAAATAACGAGATTCTGCGAGTTTTTCGCTTTTTGAAACGTTCCTTTCATGTAAAAAAAAAAATACGGTTAAAAACGCTGACGTCTTGGAAAATATAATATTTAATAAGTGTAATGCGTCGTGTGCGTAAGTATAAGTTATTAAAAAACAACGCTTCGTTCGGTTAACGTTGAGTATTATACACGTAGGTGAGGCCGCGCGTCGCTGGTAACGAGCTGGTATTTGTAGAAAATGCCGAGAGACTTTCCCAGACGTTTGGTCATGGAGTATAATTATTGATTATTCCAAAAACCATACGGTTTATACCTGTTGCATGATATATTTTTTGGGTTTCCCGTTAATAATTTCATCGATTAAATATATCAATAAATTATTTGCCGGCAAACGTTTACGATAATGTCCCAAAGTACTAACGATTTATTTTTGTATGTATACATATATGAAAACCGTTTAAGGTTAATAATGGTTGGATATTATAATAATTATTGTACCTTAAGGTTCGAACATTTAAAACGCGGTACAAAGTAAATACCTCCAGTCAATAATGATCGATAAAGTATTGTATCTTATGGCCGTGAGTACAGTGTTCGGAAACTTAAGGGTTTCGATGATCTGTTATGTATTTTCTATTCATAGTAGAATTATTACAAGTATTTCGTATAAATTGCAATAATGAGTTTAAAAATGAAATAAAATTTTACATAATTTTACATATTACGCCGATTTCTCAATAAAAGAACATCGTGCCTTTTTTCGGCGATTGAAACCCTTAAAATGTTTTATTAAATCATGTATAAATGATTTACCATTTAAAATAACTTTTTTAAATAAATGCATAAACTATAATGATCGCTTTCCTGTAGACGATGCGTATTTATCACGCATTTATTATTATTGAATTAATCGGTAATATTTTTAAAATCAATGTATCAGTTAAGTACGAAATACCGGTCAATATTTTAAAACTGCAAAGGTTTATCTTTATAATCTTTAAAACTAAATTACATTATCATTCGGCACTAATAAATTTCAGTTTATTTTAACATATTCAACCGATTACTAAAATTGCATCTCAGTTAAACTTATAAATATTTCAATATTTTAATTCCACATTATCCGTATTATCTATAGTAAAATAATATGTAAAATATTAATGGTATTATTTTCTGATGTTATAATTATTGTTCAATTATCACATAAAAATATACTCTTTAGAATGAGCTGTACATTCTCATTGCTTTTAAATAAATTAATTGTTTTGGAACACACGCATACACAATGTACCACAATTATGTACTTTTACTTACATATTATTATACAGCGCGATGCAAAAAAATATCTCAATCCAAATATAAAAGTTTATCTCGCGAACAAATGTTTTTTAATGATATCTTCTGCCGCTGTTTGGTCACACTGCCGCAGTACATTATAATACGTATATAATACATCAGTGCGATAACAATCTATTAATTTCACGAGTGCCGAACCGGAAACGACGGAACCCGCAACGCCGTCGGACGCGATAAAAGTACCGTAATAATAATATGGTCACATATTTTATCCCGGCGAACTGTGGACCGCGAATTCTGCCGCGCCGTTGTGATATATATTTGTAAATTATATCAGTGGGGTGGGGTGCGGGGGATTTATGCAAGTCTATTAAAAACGTCCGTCTCGCCGCCAAAGGGTAGGTCCGCCCATCCGACTTTGGATCTATACACACTCATTACTCAGTAACGCCCGTCCACCGCGCCATTGTCGTAGTCAAACTGTATATTATTATAATATTTATGCACGCTTGACAGAATTCACGAGATCGCGGATTTATCGTGACTAGGACGGAGACGCGAATCGGTTCGAATATTAAACGTGTGTATAGTATATATGTGTGCGTGTGTATATGTAGCTGCTTTCGACGACGAATATATACCGACTATGATATGCACTATTATTATTATTATAATTATTGTTCGGCAAAGTCGCGGCGTATCGTATAGTCGCGTATAATACACTCGGCCCGGGAATCCGATTCAATGATCATTCGTCCTGTCAAGTGCACAGCCTCGCGAGCCGCGTCACGCTATTCATACGCCGTGTTCCGCCGACAGACACTTTTCCAAATATTCCAACGAAAACCGTTCGCGTTCTGCTATTAATGTGTTATCCGCGGTCTTCGCGAACGCGTCGATTACTCGAAACTTGATCGAAAACAGGACGCTATAGCCGCCATAGTTGCGGGACGCCGACGGAGCAGGACATTACGGCGTGCACGAAACGTCATACGGTTTTATATCGTTCAATCGGGTTTTTTTCGGGTGACTTTAACCGCTCCATCGTAACGCATCGACTATATGGACACGACGGAATAACGAACGCCACACAGAGCATCTCTGTTTGTACGCACTAGTATATAGTGCAGTGGTACTATTTTGATTTCAATAAGTGCATTTCTCTATGTGGGGGGGGGGTGCTGGTGTAACGTTACCGCAGCACCCTCGGGAGAAAAATAGATTTTTCACTGTGAAAATCAAGTTGCTTTTATAAGTAAGTTATAATTGTGGTTACAAATAGGTTACTAACTAACGGTATAATTTAGAGTGGAAAATTCTGACATAGGGGTGCCAGGTTAACGTACCTTATATAGTAATATGTACGGTTTGTCACGTGGCAGACGACACCGATTCCCGCAACGCGCGCTACACGTCCGCATTATGCAGTACACCAGACAGGACTGGTCTCCGAGGAATGGATATTATCCGATTTTCAGTGTGACGTTTTGAGTTCATCAGTCAAACGCTAAACGCCGTTATACTATATTATAGTGTTGTGGATTACAAGCAGTTTAATTATTATTGTCGTCGCACCGACCCGAATGCACAGCCGCATAGTGTGCACTTCTGATATCGAACTCGACGGTAAACGTCAGTATGCGTTTCGACGGATTCGTTTACACGTCACATTATTATATTCATCTTTTGCCCCCGATGTTTTATCACGTTTAATCCGATTCAATTACTCTACACTAAGTATGAGGTGTACGCGTTCGTGGCGGCGGCGGCGACCTATATTTTAAGCAACGCAAACTTGTAAAAACTAAATGTGATTATGCCAACCATAGTTATGTAAAATTAAAATTAGAAATTAGAGCTTTCAAAAATAACGTAACACTGGTAGTTTAAACAAGTAATTTTTGCTTTACGCGCTCAAAATAATGTGTAATCTAGTTAACAAACTCGTGCTATCTGTGTGGTTTTACACGGTGGCTGATTTACGCAAATTAGAATAAACTTTTAACGTCTGGATTATTTGATTTGTGTGAATAATAACAAGCACGGATTGATAATTATAAAAATAATAATAATGTTTACCGTGGTAAATACTAAATATATTATTAATTTTGACGATTTCGTTAATTTCAATCAGATTGACAATGCTACAGTGCCCATTTTGTGTAGGTTGGTATAATGTTATACAAATAACGTAGGTATCAATTTAATTTACAACGAAAAACATTACTATTATTAGCTTTGAAGAATATCAAATAGAATTTCAATCACATTAAATTAATTGTTTTAGTAGATAATATATTTTGAAATTCCTAGTTAAATTAAAAAGTATGCCTATAAATTTGAAAAAAATATATTCGTTAAAACGTAATGTGATTGCGCGTGTGTAGTACCTATTGGTATTGGTGTATTGGTCATGTATTTTTATGACATGTTTATATGACACGTTTATGAATTACGAACAAGTGCTTGCACGTGTGTTCCCGTTAAAATATATTATACGGCGTTGTTTTTATTTTTCGGTGGAAATAACCACAAATTCAAACTGTTATGTCTTGAAAAGTGTTATTGACAATCTCCCTCCGATATAGTACAGTATTTTCGAAGACATTAATTTATTGCTCCAGTAATGATTTGGAAAATGCACCATGACCTTACTTTATGATAGTTCTCGCTATTACGAAATACTAGTACCGGAAAAATATCATTATTACCGGATATTAGGATCAGTTTCACACATCTTTTTGTAATCGAATCAAGCGCTCTACAACAACCGTAATGGTAAACTATTATTAAAATCGAATATTTTTCTTAAAGTTGTTTGTGTTTTGTGGTCGATGTATATATAACTAATGTTGAGGAGAACTAGTGATACGTAAGTATAAATATGTTACATTATACCCGCGATGCTAGCGAAAAAATCGAACACGGTGTTTAACCACGAGTTACGTTGGCATAATGTAAAAGAGCACCTAGACCTTATCATTTTGTAGCATGAGGTCTACTATGTACATTTCAAAAGCGAAGGTTAATTCACTTGTCAACTATTATGGGTTTAAGGAGGATTATTAATACTATTGCTATTATTAATAACACGATTCGTATTTATGGTGGACGATATATCGATCGAAATTCCAACATTATAGACATCGTATCTTAAACAAACGTTTCTTATATTATAATTATTCATCGATTCGAATCCGTATCAAAAATATAATGTATAATAAGTGTCATCTTCATATCAACATATTAATATGGACAAGAATATTTTTTTACTTGACTCGTTAAATTTGGATTGCGATATTGATAGGTAATAATAATGTTTATAGCAGGTATATAAATATAAAACGATCAACCATGAAAAAAATAAATAAAATTATCGAATACCATCCATGTGATCGATAAAATAATTTTATAATATATTAACCTCTCCGTGAGATTGGCAATGCACATTACGAACACCGACTAACTTATGTGTAGTTATTTTTAAGAGTTCACAAAAACTTGTGTAAAACTGTGGCTCAAGATGGTAATTGTGTTTTTTTTTTCATTTAACTTTGAGATATAAAAATGATAATTTTCTCGTTTAAAAATTGAACATCTCGAACTTTTATATCTAATGTGTACTGTTATATAGACGATATAATATTTTTCACTGCGGTTATATTTACAAAAAAAAAAACGACAATTTGGTGAAAAAGTATATAAATGGAAAATACTTTTGATGTTTATTTTTTCTTACTCATTTTAAAATATTCGAAAGAACAACATAATAATAAAAAAATAACAAAAAAAAATTAAATTTGTATTTATACTATATAATGTGATAAGCACTTTAATAAAACAATGGAAAAATGTAGAATACATTTGTTATAATAAGTAATACATATATATATATATTTGTATGTGTATTTATGTATATTTTAGGTAGAGATAAACAAATAGATATGTTTTCGTATTGAAAAAATAACTCGCACGAAATAATTACAATCAAAGTATCTTGAATTTTAAAAATGTTCAATTTAGATGACTTATTAATAATTAATAATCTCTAAACACACACACATATATCTATATGTATGTACAATGCCACCTTGAGAATTTGTAAAGATATTATTTTAACTTATTGACAAATGTTTAGTAGGTCATCCTTATTCATTAATTTTCACATTATGCACACTTTTCGTATAATTTTTCATAAAAAAATCTAGTTTTTAGTTTAATTTTTAAGTAAAATAGAAGGTAATTTAGATAATAAATTATATTAAGACAGTAAAATCAATATTTGGAGATATATATTATAAAAAATTACCAATTAACTATATCATGGTTTATTCAATAAATAAAGTAAAGAAGTAGGTAATAAGGAGAAATAAAATACTATAGAGGAATAATGTTATAAATCATCATGATCAAGGGAGTATCGACGGGACATGGATATGGTTTTTAAAGGAGAACAAAGATGGAAAATCACACACACACACACGCACATATATATACGTATAACATAGGCAAGTTCGAAGAAGTGATGAGTCAAATTTGTTAGAAATCAATGTAATAGTAACAACTAAATATATTATTTTCTTTTTTGGGATGTAAAACACAAATGTCTTAAAAGTTTTCGAAAAATATTTGTGTTTCAACAATACGAAATGTTTAGATAGAATTTTTTCCACGAACTGTGCTATATTCCTCACAGCTGTACTTGTAACTGGAAAAAGATAACATAAATCGTATGTATATCTCGGACACAAAGAGACTAAAAAAGAAAAAAAAACACTCACTACACGCGGAGTCTTCTTGTACAACAAATCTCCGATAATCCGGGTCCGTCGTAAATACGCGTAGCAAATAGCGGAAAACTTTTGGATTTCGCATTTGGAGGCGATAAAAACCACATAAGTATTTTCCGAGATTGTGCGGAATCCGCCCAGTTTTAATCCGGAACACCCATAAAGTACCGGAGCAGTACTGCGCTTTGCTGTTTACGGAAGATGAAAACGTCCCCCCGGCGCTGACTATCACCCCCACGGAAGCTATGTTGTTTTAAGCGAAATTAATACACGTACCGTGGGGTTTACGTGTTCGAGGTCGTAAAAACGCTGTTCTGGAATTTAAATAAGTGGATTCTTATGCGATTTGCTGATTCCCCGTGACAGCGAGGCTCTGGAGATCTTAGAAAAACTAATGAACCAGTAACGACCGTCGTCATAAAACACGGAGTTTCCGCGGTGAAATACGGCGGCGCCAAAAAGGGAGACGACGAAAAATACACGGCGATGGTGCAGGAGGCGGAGGTGGCCATTTACGATAGCGGCGATGTGGCCGTGCCGGGAGTTGGGAGGTGAAAGATATAGTCGCAAGGCGGATGAGAAGCAGTTGAATATTAAATTCTCTCGTGGAAACAAATTATTGTTTCCGCTAACGATCTGCTCGGTGCGCTTTTTATTGCGGCAGTTTACAAACTTCATCCCTCGAATTCTACTGCTGCCGCCACTACCACGGTTACAGTTTCTACTAGTCGGACTACCAATACAACCGAAACTACACTACTACTGCCATTCTGCCACGGTTAACCGTACTTCGGGGGCTTATTGTGTTCTGATGAAATGTTCAACCGTCCACGACTCGCCGTGATTGTTAGTCACTATTGCACTGTGAAACCTCTTTATTGTGGATTGTAGCGAGGAATTTCGAAACGTCCGCTATGGGGATGTGTACATAAACATAAGTCTCGCGGTCTTGCCATTGCGCCTAAAAACTCGCGCAGAACGACAGCGAAGTCATAATCGGTGACATTGCGTATACGATAATTGTATAATATTATAAAGTATATGTCATTACATATTACACGTCGTGATTTAAACTGGAGTGAACATTCCCAATAGTCTTATGCGTAATTATTCAATTGCAATTTAATGCGCGCCAGTTAGATCAGCCAGACTACTGCAGATGGTACGCGGTTATACTAATATATTGCACATAATATAATAATATGTTCACTGACCGACGTGGTTTTATTAATTATTATCGTCATACAATAACGCCGCGTTAATTTATTACGACGCGAGTTATAATTATTATTACAAATCTATCCCAACTATACCCGCGATATCGAGACACGAGTTCGACTCATCTCGATGTCCAACGATACCAATTTATTTATTTTAATAATATGAATGTGAGTATAAGAAACCGAAGATTTATTTCATTGAGAATTCATCAGATTTTTATTACATCGATAGCGCAAAGTGGTAAAACATTTTTATACGATTGTACAATTTTGCTCGAAAGTGCTTGGAAAGTCATCCAGTTTTTTAATAATATTATATTATATTTCCAATGCATATAATATAGGTGTAGTTTATTCCCTAACCTAAGTTTACCATTAGTTACCATAGTTTAAATAACGTATTACTCGTTTAATCTTTTTTGATTCTATTAGTCAATTTTAAGATTATATATTACCAAATATGGTACCATCATTTTGAATTCAAGACATTTTTTAATCGATTTTTATCTGACTATCGTTAAAAATAATCTAAAACTCGTCGTACTTTTTATTTTGTAACGACAGTAGCGGTAATACCTATTATAGAACTATAGAAATTATTCGTATGAATTGTAAAATTGTCAAATACGATACTGATTTATCCATCTATTTATAGCAATAATCGAGATAAATAAATATTAAATATGCATAATGCATATATTATACATTACATAAACTGACTTATTATGGTACGAGGATATTAATTATAATTAAATCAACTTGAATATAACGTGGTATAGGGCACCTACAAAATATGTATATTATAAATTTGCTTGGTTCGAAATTTACTAAATTAAAAAATTGTATCATTAATATGAAAAACTATATTTATGTTATAATATTATTATGAGAATAATAGTGATCTTTTTATGTTTGCATATTATTTTTAATTTGAAATTTCTAAAAAAAAGTTTTAATCACAATACAATATTATAAAATACCATATACGATACTATTATTGTACTATTACATACATATATTTTATAAAAACACTAAAACTTTTGATACAAAGTTACTCTGACTATATTTTTACCATAATCGTAACTCTTTACTATAATATTTATATGTTTCACATTTATATTTGTACTCACTACCATTTTTATGTCAATGCATATTGAAAATATAATTGATACTATTATACACTTAGAAATAATAAAGTTATTAAAAACAAAAATGTCATTATATAATATTATAATCTCTGAATATTTAAATCCGAGATACCGGTCAAGTTACTATCGTTGTATGTATTTATTAATATTTAAAAAGAACATATAATTAAATATAATATTTTTTGTATGGAATCTAAATTTAACGAGTTTTTAAATTACGGTTTAAATAAAAAATCACAAACATAAATACTATTAATACAAACAGCGTATTTTATATTTTTACTATGTTATATTTTATTAAAATATATCTCATACTGTTTTTGTACTCTTAGTTTATCAAAAATATATAGAATAAATTATGAACGGTAAAGATGAAACCAATAATTATTATAAACTTCAAAAGTAAATATGACATAAAAAAATGTCTATGTATATTAATTGATCTTATTTCTTTATCTTTGTCCTTAAAACACTATACTAGCATCCAGCAACATCTTTAATTTTTTGAGATTCCGATCTCTCATTATTTAGTAAACGACGAAAATATCGTTTTCGCCCTTCGAAATTCTTCGTTTTAATTAATAATATAATACATAATATAGTCATTCTAAATTTTTGGCCTCAACTTGCATTGTTATAAAGTAAAATATAATATAGGTACTTTCCTGTATACCTTTGTACATATAAAACTTGCTTTATGACGGAACAATTTAATTGGATGTTGATAAACTAAAACTGCGTTGATTGACATTTCACTTTCGCTTTTATTATTTAGCTAGTAACAATAATACCAACAAAAAAAGAGGTTAAAAAATAACTCATTACAAAATGTCTTTAGTAATACGATAACAACATAATGGAATTGGTAATATAAAATGCCATAAACAGGTAAAGGACCAAAATACCGAAGACGATAAGTCGGGGCTGACGGGTATAACTGAAAAACTTAAGCAGAAAACCCATATGGAATATTTGTTCTAGGATCGAAATCATAAAAACCAAGTGTGCCATTTAGTCACGATGCGTTTGCACGCTGTTTGAACAAAAGTGGTTCGAACGATACCAGTGTTTGAGGTCGTCCGTGTTACATATATATATATATACTACTCTCGTACTCTGCCCTCATAAGCTACAGATATCTACATACAAATCTTGACGGTTTTCTTAAGCGGTTTCAAGTTCTAAAGTTCTAACGATTCAAAATAAGTATGTATATACAATAATAAGGATAAAAAAGAAACACTAAAATAACGAAGAATAGTCGCACTTCCGTGGAAATCCGTTATACTGAAAACTGTGCGCTCTGTTAAGATCTCCGTCGGCCATTAGGGATGTCCGGTCTTACGCCGTAGACAATAATCCCGTTCGTTATTTAAACCAGGAAACAAATTATTCGAAAATATCTGTGAAGCATCTATCACACGATTATAACAAAAATCGTAATACCCTCCACAGAAAACATTGAGTCCCTCTGTCTGATCCATAATCGAATAGACTTCACTCGACTTCAAGTCTTCTAAACAGTATTCGACCAAACTTTGTAGCTTATGGTTAACGGGACTGCTACTCGAATTGGAGTACGGTGCAGACCTGACGAAATCATACAATCGCGGGGTAATTGCGTCAATGTGTCATACTCTGTATG
The DNA here is from genome assembly GCF_020882245.1 of Rhopalosiphum padi. NCBI lineage: Eukaryota > Metazoa > Arthropoda > Insecta > Hemiptera > Aphididae > Rhopalosiphum > Rhopalosiphum padi. Next base: position 47,593,372 of record NC_083600.1, on the reverse strand, counting down.
CGAGAAACCGATAATTATTAATAACTTGGTTTTTGAAAATTAAGTATTCACAATGACACCATAATATAGCGATTATATCGGTTAATATCATAATGGAATATATTATGTACCTATTATAATACTTGCGTTTGATATCAGACCACTTATTTTGTAATAATGATGATAATAATAAGTTCAGTATTATAATATTATAGCAGTGTTATAATAATTAAATTTCAACCGTACACGTGCCGCGTCACGATCAACCGACTGTGTTTGACGAACTACCGACACGTGTAAACAGTATAATTTAATTTACTAAATGTTCATCGTTGTAGAACTTTGCCAGTGTAATATAATGAAAACTTGGATTAATACGCACTAAAATGTTATAGATATTTTATTTGCGCCATACGCGAAACACGTTGTGTATACACATACACAATTAATTACTTACAATCTCGACTTATGGGGTTCGGGTTAAAAAAAATATATTAATAATACAAATAACCATTTATTTTTTAATTGTTTTTAATAGCCGTCATTTTTACGTATAGAATGGACGTCGTTTTTTTTAACATTAGATTTATTTTTTGTCGTAAATTTTTCATTATCATTTTTTTGTAATTACTTAAATATGCCAGAGATTAACGAGGGTATAGTAATTATTGGATTATAATACGGTCTTTTGGCATAAAGGATTACAAATTCTTCAATAGCCAGCCGAAAAAAAAGAAAACTTAAACTTAAACGAATAATTCTTTGCTCTATTATTATAAAATACTCTTCTCTTAATCTTTCTATAGTGCCAATTGTAATTATGTGCCAAATGTGAATCATATGAAAGCGATAATTTATAAATATAAATTATAATAGTCGTATTATAGAAATATGATGTATAAATCAATTTAATAAATTAATTACTACTATAGAAAATCACTTCTATAAAATCGAATTACGAAAATCCACAACTATTTAAATTATTTCGTTAATGTCAGACTAGTGAGTATATTGACTGAAAAGTACCAATTGTTATTTTTTGAAATACAATAAAATATCGAAAATTGAAAAGAAATGATTATTTAACGGGTGAATATCGACTATCGTGAATATTTGAACATAAAATTCTCATAAAAAATTAATTTGGCTTTCTGGTTGAATTTTTTTTCACATTAAGGTTGAATAATTTACTATTAAAAAACCCTGCATTATATTTTTAAACCTTGGGGCTTGGATATAAAAACAAAATTTTTTATGAATTCCTAACTATAAAATAATTTACTGATTCAAATTTTAATAGCTTATAAAAAAATGTTGTGACTATATAGATTTTAGATATTATTGAATATTATTTAATTGAAAAATAAAAAAACTAATGAGAAGCTTTTTATTAAGTTTTAATATAAACATTACATATAATTTTCGGTTATTTCTTTTTTAGATACATAAAAAAATAATCGATTTTTGTCAAAAATTGGATGTGTGTAAAATAACGCTTAATTTTTTTCCCCAATTATAATAACAAGTATTAGAAATTAGTAAGTTTGACTTCTCAATACATACTAGATCCAACTTTAAAAACAACCCCCAGTTTTGAAAATCAAAGTATTTTATTCGATAACTTATTATACACTCGTATACACTATACACACACAAAACATCATGATAAAATCAATATACATTCATTGCACCGCTCAGAATCTAAAATCAAAATTAAAACGTGTTTAATAAAACGTATAGCAATAGTAAATTATAAACATACATACAAAAATATTATGTATGTTGTGTGCGTGTTATATTTTTTCCGAGTAACGCGCCTACTTGTGTTTAAAAAATATAAATTCAACAACAATATAAAACTACAATATTTAAGCGCTGGCACACAGAGTAAATCACACAAAAGAGGTTTTTTTTCGGAATTTTTCATATTGTTCGAATCAAACGGCTTTCGAAATATAATATCTCATTCCGTTTACGGAGATTACGTGAGAGACTCAGTCGGGGCGCGTCAGACGTTGTTCACGGCTTGCGCTTATTATTAATAATATGTAATATACTAATACGCGAATATATAGTCTCTACCGGCGCATATCGTGTGATACCGTCTACGCGGGTATAGTGTATAATATGTATATATAGGGTTATTATTTTTGTTTCAACATTGTCGTCGAATACGATATAACCACACCACATAATACACAGTATACTTCGTCGTATTATATGTATATACAGTATACACATCGTACCCTCTCGGTCGCGCGAGCGTTAAGTGAAATCTCTTCTCTTTGAAATCCACGCGCGGCACTCATCCGTATTTTCAATATACGGGGTAAACAACAAAAACGAAAAAAATAATAATAATAATAATAATAATGATAAAAGAAGAATACGGACCTTCGTTTTACCATCGACCCCGCGTAGCGACCGACCCCGCGCACATCCTCCGCGCAGTATGCACGACCCCGACATCGCGACTATATGTATAGTACCCGTGCCGATTCCTCCGTCGCCACACCGCCACACGCATACAACACGCGTCGTCGCAAAACTTTCACCCGAGAGGAACGGAAAAAAAATCCCCTGAAAAGAAGGGTTTTTCGGGGTGCCTAAGGGAGGGTAAAAGCTCTTTAACAGCGTGTACCCGCCGCAGTCATTGTTGTGCGCATTGTGGCGTGTATTAGTTAGGAATATAAACCACAACAAACATCATGTCAAATATGCTCCTTCGCCCCCGGCGCGCTCCACATCCCTTTTTCATCCCCCGGAGCACACGCTCACACTCCGGAACACGACGCTCGCACCGGGACGTCTGTACGTGTGTGTGTGTGTGTGTGTGTGTGTGTGTGTGTGTGTGTATGTGTGTGTGTGTGTGGGAGTGTGTGCTTGTTACAATGATGCACGCGCATTCCTCTCTCACTCCATTTGACACTTCAACAAAAGATGTTTCGTAAAGTAATTTTAATACTATCAACGTTATTTATGACACTTCTCCTTCGTGTTATTATAATACTTTTCTAACCAATGTCAACAGAATAATAATACAAAAAAAAAGCAACAATGATAATCATCGTCGTCGTCACCATCACCATCGTCATCGCCATGTCGTCTTCCGCACTCCCCACCACAATTATCTCTTCGTCCGAGTAAAAGTACGGAAACGCTGAAAACGCGCGTCATATTTAATATAATATACCATCTGTAATATTATATTAGTTATACCATATACCTACCTATACCATATTACCGTAATAATATAATGATTTTATATACCTATATATATTTCGTTCCTAATCTATTACATTGCGCTACGATCATTACTGCGTCGACCAGTGGGTGGACGATGTACATTCCTTCAACAATATCTATAATTACATTTTTATATAAATTGATGGTAATCTTATTTTTATCGTGAAATTCGATAGAAGTAGATACGTAATTTTGTTATTCACATTATTTTCATTTCCCAAAATAAACGTCCGTTTTATTTTTCTGTAGAATAAACCAAAGGATTGATGACGATCTTTTTTCATCGCTCTACATTAAAAGTTATTTTAAATCGTCGGGATCACATTAATATTTCAGATTTTATTGTCGACAAACATAATAATATTATTATATAGGTAACCAGAGACTTGCGATAAATATAAAATGTGTATACTTGATACGTCTTGCCGGTAAATATTTTTTTGAAATATCGATGCAACAATAGACGGAAGAAGAATATATAAGGCCGGTAGACATATGTAAAGGGATGGACAAAGTGTTGAAATACTGTGTACGCACCATAATACTGCGTGTAGTCTATAATCAAAAGACGGATTGTTGAGATAAAAACACTATTTCGACAAATACAAAGATAATAAATAATAATGATGTGTTGTACCTAAAATGAAAAAAAAAATGTTTAGTGTGTACTTACACCATTTGACTATTGAAGTGGTCTTCCCCTCTTAAACCCTAAGGCCAGGTGATCTCGAGTGATCGCTCCGGCACCTATCGGATTGCATTCATACTATACATACATAAAATATATATTGTGTATGACGTTTAATATTATATATAATGTCTTGTAATGTTTACATAATATACATAATAATATGTATGTGACAAAAGTTATATATATTCTGATTGCGCGTAAAGGCGATAAGAATTTCTCGACGTTTGACTTGGACATTTGTCTTTGACGGAATAACGGGATTGAACACTCAACTCGTGATCTCATTATCGATAAACGACCAATCCGAAATCGTGTACGGTTATAAGTACCACCTAGTTACTTTCATAGGCTAACGCCCATCCGAATTACTCGGACTACTTATCACGTCTACAGGGGACTTTACCTTTCTTGAACACGAGATCCTTTATTTATCCCTAATTCTTTTTTATCTATAGCCGGTTAGATGTCCAAATCGGTAACCACCATTACTCAAGTGTTTACCTGTCACACCACGCCGGTTAACCGTCGATTTTGTTCAGAGACCATTTGTGTCTGCTCTGTTCACCGAAAAAAAAAACGATTATTTGCTCTCTGCCACTCTTTCTTTTTCGATATCTCTCTCTTTCTCTCTCTCTCTCTCTCTCTCTCATACACACATTAGAATTCATATATTGTATTATATTTGCACACGAGTTTACGATATTAATATTAAAAAATACAGTTAAGAAACTACGTTCGATATCAACTCCAAGATTTAAAAATAAATTGCATAATATTTTATGTTACTTATTTATTTATTAATAGACCGCATGAAAGCGTAATGTAATGGATCCGTTATATTATTATCGTTGTTTATTTTTTCGATATTAATTTTATTATAATCTATGTTCTTTTAATAAAACAAAATGTCAACTATCGTAAAACTTTTTTTTTTGCGTATACCTACATGTATCTTTTTAAATATGTTCGTTTTAAAAATCAGAATAAGTACAAAACAAATAGTCATATTATAGTTATAGTTGCATTTATACAGCCAAATAACTTAATAATTTTTAGAGGAACCCAATTAATTCTAAATTTTGATTGATAACATAAAAATAAACATTTAATCTCAATTACTTAGTGCTCTGTATAATTTGGAGTCAAAAATACTAATGTAACTGGCCCTTGGCTTCAAAAATTAACAATCTTCTTTTTAAATCTAATGAATATTTATGATTTATATGAACTCTAGGTCGTTGCAAAATAAAGGTAAACGAGAAGACAGTTATTATAGCCAGAAATTCAATAAACAACCCTAATAGTGAAATATTTTCGTTTTCATCACTTTTGGACATTATATATATATTATAATGTATGGGTAAATAGGACACAGAAAGCGTAAGACCATGGACAAAAAATAAGAAAAATAAAACACTCCGTTGAACCTTGACCCAACCCAAAAGCATAAATTTAAATAGGAAATAAGAGATAGTTCTCAACCTGCTAAATATTAGTAGGTACCTAACTTTTATAGAAAAAATTGAACCACACTTATGCCCGATATGTAATACAAACAACTCCACCAAGCACATCAACATACTGTTCAAATTTTCACCAAAGCCATATGATAAAAAAAAAAAATTAAAACAAATCAAACATAATTTTTTTTTTTTTTATAATAAAACAAAATTGTGTAAATAACTAGATGATTCATAACTAATTCTTGACCAAATAACTCCTATTATATTATTGAATAAATAAATAATAATAATAATTTTATATTTATATAATTGTATATGTTTTTAAATATAAATTTAACGAGCTGATAAATTACTTATTGGTTAAACCTTAAACGTTGTGTTATGTGTTATTATTAGATAAGATATTATTAATATGGCTATTTATTATATTTTCAAGAGCCTCGCGTATTTAACGTATTTTAAAATTACAAATTTTATAATTTACTCGTTTAAAATCTCATAACAATTAAATAATATTAATTAAATGAAAAAGTTATGAAATTAAACCAAAATAATTTTTTTAATCGAAATTTTAAAACTTTGTACTGAGATTATTTTTTGTAATTTTAAAATGTAGTTCATATTTAATAATTGAATTAAAATATTATCGACGATAGCTAAGATACAATGTTAATATCAATAATACACTCATATTAACTTTGATGAAGATATTATGTAATGGTTACCAACCACTTATGTCCAACATTATTAAACATTTTATATTAATTTCCATCATAATTCACTATTGTAATATATAAATAAATATTCGATTTTAAAATACGCAGAATGAAAAAATCTAATAATTAATTAATTAAATTTAAAATATTTAAATATAGAATAATATTATTATATTATAGTACATTTAAAATTTATTTTCCTGGTAAAAATTAATTAATTAGAGTTAAAAACATAAAATATCTATGTTATGTTTGTATTAGGTATAAATTCAAATGCATATAGTTTGCATATTCAATCTATAATTATTAAAATTTTCTTAATTAACAAAAACTTTAATAAATTCTTTAAAAAGTATGTTTTATGTATTATATATATTATATATCAATTTTCGAAACCCGTGTTGTTTAAAAAAAAATTATTTCACAATATTAAATATAGAATTTTAATTTAACTTAAAATAAGATTTTTTTATTAATAATTTTAACCACCATATCATTCGATGGTTTTCTTATACAGTATTGGGCGAACTATTCAAGTTAATAATGTTCATAAAATGTACCTATTCATTTTTCTTATAACGAAGTAATTCCGATTATTCGATTTTATCTTACTATTATTATAACGGTCTGTTTTAAAGCATACCTTTAAATAAATCCACGTTTACTGAAATGGGTGCTATATATTTATATAGATTAATAAATTCCTGTTCGAGTTGGTCTCTTATATTTGAGCATAGTTTTAAAAGTTTGGTTGTTTAAATTACATACCTATCTTTTAAAACTTTTTTTTATTTTTATTCACGAAACGCATTTTGTATTAAAAAAAACACAAAATACCTACCATAATAAATATTTTATGTTACAAAATAGTAGAAGATTATACAATAAGACCTTATCGTAATAACTTCCATTTGTTTAAGGTAAAGTTTTATCAATTACGTGTGTATGTGTGCACACAGTACAGCAATGGATCCAGTTTTTCATAGTAACTTTATTTCTTAATTGCATAAAAATTATTCATAAGACCATTTTCAATTGTAAAAAAAAACACTAGAATATATTATATGTAATTGGTTTTAGTGTTTCTTGTATAATATGTCATAATATGATATGATGTTTATTCAAAACATGCACTATATAGACTATATTAACAATAATAAAAGAAATACAAAAAATAACACATTTCCATTAAGAGTTTAGAGCTGTGTATTTTAGCAAAAATGATTAAACATAAAATACTAGTTTCGATATCAGATAAAAGAACGTAGTGTAATAATGTGTAATTTATGTGATATTAAATAGGTATTTTTATTGCCATTTAATGAAATATTAAATATTTGAAAATTCTTACATTATCTAATGGTTATTTTATATTGTGTATGATTTTCAAAAATGCTTTTAATTGATAAATTATACTTAGTGGAGAATAAATAAATAATTTATAAACAAATATGATTCTACCAAGTTAATATTATGAATTATTAATAATTATAACTTACTTCGATACAACATTGAAAAGATGGATAGATAGATAGTATAAGTAAATATTTAAAAAAAAATGTATTGCATTTATATAGTATACCATTGAACCTACATTACATACTTTAAATTTTAAATTCAAAAATATCTTAACTTAATAAATTCAATAAAATTTAATTAACTTGACAAAAGATATATTATATTTATATAGTCGATATTTACCGTTTATTTTTCAACGATAGATAATTAGTAAAGAAAAGGGTATATCTACTTTTGTTAACTTACTGTGAAAAACTTGATGACAAAGCCATTAAACATTATGTTCCACAAATCTTTTAAAATTGAAACAATCGTTAAAAGAATTAGTAATTAATAACGAAATTTTACTTTTATTCCAAGAACGCGAATATAATCTATTATTGAATTTATTTTGGAACAAAGTTCATACTTTTTTAATTAGACCCATTATTAATTCTATTGCATTCTTTAAAAAATAAAATACTTTTACATAATTACATCCTGCAACTAAAAAGGTAAAATAAAATAGTTAATCACAATATTTCAGAAAATCTTTCAACCATTTGGCATATATTATGATCGACATACTTAAACTATAAAATAATAACATAATGTCTAAAAATATATCGATATACATAACATATTATAATATGCGTTTTAATTAAATGATTTAATGTTTAGATAAATAATATAAAATGCATACATTTTAATGATACCCCTCCTGTCATTCTTAAGGATGAAACTTTTTTTCTAAGTGTAATTTTTAAATAATAAAATATACAAACAAGTAACTAAGAGCAAAATCGAAGCTGTTGAATATTTTAAGAACACTCTCTCTTTGATTGACTTTTCTCTGAGGGAAACTTTAATAATATTTGAACGTGCACGTAATAATAAAAAAATTACCAAACCGTCACGTTGAGCTAAATGAACAAACAGTAATTCAATTATAACGATGCAACTTTCAAAAACACTAAAAATATGTATGAGAAATATTATTTCAGAGGTAACATTTTAATGGGATTAAATATGAAAAACCATAAGAATAAAAAATAAACTAAGATTTTTGAGGAAAACCTAACAGTTTACATTAGTAAATACCTACATAAATAAAAAGAGTACATTTACACTCATTAGGCTTTAGCATTAAGCTTGTGCTATATTTAAATTGTATGATAAATTATTCCATGTGAACAACGATTTTGAGCGAATGCAGTCTGTCAGTCAATATTACCAAGTATGTTTTATAATATTATACTAGCATTATTAACGCTTATTGCCTGGGGATAAAATATAAAACCAATAAGATGGCCAGTTCACCTGCGGTGGATAGTAATAAGTGACTTTTTTCTTACGTGTAACCATTCTCGAGCAGAAATAAGTGAATATGCGGTTATGATTTTATAAATAATATATTACTAGCGACAATAACGGGAAAGCCACTATCAATAAAAATAAAATTGGTTATATATTATCTAAACCTTCTTTGAACCGTCAAAATCTGTCACGTATTTTTTGATTTTATTAGCCGAGGCCATACCAATCACAATACCATGATATATAAAAGCTGTTGCTGCCCAAGTCTCCTATTCTAATTTCTAATGCTCTTACGACCTGTCCAGATTTCAAATAATATGTGTGCTAAATTTGGTGTTAATTAATCAAAAACTATTTGTTTTAAAATGCAAAAATAATAATCGACTAAATATCTATATTTTCATACGATTTATAGTAAAATATTTATCTCTCGTTTCTGTTTTGCTTCAATTGAAATATTTTCAATTTCTTTTTGCCAAAATCGATTGATTAATTCACAAATCTCAACCTATACTTTGCTTATTATTTACAATAGCCTGTACATTAATTGTATATTTGTATGTATATATAATAGATCTATTATTAAATATAACAAAATATAATTTGACACAGAAAATTATATCTAACATTAATAACTAAATCATTATCTGTAATGTGAATCAATAATTAAATATGCTAATTTTTGATTTTTAAATCACTGAATAAAACGGGATGTTAAACTGTAGGTTTATAACGATATTTACGTTATAATTGAATTTAAAAATAAATAAAAATATCCATAATATTGTTTGCAGTTGCAGAATGATTGGCCATAAAAAAAAAAAAATAAATCAAGAGATGCACAGTAAAAATATATAAATATTATAATTATTTTCCAAGTGAAAATATTTACATTTTATTTTTTAATAATGCAACTAAATTAAATATATAATTATGTATATATATATAATGTAAATACAGAATATATCAATATTTATACTTTTGTGTAATTAAATAAAAAATTACAGGGAATAGATAGAATGTCTGTACAAAATTACTTTTTTTGCTACATTTTAGATTTAAAGATACAATAGGTAACAGTGCTTTATCTATTTATAAATCCTGTTATTAAAATATATGTTTGGTTTCATTGGTTATATAATTAAAGTCAACACAATATTTAACTAACTTTGACTTGTACCGTTCATATAAATATGATATATTTACACTGAATTTAATACTATTGTATTACCTAATTCAATAATTCAGTGTTTCTATTTGAATAATTGTAATTGATAGTATGTATACTGCTGTACTTTAGTGACAATATAAATCATAACAGTTGTTTTGAACTCTAGATAAGTACTTCCCAATTCGTAAACTTTAAAACACCGTCCATTGATTTTGCAGTGACTCAAGAAAACTTATTTAATTTTTTTGTTTATCTTACGAACTAAATAAATAACTTTAGAGAACTATAATGTGGATAGAGCACAAAAAATAACAATTCGACTTAATACATTTTTCTAAATAGTTAAAAATATGTATACTGTGATATTTATTTATTTTTTCGTAAAAGTTCATTATTTCTATAATATAATTTCCATTTAAATAAATTACAGCCATAGTATGAACCAACATCACTTATAAATATTTAATGTCTATTTATCCTTCGATTAATAATAATTGAAGTTATAAATTTCAGCTAAAAAAAAAAGAAGGAAATTCCATTTTAATAATTAAAAATACGGATAACACGGTTTTTCATTGGACCTTTGAAGAGGTAATACACTTAACTTTATTAGAAGTATTTTATACGCGCTTTGGACATAATTAAATGAGTGTACTGCCAAGAAGGTTATAGGGCGTAATTAAAAAAAAATTTTACTGTGAGGTTATTTTTTTTCTATAGTCATAAGTTATTAGCTAAATAATGTTGGTATTGCAATAAATTTTAATTGCAATGAATAAAATAAAAAACGCAGTACGATATACCGAGTGTATCAAATAGTCTATACCTACAATATTTTGTAGTTATGTTATGATTTGTGTAGTATAGGCAATACGTTTAGATCTTTGTGTTTAATGTAAATAAGGCGTACAAAAACGTAAATGGAATAAAAATAAATACATTTTCTATGGCTTATAATTGTCTAGGAAATTCATTTATCGTATTATAATTATTATATTCCAAAAAAATAAACATCATGACGGTGGTAATTGGTATACGAAATATATAATGTATATAATAATATGTGCGTTCGACAGTCTATTTATATTATAATATATTTTTAAACTGCTAACAAGACTGTACTAGAAAAGCTCTCGAGGTTATAGCATAATTTCTAACAATACTTATTTTTTCTTTTTGACGCCAGCGTATACAGTTTACGACTATGTACTTATAAATAATGCCGAATTACGATAAAGTAAGAAAGAAGACTTACAGTTAAACACAACCTCTAACAGACTTGTAACGTACATAAACATGAAATCATAAAATATATCGTATAATTTCAATAGTTTTTAATGTAGTAATAATGTACTCTGAGGTTGAAGGTCAATAGGTGTTTGTCAAAGGCAAGTAAATGAGAAATCAAGAATTAGGCGATCGGTCGATAAAAAGTGTAATATTAGAAAAATCCAACGTCACCAGGCTAATGTACATTACGACTTCGAAAAAGGTTTTCCGACCCTTTGTTTGCGATAAGGCGCGCGTAACACTCGAATGCCCTAAATACGTCAGTAGCGGACGAGAAGAGTAAGAAAAAATACCGTCGGGTCCGTGGTGGCGAATAGAGAGACAGTCGATAGATGGAAATCCGATGAGTTCCAATTTTATTGACGTAATAATATAGTCATTCGATAAATCTTCACGAAATGAAATTCAAAAAATGTTCGCTCAACAGTAAATATTACGTTTCCGAGTGGCCGGCGGGAGCGGAGACTCATCTCCGAGTAGCGGATGGAGACGCAAACACACAGATATTGACCTGAGTGCCAAAAAGTTTTATTAATCGCTAAAATATGAAAAAAAGACACCCGCCCTTAGCATAACCCGAACCGTATATATTCTACTAAATATACATGCGTGCGTCCGTTACGAATTCGTGTCATATTCATCCCTTCTCCGCCCACACACCCTGCACAACTAACAAACTGCGGGTGGTATCAGAACAGGCTCTACATCCTACATGGATGTTGTGTACCGCAATAACGATTGAGTGTACGCGTGTAGGTATATTTGTTATAATATGTATTATGCACGCTAAGGGTTCTTTGTGTTATCAGTCTGTTTTCACACACGCTGAACAAACGTTGACACACCGTGTGTGTGTGTGTGTGTGTGTGTACATACACACATATATATATATATACAATAGCATGTGTAAATCTGCAAAATGTATTCACTGCAGAATAGTATTATAATACTATATAAGAAGCACCTACGTATTTTGGCGATCAAACCTGTAAGAGTGGTGATGAGGAGGTCGTCGTCAATTCGTTTGGAAAAATTCTGATAGCAATGATCGTATCGTTTAATTGGCTCTTATCTATCCTCTCTGCGTATCCTATGATTATATATAACCAACAAAAATAACGTTTGAAAATATTTTAATACTGAAATTTTTTTAAAATCATCTTTATCTTTACATACATCTATCATTATAGTGATTATTTGTTTTTAATATAATAAAAGTATTTAAAATGTTTTTATATGTTAAAAAAATTAGCGAATTTATTTAAACTATACGACATCAAATAGTAAAAAGAAATATCGAATACTTACATTATAATATATTGCATGCTTATACTTTTATACTAGCTGATCTCGTTCAGAGTTACTAATAATGAAAATCATTTTACAAGTTCAGTAAAATTAAAAACAATAACATTTCGATGTAATGCTATGTTTTAAAATAAACAAGATAGATAATTTATAAACGTAAATACCATATTATATGTAATATTTTTGATAATTGTATATATATATATATATATACAATAATATTTTACTCTTTAAATATATAATATATATAATACTATATTTTATCAGTGATCACCATATTTTACAACTAAATTGTTAAATTTTTGTATTTAGATCAGATTGAAATGCATCGATTTTCGAGCATTAATTACAACCTAAAAAATGTGGTATAGACGTTTAGTTGACAAGTTTCATTTTTACCGTACAAATATATAATTATTGAAAGACTTTTTAAAAATATTTTAATAAAGCATGCTTTTTTTATTTAATTATTGAAACACTTTGTGAATTTTAACACTATGTTTACCTGTGTTGTACACTCTTATACTCGATTAACGTCTGTTTGTTTTTACAATAATGATTGATATTTTAAATTATAATATATTATTTGTGCCTTAAAAATTTTAAAAGAAATAATTGTATGGTAATGATAAATAAACCATGTATAATATTCGTATTGTAAAGTTAAGAATAAATAAAAAAATAAAGCATTGGCTGTCAATAACGGTGTAATTAACTCATAATAATATCATAATATATACATACTATAAGTGAAATTCTTATATTTTGTCACGATAGTTGTAGCATGGGCGATGATAGCAATAAGCTATTTGCGGGGAATGAAAACAAGATGTTGCTATAAATAGCCGAAAACAATACTCTAATTATTATGACAGTGTATACTGATATCTAATAAATCGATCACGGCACTATGGCAGTTACAAAACTCAATGCATTAATATCATCAATATTTGAGTTTAAATTCGAAATAATACGTTTTGGTGAAATATTTCTCTATGTGGTCAGACTTCAACACCAAATATAATATTATTATAGTATTTTCCTATAGTGGTTTACTTGTATCAATGGTCAACAATAGTACGATGTCCAGGATTACAAACATTGAACGTTATGGCGTGTCCGTCTGGACTCTGGATGACAGTCATCCCGTTTTTGACGTAAAATAACTTCGTTTCAACACACTCAAAATACGCGCAAAAATGTTTATTCAACATAAATTATAGTATTTAATCTTATCCATATAATTAATATTGTCGTCGTGTATGTATTTCACAATTTATAATACTCAGAGTATTTTAACCGATTAAATATCACACTGAAAACGAGTACCATCGCTTTCGAGATCACCATGTTTGTATACAATCATTACAAACCGAAACCGTTTTCGATCCAAGTTCGTCGGCCACAAAATGTTTAATCGTATCCAGAAACATTGCCGATAGCGATATTCTTCACACCAACACGTTCCGTTTTTACATCACGCCTGTACGCGCATTTATTTATGCCTCGCGGTAAATCGTGCGTTACGGTGAAAATTAATGTTATCTTCAGAACCGTCATCGAAACCGTTCGGGACATTTTTTTTTTATTTATTTATTTACTTCTTATCCAGTCGAACACGAAAACCCCATTGCCTGCAGATAAACGGATTGCACATGCATTGAGCCCGTACACATTTTATGCTTAAATCGCTGCTAAAAAAAAAAAAAAAACCTTAGGTTTATTGAGACTTCATTGCCCGGAAGAAGGAAGAACGTGGAGCGAGAGGAGATAATATATAAATATGTGTGCGTGTGTGTGTGTGTGTGTGTGTGTGTGAGTAGTTGTAAATAAGAAAAGAATTACAATCGTTACGGTCACAGTTTAATTTGCATGGCGTTTTTTCTCTTCTCGAGGCAAAAAAAAAAATCCGACAGCCAACTCAATTTATGTCCTTTGGGAGTTTTAAAAATAAGATACCAAACAACTTACAGTATTAGCTGTCTATGTATCTGTGTATGTCTCCCTCTCACTCTCTCTTTCTCTTTCTCACTTTCTCACTTTTTTATCAAGCCGATTCAGGTTGAATAATATACTAAAGTATAGAAAGACTAATCGGCCAGACTAACCATACAACAACCACTGAGATTAACTAAAGAAAAGAGCGAGATTAACAGAATATTTTTTGACAAAAAAAAAACACAAATTTTTAGTCAGTGGCTCGTTTAACGTCACTTTTAGATTTTCCACAAAAATGTCCCGAGAAATCTAACCCGAAGTGAATTTAGTCTGCTGAAAGACCATCCCTTTCTAATTACAAACCATTTATACTTTATGTAATATATATAAATAATTGCATGGGGTAGAACGGTATTGTTATGCCCTTTTGCACTAATTTCGCTTTGAAAACATGTCCGAGTAAAATAATGGGCTCACCGTCAAAAGAAATCTCGTTTTTAATTTCCCAAAAAGGTCGTCAGAATGAGCGTAGTACAGCGTAAAAAACAAAACGTAATGAATACTCTTGTTACGCACGGACCGTATAGGTATTGTGCAATGTATATCATGTCGTATCTTACGATACAATATCGCTTTTCCCTTGCGGTTAATTGTACGCTAACTAACAGCGCACAATATTTGCACACTACTAATACGACACCCGTCGTAATTATACACTGTACGTGCACTACGTATAACATAAAATACAGCGTTTTGAAAACCAACCGAAATTAAAAATAAAATAATATAAAATATAATACATACTACGAAAAACGTCGATAATTATCCCAAATATAATGTAATTGCATACCTATGGGATACAATATCCTAATTGGATAAGTTACTGTTGATTACTAAAAACGATGTGAACTTGTTCAAAGGCGAATTTGAAAAAGAACGAAAACGTTTGTAGTCAAATAATTATAATGTAAATGTCGAAACGAAACAAAATTATAATCGTATTTATATAAATGACATAGTATACATTAATACGTACAAAAATTATGTGTGTTATTCTATTTAGTAAATTTGTGAAATTATATTTCATCATCTTACGCACAAATCTATGGTGATATAGTATTATACAAACATTATAAAATAATTCAATTTAATATCAACCGAAATGGTAATTTTATAATGACCATAAAACATATATAATTTGAAACTCGCCAATCGTAAACGTCAATAAAACATATTTTAAATCAGCGCGACGTTACATAAGTAATTAATAATCCAATATACTAAGTGTTGTTATAGCATTATTTGACAATCGTGATCAACTGACTAAGTAATTTTATACATAGTATAAAATACATAATGCATAGTATTACGTTGTTTGATTTTTAATCAAACTTAAATTATAATTAATATTATTTGTTTTTTTTTTAGACCATAGTATAATTAACAAAAACCATTTAATACCTAAATTTCAAAAAAAAAATATAGCAATGTTTATAAAAATAAAAGTTATTTACTTTTAAAAGTATATTGTTAGCTACATTTGTTAATTTAAAAACTAATATAAGTTTATCGTCGTTTTATAATTTGCAAAAATTATCCAAGTATAACAAATGCTAGATCATATATATACATATTTACATATTTTTGTAAAACCATTTTTAAGAACGATAATATTATGCTTAGAATACTTATACATCGTTTTAATAACTCCGAAACTATTCGATTGAATTCTGTTATAGATACATCAACATTTTCAAGAATAAAATTCTTCTTTTAGATTAGACAATAAAAAATGGTAATAATTTCTTATCGCCATATAACACCCTTAAGTGGTATAAAAGGTACCTTAAGCATAGATAAAAATGTATAATATAGAATTCGCATATCTTCATTATTGAAGAAAAAATGGGACATAGAGCATTTGTTTAAATTTTCTGTGTAATATTATAATTTTTCATTGACACCAATAACAATATTACGGACGTGTTATCCGTGAAATTATAAGGCATTTAAATGTATTGTGCTTCTCGTATTTACAACACTGACACAACACTAAAACAGTATATTTATGTTTGTACGTCTATATGTATATCGTATATATATGACGTGGGTTATTCTAATACGGGAATAGGGCTGGTTGGTGCGCGGTCGGTTTTAGAGGGATGAAAAACGAACGCGTTCGAAAACGATAAATTTCCGAATCGTTAAAAATGGCACGCGCGGGAACGTGATTTTCATATAATATATTATGTACATTCGAGTATTACTAAAAAAAAAAAAAAAAACGAATATCCGCGATAACTTTCGGGGGGCGGCGCATGCGTGCACCTGAAACGAATCGAGAGAGAGAGAAATAAATCATTGGGCTCGTATGTGTGTACGATACATATATCATATAGGCGGTGGCGTGGCACTCGAGTGACTAACGCGTAGACGGATAAATAGATAGATAGACGCCGCGCCGACCGTGCGAGCGGAACGACCGCGGGGCGGCGAGATACGCGGACCGGGAGAGAGAGAGAGAGAGAGAGAGAGAGAGATATCGATAAATCGCGTGTGACGTTGACACTGGGGCGCGATGATGATCGCGGATGGCGAAAACGGACGCGGCGCGAATAAATAAAATTAACGCCTTCCCCGGGCGGTGACTCGCCCCGCGCCGGGATCGCGGGTCACCTGTGCGCGCCCGTTACTGGCGGACGCCACTGAATTATAGGGGCGAGAGAAAACCAGTGACGGGCGTTACCGCCGATCAATCATCGGCCCGTCGCGTGTATAATAAGCGCATTGATCAAGCCGCGTGATCCTCGACCCCCGGGCGCGTTGGTACATTTTTTCCGCCGATTATGAGCGTAAAAAATTCGACGGTTCGAATGATTTTGTCACCGCGGGTCAGCGACGTCATAATAATAATACATAAGATATACCTACCGCCGACGCGATATATAGCCGACGAGGTTTTTTTTTTTAACGAATCTCGATTTTCGCCAATATTTCCGTTTGTTGTGGTGGTGTAATTTTTTCTTCTTCCGAACACTCCACCACCACTCATATCCGAAACGAAAATCTGACGACAAGACGAATCAACGTGCGTATTCCGACACGGAAAGGTTATGAAAACATATTATATTAATATATAACTCTAACGTTCGCGGACGGTTCAAATATTATGACCGCCACTTTCATTTTTTAAACAGCGTTATTTTATCCACCGTATTTCGGTCGTACGCGCATCGAGAGACGACTGATTTCGCAATATACACGAGTATAATAATATAAATAGAATTCTAAATTTGAAATATTTCAAAATTGAAAATTTCACTCTTTTTGAAATATTGAAAAATATTTTTTCTTCTTTTAAACGTGTTCGATTATAGTTGGTTAGAAATCATATGTTGATTATATACAGAAAATATTGATAATAAATATGCAAAAATATGCATTATAAATATTTGATATTTTTTTCGAAGTGTCTGGGAAACGATTTTAGCTCACTAAGCAATAAATCAAATAGTCCAAAAAAAAAGTAAGTACAACAACTTCCGAGCCCTAGAATTTATCACTTGTATTATTAATTGGATTTTTATTGGTTATTAATTTATTATTATTATTTTCTTTATTTCATACATTAAACAGACTATTAAAAATTTTCACTTGCTAGTTGACGATATTATAAACTTTAAGATATAATAATTTATGTTTTATTTTTCATTGAAATGAAATATTTCATGAAAATTTAAAACCCTTAATATATTACCTATAATAGATGCTATCGATAAAGTCATCGATCTCTTACAGATATATTTCGATTAGTATAAAATATGATTATACATTAATAATGATTATACACTGTGCTCATATAATAATATTGAAATCGATGTCAATATCTTACCACGCAGTACACACCTACGACCTACCTAACCTAACCGCTACGCACACACACACGCCCACACGTAGACGTATAATAATAATAATAATAATAATGTAATATCATTAAACAAGTACACGAGATTCGTATCGTTAATATAATATTAATATCCACACCGGAATGGACTCGGCAATACAGGTGTCCCAGAACTAAACCGGACGGTGAATTATTCATATCAGGTCCAGAACAATTAAGTCGATAATTACTAATTTACCAAAAGTCTCGTGCTGGTTTTAGTAAACAAACAGTACGCGTATTCGCCGACGCGTGCTCAGCGGACCGTCCGACCGTCGGCCGCCGATGTTTTCGCCGAAATTACTGTTTTACCGACGTATACCTGTTTTTCGTATACGCGTATTATAACAACGACGTATTATATACTCGTCTATTGTTGTTTTTTTTATTATTATTTTTTATTATTATTATTATTATTATTCGACCTCTATTCTTCCGTTGTATCCCTAACGAGCTCATATTGACTTCGATCTGTGTTTGCATACGAGAGGTACAGGCGTTTTGAAAACCTCGGCAGACCTCATCGGACTCATCTCGCATCGACCAAATTTTAATCCTATACAATATGTATTTAATGTATTGTTTTACTACCACAGTGTGCTCGAGATCTCGCGTATATGTATATTATTAAACATAATAAATTATACTAGTCGGCATGCCCGTATTTACAAAAATTGCCGCCGGGGGAAACATACAATTTGCACCCCTAAAAAAAAAACGAAAAAAAAATATTTCAATATTTTGCCACCCCTAAATCTAATTTTAATATTAAAATTTCCCCCAGAGCCCTCCCTTAAATACGGGTCTGCTCGTCGATACCGTGACGCTTATATCATCTGTACGATACCACATGTATTTGATTTTCTTCGTGATTACTGATAGCATTAAAATCGACAAAACTCCGCGTGCCTCAATCATATCAGTATTAAAAGATTTAAACGTTTAAAAAAACTATAATCGAATTAAACTTGTATTAAAATATAACGTATAAACCGAGCTGTTTGCAATAGTATGCAGAAACCACAATAGTTCTATTAATGCGAATGGACAGCCACCGTAATATATGTATGAGAGAGAGATTTAAAATATAAAAAAAAAAAATTTTGTTTACGTTTGAATGACGAACTGGGTATTTAACGAACTGACGAACGATGCCGCTGCCATAAAGTATAAAAATAAAAATCCTATTCACTGTAAAAGTGCACTTGGAAATAATATTTACGCGTTGCATATGACTTTAACAAGTACGTACGTAGAGTGTAATTTGTTTAGAGGTCAAATTATTATTGCGTTCGCAAAAGCGTGAAATGTCTATATAATAATATTCTGTGCGCAACAATAATCAACGGCCTTACACAACTATTCGTCGTTACTTTCACCCTTATCGGAACCACTTCAAAACGTCTGCCCTTTAAACTTTTCAAGCGACTTTTACTTGAACTATATACACACACACACACACATATACTACACAGTATATGGCGCGCACACAGCCACTCTTCCATTTCAATTTAGCACGAGTTCTCTCATTTCCGCAATATCGTCCTTTATGAGCTTCCACCGGGCCAACTTTGCATAACTAAACAAGCAGCAAAGTTTAGGAGTTTGGGTCAACCTATCTTCATTGTAATTTTCTAAACTTCGAAACAACCTATACAAACTATTGGAATTGAAATGGGTTCGTTGCTGTTGTCCGTATATTTTAATCATTTTAGATTTTATTGGTCATTAAAAATGGACATGACATATCATAACAGTATAAAATCAGTACTGAAAAATTCATGTTTTGATTGCGTTGTGCCTACACATTTATGACAGGAGGGCACAAGTATAGTAAGTAGAGTTTTCTGTGGCACCCACAGAAAAATTAGAATATTTATGGTAATTTATATTGCTTATTATAAATTAGTGACGTGTTTATGGCTATTAAAATCGCATACAACACATATACAACTCTCGGAACTATATACAATTGGCGCATGAACGTGCGGTATTATAAAAGTATTACAATTTTATAATTTTAAATTTTATTGTTTTTATATAATATAAATTATGTTGTTTTTTTAAATTATTGTTTAAACTTTAATATTTATATCAAATTATGTTTATTGAAAATAACATACTAAGTACTATTATTTAAACAAATGTATTAAACATTTTATCAAAACATCAGTTAGCTCGTTCCGAAAGAGATTCAGACTTAAATATAATTAAGGTGTAATATAGAGAAATATAAATTCTAAAAGTCCAATTACTGTGCAGTTAATTAGCTATTATCATTGCAGCAATGTAACGAAGGATTTTCAAAAAGCATTCAGGAGATATTATATACAGTGATGTGATATAACGTTTATATATTTATAAATATTTCAAATAAAAAATTCGAACTCGTGGACACATGGAACTGATATACGTAATACTATATTGTTAATATTTTATTAGTTCTTATAGTTCCTGTTTCGTCTTTACATAATGGCACGTATACCTAAATCCTGTGCTGATTTATAATCGTAACTCGTATGCAAATGTTCTGATGTTTTTTTGATATCTAATATAAAACTAAAAAAGATTATCCTATTATAATTCATAAACATATTATTGTATTACTGAGATGTCACAAAATCGTAACCTTGCCAGTAATGTAGCGAAATTGCCTATGCAGAGCGCCTGTTCTGAAAATACATTATTTTATTATTCGGATAATATAAATTTAATATTTTAAATTACTTTAACAAATTACATAATACATAGTTAAAATTAAAAAAAAAAATCTGTACAATTAGTTTATTCTCCAAGAAAAAAAAACATTCGCACTATAAACTCTACGATACATTTAACTGTATTTTATTTATTATTTAAGATGTGAATAACTACAATTAGGACAATCAGTAAATATATTCCAGTACAGCGAACACACGGTAATATCATGTGTTCGTGTTAATATGGAACAAGTACTAAGTAGTAGTATAAGAAATTAAAAATTTTAAATAATAAATAGTTGGCTTTGAACTTTTCTTAGTTTATGCAACTAAGTAGTTTTAAGTAAAAAAAAAAATTAACATCCGTCGTAGGTAAGTATAACAAACTATGAGTTTTCATACAAAACAAATATTTACGTAAAATTTAAGAAAAACTCACTCTTGTTAAAGAAAATAAATAGCTATTGCATTAAGTCAATAATATTTTTTTTTACCAACTAGAGTGCGCACAGTTAAGACCTAATAAAAAAAAAATTAATAACGTCCGATTATAGTATAATGTACAATTGTATAATATACGTAATATATTACCTAATACCTTCGCAGTGTAGAGCATATTTACATTATACCATTAAAATGTGTGTTATTAAAAGTAATATTATGTACAAATATTTTTAATAAATTTGACTCAATTAATTAATTTATTTTTATAGTACGTTTGGATTTTTAAGATTTCAACCATTAGTATAGATATATACTCACACATACAGCTGATGTCAACATATACATGTCTACGTACGGAAATTTGTTTCGGACATTAAATTATTAAATTACGTGCGTTTATTAAAATTTACTGAATTGCGACCTGAAAAAAAGTACGAGAGAGAAATAAAATAAAATATTAAGCAACGAAATGTACCAACGGGATATTTTATACATGTATTTTTTTTTTGCGGTCGGTCGAAACTCGCTGCAGAGTTATGTCCAACGCAATAGAATCGAACGGCACATATTATTATTTGCCGAGACCCATTTTAAAAGCCGTTAAACGAAAGAACGGCTGTTGGACGGTCTCCAACTTATCAATAAGTAGTATTTTCTTTTGCTTGCTGCCACAGACTCTATCGATTTCCATTTCCACACGTCGTGTAATATAATAATATGCTTGTAATATTAAACAACGTTTCCAGTTCTGAAGTTCGGCGCAGAGGAGTATATTCTCGGCTATTATAATTATTGTTATTATATGCGTAATGTGTATACAATATACATATTATGCACAAATAACGGTACCTCATTCTCTCTGTCTCTCTGTCTCTCTCACTCTCTCTTTCACTCTTTTACTGCGTGTGCTTTCATTAATTTCGTGTGGTAATTTCATACGTGGCAATATTCCTTCAACTATTCATTGAAATTTTAATTGCACAACGTGAAAATGTAATTTTCGAAAGCACCGCCTCACGTATACTTTTGACCGCGAACAAACTAATGTGAGTGGTTTGAAAAATTAATTTCACAAAGATAGGTGCGAAAACTAACCATATCAAGCTCTGAAAGGTAAGTTAAGTTATGTAAACGTAATCCGACAGCCGGCGACAATAAATATACATGTATACAATATTATTCAGTACGTATTTAATTACGAATTTCCGTTCTGTAGTGTATAATATTATATAGTGTACAGAAATAAAGGATGATTGTCCTACTCTGTTTATTGCTTTATTATTGTGTTATATGATTATTTTACAAAGTTGGATTTTCGTTTTAATTATTTCGTAACATTTATCTTTTATCAAGCACTGGGAAATCGTGAAAAAATCTCTTTGTTATGAGATTTGTAATAAAAAAAAAAAAAACAGTCGAATAAGCGTACAAAATAATACAGTGTGTTTATGTATATATATATTTATATACACATAGGTATAATGATCTTTTTCTTTGTGCGCTTTGTATACAATATAGCAAACGGCAGTGTTTAGTGTCGCACTTGGCGAGATACATCAGCTCCCAAACGAAGTAGAGAAAAAACCTATTACACATTATAATATATTATGATTTTTTTTTTTTTTTTAATGTTTATGAATTTTTCTCAGGCCGAGAGATAACACGTAATCACGACCTGCAGAATAAAGAAAAAAAAGTCTCTCGTCGTCTTCCCGGGGACCACCTCAAACTGCTCCTAAAGCAATATATTCTCCACTAAATTCGATAAAACGAGACAATCGTTGCACACTATGCACGGTCGTCTTGGATACGTCACGTAAATAATAATCGTGTTTCGTCGTCAAACGCAAACTATCGCGACGAGTCCGTTATATTTATTTATTATTATTATTATTGTTGTTGTTTATCGTCGTCGTCACGCTAACGACCGTCGCCGATTTTACAAGTTGTGTGGTGGATAACGTCTGTATAGCGTCGTCGGTCACGATTGAATCGAAGTTTTAATCAGTCATACCGCCGTAATATTTAAATTGTACTGTACACGTATATTGTCCGACACGATTTATACGACTGCGAGCAAAACGCATTATTCCGTGTTTTGTTTACGACATTCTCGTCTCTTGACCGTATTATTATTATAAAATTATTATTTTTAGACGATTTGCGGAAATAATATTATATAAACTCTTCGGCACAGATTGTTAAACAAATCTCGGTTTATTCCACAACAAATAATGCAATATTTTTCCTTATCAGTATTTTTTTATTTTTCAAACTTAATTTTAAAATGCTCTTTAATACGTTACGGCTTGAATTATTTCCGTTGCAGCTTTACGTCACATAAATATGTGTTTTCACCAAAACACTGTAACAGTTTAACGTCGTTTGGCTAATGTCGACATTACCAAATTTCTAACGTCAGAGGTTCGTGCATAACGCACATTACTATAATATATACAATTACGTTTTTACAAATTGTGTTCATGCTGCTAATGCGTGTCCACGATGTTTACGGCACTTGAGATTCAAATGTAGAGGGGGGGGCAATAGAATAATTATTACAATTTTAAACGTCTTATGAAATAAAACAAGGACCTTGTAATTTAATATAAAAATATGTTTAATTAAATTCAGTCTGAAAGGAGGAGAAACACAACAGCACCATTGAAAACTTAAATGAAACATTATAAATATTCGTAAATATTACTGATTAACTTTACATGCTTTTTTTCATAATTTACGAGTTTAAAGATATTTGTTTTTTCCTGACCAAACAAATACAGAATTTCATCATCAACTCGGAAAACTTTTGGATAGTAATAAATGTATTTTATGGCATATTCTCACACGCTACGATTAACATTTTGTTATTACGCAGTGACGTCTCAAAAAATACAACTTTGACTTTTCTAAACCCACTGGTACTTGCGATTTCGTGGTACCTTACAAAAAAAAATAAAACTTTGTTATTACGATATATTGCATGAATAGAAACGTTTGGCACTCGTACAAGCAAAATATGTAATATATCAACTGCAGTTATATTTATTTTACTTGTCATCTGAAATTATAAAAAGTATTGGTAACAGAAGATCGATACCCACAAACGTCAAACGCACGTCAAAAGCGGTTTAAATATACTAAATCGTAGAGCATATATTTATGAATTGAATTACATAAGTTATATATGCAATATGCATATATTGTATGCATATTGCAAGTATATTGGGGTAAAAATAAGATGCAATAATAAACTGAAAATTTAGATTGAAATATCTTTAAAAAGAATGAAATACTCTTTACCCTTTGTATGATAATCATATGCGAATTTGATATACATTTTTTATTAATACCTTTTAGGATGTTACAATGAATGTTTTAAATAAGACGGTGAACAATAAATAACTCTAAACGATTAGTTAAGTGGTTTTCTATAAATATGGTTTCAAAAAAATACATTTTATCACATTATATTTAGAATGCATTAAAAAATTGAAGATTTATATTGTTCGGCTATCGAAGGTTAACATAATATATCTTTGTATCGAGTATAAGCCGAAGAAAAAGATTTATTAGTCTAATACCCAATCAAAGTTGTTTAATATACAGGTTTCATCAACTATTGCACTATTATTATTTTTTTTTCTCTATATATATATATATATATTTATGCCATAACTGTTATTTACTATCGTGGAATACTACAATTCTACACAAATCCGTCTAAATGTTTAATGTTTCAAATTTGAAATAAGTAGTATAAATACATTATTTATATTTTCTTCTTACCCGTTGCAATTTATAATCAGACTTTATTGAGCTTTGCAGTATTGACGTTACGAACGTTTTTACATGGAGAAATTAAATTCATAAATAATAAATTTTAAATTGTTATGCTCAATAAAAATTAAATAACAACCACAATTGAATGATAATAATAATAAAAAAAAATAATGAGGGAGTTCGTTTCCTGTATATTATTAGTCTTTGAACATACCTCATTATCATTGAGCAATAGTTACTCTAATTAATGTGTTAAATTTGAATTCGATGATATTTTCGTTACCTGTAATCATTTCATACGGAAAACAATTTTAAATGGTGACCGTATGTCATGTTCTATTTATATAAGAATATTTTTTAAATTATTTCTATTTCTTCTACAGTATTTTAAGCTTTTAAAGATATTAAAGATATTATCGATGATATTTTATAAAACAATATGAAGCTAATAAGGCTGCTGACCATTTTTTTTTTTAAATTAATTTTATTAGACGATATTATATTATTTTAGGTTTTTTTGTAAAATAAACAAATTTTTGTTAAAAATATTATTTGGCTTATATTCAATCATTCATTGCCGGTACATTATACGTATCTTGAATCTTCTAACCTAAAATTAAAAATATATACTTTTATTCACATAAATATATTAAGTTTATATGTTATAGATTTTTAACATTATTGCAGGTGTCCGTCCAATCAACTAAACTTCAAAAAATTAGATTTCACATGACGTAAGCAACTCGAAAAGTTGCGTTTATAGTAGATGAAAATCGAAAGTTCATATTGTGGTGGCTTATTCAATGGTCTAAATTTGTCATACTATTATAGTGTTTTGTTTTTAAATTGATGACGTTTGCGTATAGGGTTTTATTGCTGAATTATACATAGCCAACAGTTCCAACATAACTTCTAGCTAGGGGTTCTCAAATAAGTAAGCAAAACTAAAAATGACACGAGTAGTAGATATATAAACGTTGTACTTGTCTATAAATAATAATTAAGGCCTACTATATTTTAGCAATTTTAAAAAATCGCCAAAAAAAGAAAAATTACACATTTTCAAAAATATATAACGTAAACTACGTAAGTATCACAACCAAATTAAAATATTTATCGTCATTATTATTATAGTTGAATTTTCCGCAGATGAGGAAATGATTTTTATTCTTTTAAAATCTATTTGAAAATCGTAAAATTAAGTAAAATAGGTAGATGACTAGATAATAAACTATCGGTAATTTTTATTTGTAGATAAAACAATGTCTGACCATATGTAACGATGAAAATAAACCTAAATATTAGTGGTGAGGATAAAGAGAAAAAAGTATTGCCCCAACACAAATCTGAAGAGAAATATTTTCAAATGAGTGAATAAACCTGAGTATATCATTTTTTTACGCCGCGCGTTTTGTAAAATTATACATACACTGCAAACCACAGGTGTAGTTTCGGTAAAGTGTTGAAAATATGAAAACAAAAAATATTTAACTTTTTGAGCAAGCGAAATATACCTACAAAACGCAATTTTAGCTCGTCGACGTATTAAAATTAAAAATCGCTAATAATCGATATATGTACACTCAGAACCAGTGGCGCATTTAAGGTTTTCCGCATATAGGCACTTTCCAATTTGCCGACCCCTCCATCTTTCCTAAAATTATTTATAAAACATAAAAATCTGATTTAAAAATAAATGTTTATATCACCATGGGACATTCCTGAAGTAATACATGAAAAATTAATAATTCGAAAATATGATTTTTCAGTATATTTAAAAATTTCAAAATCAGAAATTGAAAAAATTCATAGGAATAATGAGCGTACTTGATGAATCAGTCAGAACCTACACACACTTCTCGATATTTATATTATAAAATATATTATGTAATTTATTCACGTAAATAAAAACAATTAATACGTTTTCCGCACACCACACTGTTGATATATTCTGGAAGAGAAAAAACTTAGAACTACTGATATTATTAAAACTGTATACAAATCAGCGTCGCGTGAAATCGACCATGTGGTGTGGTATTATATTATACGGGTCAATGAACACGCGCTGCGAGTAGTCATACATATTATAATAATATAAATGTTATTAAATACGATAAGAAGAATAATTAGAAGAATAATTTTCTTACCATCGCAGTCGTTATTAAAAAATTAATTTACTTAATATGTATAAATGTCATACGTAGTTGAGAATTTTTTTTCAATAGTATTTTTTTGTATCTAACGATTTTTTTATTCCATTCTTTTGATTTAATTTTTAGTTGATAACATTAAAGTATAATGAAATTTAAAAAAAATGCATATCAATTTATTTATTTACAATAGGTAATATATATAGTAATAATATTTACGCTTTATTACTTTTGATGTTTCTAATATTTTTTTATTTAGTATCTAAATTCTTTGTCAAAATGCTAGTTCGATAACAAGTATGATTAAGAACTATGTATCTTTTTATATACGTGAATAGCTTTGGTAAATTGGATTCGATTTGTTGTAAACCATTTCTGTAGTTTTATAGTATCTGATATTTGCAGCAATAAGTTTACTAAGCCTCTTTTATCAACTTCTATAACTGTATACCTGCGATAAAACTATTTTTTATCCTTATGACTATTTAAACTAATTTATTGGATATGAAAAATGTACAGAAATATTTTATTTTCAGACATTCATTTTACAAATATCAATAAATAAATTGCATAAATATTTTGTCTTCTATTATATTTATGATATTATTATAACTGGTATTTTTTTGGGAGAATATTATATTACAATTATAACAAAACTTATAGATACGAGACATTATTTCAGTGTGTCTCGTTAGTTCTTAAATTAAATTTTCTTCTAGTTCAAATATTTTGTATTGACACTTCATACTTCCAGAACGTTTGTACTTATTTTTGAGTACACAATTCAGTCTTTATTAATAACATACTTTAATCTAGCATATATATTATTTATCTTTTATTTTTTTATACTACTTGTAGAAACATAAAGAGATCTATACTCATAACCTTGACTTTTTGACCAAAAACTCTCTTGCTTTTTCTTTTGATGTAATAGGCATCTTGTGTAGTTTATTTTCATGAATTTCAGTATGGTAGAATATATTTGTTAAATAATAATGATAATAAACCATATATCTAACCACAAAATATTCCATAAGTACTTTTTTTTTCCTTATTAGCTTTTTTTTTTATTATCTATATTTTAATTATTTATAAAAGAAAAACGGACAAGTGTCCAAATACACAAAGTAATATAAGGTGACAAAATATAACATTGTAGAAAATAAATATTGTTAGATAAATTAGCATCTCTATAATATAATAAGTAGTTATGTTAGAATTGTCACGAGAAGGAAAATAAGTATTATTTAATGCATAGGTATTTATAAAGTATAGTCAATTTCATTTAACCGTTATATTTTTTGATTGACATTAGCTACCCGAACGTCCCTACAACTTAGCAGCTTTCAACAGTTTGTCTAACATGTAACAGTAAATATATTTCAGAGATATTGAGAGTTTGAACTAACCAAAAACTCTCAAAATGAAATCCAATAGTTTGAGAGCTCTGTAAGTAAGCACTTTTAATGTGAGTTTAGTGACAAAGAATCGAGATGAAGTCAAGCTAAGATTATATTGTATATTAATACCGTTTTTATAGGATGTTAGTTAGAATCATCAATAAATAATAAAACGTTATTTATAGTATTTTTGTTTGCCTCTTTTAAATATTATTATCTGACATTTGTTAATATTCAATATAAAACTAAGATTTTCATGACAAAAATATTAAAATAGTGCTGAATTTTAAAATAGATATAACAGTTATTTTCTTCAAAAATATTTTCATATCATCAGCAAAACAAAAACTATAATTGTGTTTAAAGCAGAAAATATGTCAGTTTAATAACAAAGAGAAAAGTGGAGGAGGTAAATACAACACTCTTGAGAGACTCTAGACACAGATAAAACATAAGTTTGACTTTATAATTAATAGATTTATCACTGAAATCTGTTTTATAGAAATTATTTTATTACAGAAAAAATGATTCCAAACAATCATTTTATTCATGAAATACACTGAAATAAGTACCTTGTCACTAACTTAATTGAAAGCACAAAGTCCTTTAAATGGACATAAACTATTTATTTACAAATATACGGTTTCAAATAATAGTAGATCCACCCAAGCGGAAAGCGTGTTGTTCGTTAGTTGAAATTATGTTGACAGAATGCTAAATAGCGTCTGATACTATTGACACAAACGATATGTAACATGCGACTCAGGACATGAATATAGTAATCAAGAACATTACTATAGGTTTTAAGATAAGAGTAGTCGAACAACATTTCTATATTATCAATTATAATTCGTGTTTGAGTGAATAGAACACAATGTACTTAATCTCGTAAATAGTAAAATACCGACTTTTAGGACAATCGGTTTATATAATTTTAGAGCAGCAAATTATTGTTAGGCAAATAAAAAAATATTGATTACCTACAGCACTATCAGACGCACAATTAATATTGTCAAATGCATTCAATGATGCGTCGTTCAAAAAACGTATATCACGAGAATTATTTTTAAGAACAAAACTTACCAAATTAACCTTTAAAAAATAATTTTACAATCACTTCTTGTAAATACGATAATATACATATACATATATATATATATATCTCACGCATTACACAATGTTTATTTTCGGATCGACTAAAGCCCGTTTTGTGGATTGATTGCGATTTTATTATTCGTCGTCCACGTCTCAAATCGTTTAAGAATTTGATTTTCTATCAATTCAAAATATTAATATCATATCCGTTTTGTTTTACAGACGCCGTCGTATCGAGAACGAGGTGGTGCATGAAGACGGGCAGGAGATAGAGCCATCCTGGCGGGGGCGCACAGATCGCCATGAAGTTCAGACCGACAGAGACTGCGTCAGGACCAAAGAAGATCCGCCGCCGTCCGGGGTGATGTACGCCGCCGACACGATGCCGACAACCACAACGACGAGAATGATTTTAGCGGCAGCCGCGTTGGCCGCCGTGCTGGTCGCGGCCGCGGGTTGTCCGCTCGGATGCACGTGCAAGTGGAAGGGCGGCAAGCAGACGGTCGAGTGCATCAACCGGAGCCTGACGGTCATACCGGCCGGCATGGACGCCGGCACTCAGGTGCTGGACATGTCGGGTAATTCGATAGACGCGCTGTCCAGGGGCCGGTTCATGTCGGCCGGGCTGTCCAACCTGCAGAAGATCTTCATGGCCCGGTGCCGGATCACGTACTTGGACGACGCCGCGTTCCAGGGCCTGTCCAACCTGGTCGAACTCGACCTGTCCGACAACGCGATCACCGACATACCGACCAAGTCGTTCGACGACTACCCGCAACTGATGAAGCTGGTGCTGAGCGGCAACGCGGTGACCGTGGTCCGGACGGCCGCGTTCAAGCGGCTCACCTACCTCACCTACCTGGACCTGAGCCGGTGCCGGGTGTCCACGGTCGAGCCGGGCGCGTTCGACGGCCTGCACAGCATCGAGTGGCTGCGGCTCGACTACAACCAGATCGTCCGGATCGAGGCCGCGGGCGGCGCGGTCGTGCTGCCGCTGTCGCTTCACGGCATCGAGATGCACCACAACCCGTGGTCGTGCGACTGCCGGCTGCGGGACGTGCACCGGTGGCTGAACAACAACAGCGCGCCGCACACGGTCGAACCCACTTGCCATGGACCGGACCGGTTGCGCGGCACCGTCATCCGGAAGCTGGCCACCGAGGAACTGGCGTGCGCGCCGGTGGCGACGGCCGCGTCCCCCGAGTACGTGGAAACAGACGCGGGCAAGAACGTGACGCTCGCGTGCCGGGTGACGCCGGTCGGACAGTCGCGGATCTCGTGGTGGTTCGAGGGGCGGCAGGTGGCCAACGGTACCGCGGCGGCCGGCGTCGAGCTGTCCATCGAGGACGCCGGGCCCGCGGACAACGGGTCGTACGCGTGCGTGGCCGAAAACCGGGCGGGCTGGGCGGCGTGCAACTTCACGGTGCGCGTTATCCAAGAGCCGTCCGAGGTGGCGGCCGGTTCGTATCCGCCGGACGCGCCGCCGCCCGCCCTGTTGGTGGTCGTGCTAGCCGGTGCGGTTTGCTTCGTGGCCGTGGCCGTCGTTTGCGCGGTCGCCTGCCGGTTGACGATGACGAAACGCCGGCGGCGTCGAGACCACAACGGCCGACCGGTCGGCAAGTCTGGCGGAGCCGGTGGCGGTGACGCGAGCGCGGACGACCCGTCGAACAGCGGACAGGGGGCAAAGGCGACGTCGGACATCAGACAGTCGGACTCGGTGAACCTGACCGTTTCGTCCACCATCGACGGAAAGTTGTCGTCCGCCGAGGACGTGAGCGTGTACGGCGAGTACGACGCGGCCGCCGGCCCGGGATCGTCTGTCGGTTACGAAGTGCACGAGGTGCTGCACGTGGGCGGTGGCGGTTACGACGCGTACCAGCAAGTGCACGTGGCCGCGGGACATCCGGTCACGGCGGCAGCGACCACCACCTTGGAGGCCAATCCGGATCTAATCAGTGACGCGTCCACCGTGATCCGAGACAACGTCGGCGGCGACTATTGCGACGCCTCCGACGAAGTGTACAAGATCGCCGTGCCGCCGCCCCCGCCCGGCGGCCGGGACTTTTGGACGAGTTCCGGTGCGAGCAGCGCGACTATCGTTTATCCGTCGAGCGGTGGCTGTGGATCGTACGAATTGCAACTGTCGCCCGGCAAGCTGGCCGCCGGCGAACCGTATCCGGCCGATTACGGGCTGCCCAAGTTGTCTTCCGGCCAGTATCCCGTGCCGGCGCCGCCGTCGTTGTACCGGACGCTGCCGCACCGCCGGAACGCGGCCAAACCGCAAGGCCGGTCGTGCCAGGAAGCCGAGTTCGTGCTGTTACAGCAGCATCACCACCACCATCACCATCACCACCAGCAACAGCAACAGCACCAACACCACATGACCCGGTACGAACCGCAAAACGTCCGGTACAACCAACAGGGATATCCGTATCCGGCGTCCGCGGCGGCCGCAGACGCGGCATATTACGCGACGGCCGCAGCCGCTTTTTACGAACCGCCGTCGCTGTCGAACGCTTCCGCGCAAACGCTAGACGACGATACAATGGTCATGATGATGATGATGCCGCCGCCGCCGCCGACGCAACTCGTGGCCGGGGCCGCCGCATTACCGCCGACCGGCAGACAGCCACAACACTTGGCCGGTGAACACGCGGGCCAACACAAGGCCGTGGCCGCCGTGCAAAAGCAACCGGCCAACACTGAGAGCCCGGACGAAGGGTACGTGGGCGAAGGGCCCGACTCGTAGACCGGTCACAAGACCGCGACCGGATGTCCGCCCACTGACGTAATAGACTCCGCGGGGGTAAGACGCTCGTCGCTCTCACCTGTAAATAAAATGCGATAGTAATATTAATATGATATCGTTATATAAGCTGTGAAATATTTAATATTTTCGTGTTGTACGTACTGGTTGGCAGGTCCGCGTCGTAGAAATAGCATTGTAAAAATACAATTTGATATCTATCGACCACTACACACATTCACGTTGTAATATATAGACCCTTTAGGAAAATTTCCATCGATCGATGTGCCCCCCCTCCCCCCCGATCGTTGTACCGCAATCGAATGAAGCACTATCGTGCGTCGCGGTCTGTTCAAGTAAAACGATGTTATTGATGTTATTAAATTATAAAACTTATAATTCTACACTAGATAATATCGAATGCGCGGTATTTAGTTTCGTTCGAATCCAACGCCACTGAAAACGTAATCTGCTTAATTTTATGTGTTTGTTAATTTCTCTCTATTAATGTACTTACTTAATGTATTTTATTTTTATCAAAAAAAAAAATGAATTTATATTGTTTTTTTTTTTTTAAGCAATATTGTGGTTTTGTGCCGAATTCTGATATCGTCGTAAACAATAAATTATCGTATGAAATAATTATTTTTTAGCACGACTTTATTAATTTTAATTAACAAATAAAATATTTTAGTCTTAAGTTGTTGTAACGACACTACAATCTTCTTAACGACAATACTGTACAGAATCTTTAAGATTCTTAAAGCGAGTTTAAATTAAATTTTTTCCGTTTTCATGAGAACTTTTCCGTACAAAAAAATTGAGATTTTCAATTCATATCATTATTATCCGATTAAATTTAATTCAACTTGAATTATTATACTTAACAGTTACGTTTTAATAAATAAATAAATGTTCACGGAGTGCTCACACCAAAAACACTTTTAAATGCATTTCCTTTCTCCCGATAATATAAATAGGACATAGTAGAATATACAAAATAAAAAAATATAAATTTTAATAATATGACAATCCATAATTATTACGACAAAAAAAATAACAATAAATCCAGTAATAAAACGAAACTCTTTTAAATATTATATTATGCTTGGCTCAAATTTATCTATTATTCCCTAAACAACTTGGGCCTGTTGAAAATATAATTATGTTTTAACCTTTTTTTCGCAGTTCACCGTAGAGATTACGGGTAGCGAAACATGTTTCCGTGACGTGTTCCATTCATTTTCGACGAACATATTTTGACGCATCAATGGGATGATTGACCTAATTCAATTTTAAATTATGACCGATTCTTCTAGTCAAAAAAAAAAAAAGGTCATTATTGAATTTAATTCCTCAGTTTTTAATAACATTCGACGAGATGTTAAAAAGTGTAGTTAACTATCGTAATATGTACATAAATAAAAAAAATGAATATTATATAAATCGTTAATATTAAAAGAAAAAAAATACTCATCGTATAAATCACTATGAACGGCTTAAATGGAACTCGGCTATAGTATTGTACCAAAAAGCGGGAAACAGTGAAAAAATAAAAATAAATCTGCTGTGAGAATTTACGTTCAGAAATGTTTAGTGGATTTATTTTAAAGTCTCAGACACGTGCGGGACTACTCTTCCACGAACCACCGTGCTTTTTCGGTGAACCGATGATTTATAATAATTTTCCGTGCCATTAGGCACCGGCGTAGCCGTAGGATTGATGTAACAATAAAACGCTTAGTTGTCCGAAACTATGCCGGCGGCCTATATTATAGTAAAAAGTGCCTGGCGCATTCCACCCCGTTCGGTTACTCCCATGTTGCGCATTCCAAGGAGGGGAATTTAATTTCAACTAGTCCAACACGGTGCCGATTGTAAATAACCCAACAATTCGATTCAATACTGTTTTAGAAATAACATGCTTCGTATCCATTAAATTCGGTTTTCGCGCGAAACTGTCTCTAAAAGTGAAGAGTAGGAAATAATAATTGTATGCGTCTCTTAATCGAACAAAACGTTTTAACGGAATCTACATTTTTTTTTCATATCCCAAAGATAACACCAATTTTCCATGGCCGTAAAAATATTATAAAATACTCACATTGAAGCAAAGTCGGTATGAAGTTGAATATATTCAACGTTTAGGTAACGTGTACCAACATTGTGTTACCTATATGTTAAATATTATACGAAATATGGCATGGTGAAGTGTGAACCAGACTTAACGCGTTTGAAAAGCCTAATTATTTTAAATCATTATTTGTAATAAAAAAAAAAATAGCGAAACTGATATACATATAATATGTATATCAAATGATCTTATTTTATGTTAATAATATAATATATATATGCTGTTAAGCTAATACCTATATCATTGTTGTATATTTACGTGTATGTTAATTATTGTAGAAATATGTTGTCATGCCGATTCAGTTGTATGGCGTATTGTTATATTATTGTATTACTCCATAATAATATAGGTTCCCATTAGTTTTATCATCGGAGGAATTTAAATTTAGTGTTTTTTTACCAGAGAACCATGATAATTTGACATTGTATATGTATGTGTATTATATAAATATATATTATCGCTGATTATGATATTTATGGTTAAATAAAAATAATTATTTATAGTCATTTAAATGAAGCATTTATTATTTGTTGTTATAGTTCACCTACATAATTCCTATTTAAATCACCTAATCATCTACATCATTACTCATAAAGTTTCATCTAAAACTTATAGTGGTAATCAGGTAGGTGTTTAACACCGAAATATGGCCATTAGGCTCATTATTAAATTAGTACAAGGTACATTTCTAACTAAATGTCGACAAATAAATAAATCAGAAAAGAGAAGTGATTGTCCGACCACGAGTTCAAGGATTTCGGAATGTATATTGTACTGTTCACAAAACATTATGGTCATAACTATGGGAATTAATTAAAAAAAAAAACAAATAAAAGTTTGTTTCGACCAATTAAAGGTTTTAAGTGTATTAAGCCAACTACAACAACAACAACTAAGCCAAATAAAAAGTGTATCGCAAGGATTTAACAATATGAACATTATTTTTAATTATCCTTCATGCTGAATAAATGAGCAAAAAATATAAAACGACTGGTCTCATAAAAAAGCAAGATTAATGTGAGAAATATTAAGTAAACTTTTTATTTTTTTTTAATATAATATTAATCATTTTAATTTTATTTTGAAATGTAGATGCTCGATTTATTAAAAAAATATATACACAACAACATTCAAATGCTTTTACTGTATTAATATAATTCGAATATTACATACTATACGTATATTATAGAGCTTCTGGAAAAAATCACTTTATTAAGTGACCTCTCAGATTTATGTGTTCTACGTAGTTAGAGTGAGTTATGTTTAAAAAGCCTCTTCCTCGAATTTCTTTTTAAATCTACGTAGCCGGAGAGTTGTCGGAATAGTTTTGAACCAAGAACGTGCATTTGGACGATTCTAAGTATAGTTTAGAATGGAATTTCGAGACGAGTAAATTCAAATTATTTAAAATTTAAGCTTTTATCTCAAACTTGACTTATCTTTAATAAATTAATATAATATAATATGACGTAACTATACTAACGAATTACCGAATACTTGTATAATATGATTGACCTAGTCCATCGATTATACATATTAAACCGCTTCTATTGTAAGTATTCAATTTTGTTTCGTTTTTAAAATCAAATAAATACAAATTATTAATATCTAAAAAAATATATAACTTGAAATAACTCATATTTTATCAACTTAAATATATATAATATATATATATATTATATATTGTTTTCTAATAAATTATTCAGAATTTTACTGTCAGATTCTGTAAGTTGTTGGTTTTATAATGACATCTGCTGTTTTGTAGAAAACACTTTTAGAAAAGTAGAAGAGTTTAAAAAGTTGCATGCAAAACTATAAATTATTTACAATATAGATAAAAAAAAATGAACACAAATTTATTGCACTTTGGATAATACGCTGTTTCTAGAATTCAAAACAGTTTAAGATAACTGTGAAGAAATATTAGCAGTCATTTAAAATAAAACCCAGGCCAATATTGAGTTAACTGAATTTAAAGCATTTATATAAAAGTATTCGTGTAGTTATCATGGATGTATTTAAGTGAAACTAATTAAATACGTATTTGAATTCATTTGAAAAGTATTCAACTCAATAGTCTATTCAAAATAATGTAAATCAAGTAAATTATTTCCGCTATTTGTTTTTGAGAAATACTTTTTCCATGAACAATTCGTATAATTTGTTCAAAAGGCATAAAGTATTACGTTTCTCCAGAAATAAAAATTCTTAAAACGACCCCATTGTCAATAAATAAAGTTAATTTACCAACGTTATACGTATATAAATCAGATTGGGACATAGTATGTGGGCCAAATCTAAAGTACAGAATAATCTAATAATTTCATCATTCAAAAGTTGAATGTTATACGAAAACCGTCTAAAGGATTCTAGTTAGGTTTACCGGAACTTTAAAGCGTTAATACTTAACAACGAAAATGTAATACAAATGTATAACTAAAAAAAATATAGTTGAAATGACAGTTAAAATTTTTCTAGATAATTTATAACTTAGGACTTCAATCTATAACGACATACGTAGTCTACAGAAAATAAGGTTTATTTATTGCTAGAATTTGAACACGTGAAAGTTATGTACAACAATAATTTTGGTCTTATCATTAAAATGCGATTTAGTTCATTTACTTCAAAAATTGTCATATTATTAATTGTACGAAATTGCGTTAATGTCCTACTAAGTCACGTGGGACATTATTCTTGACGGAACCATAATTCATGCTAAAGCTGCAGACTTCAGTTATATAAACCCAAATGATATAGCTTTGTAATACCAAGATAATATTATTATTTTCTTACTATATTTGATTTATATAATTTTTTTTATTTTTTATGATGTCAGTTATATTATACATTTTTAAATGTTGAGTCGATAAGATAAAATATATTACTTTTTATATAATAATATAAATTCATGTTTTATTAAAAAAATAAAATAATATAACATAAAATGAATACTGGTTCCGGTTAAAAATCTACATTAAATACTTATATATGGATAAGCTACTAAATAGTTCATCAGCTAGGTATTAATCGTATAATAATTAACTGTGTAGTGTGTATTCACGTGTAAACAATTGGAAAATATGTTATTTTCATAATATTTTGGTTGAGTAACCATTTTACAAACGACTAACTGCAAGTTACTAATTACTATTTAACATTAAAAATAATTGTGATCCTAAGAAAAAAAAATACCATTATAATTTATAAATCAGCCATAACAATATCTTTATTGTAATCGATTAAATTGTAATTTTTTTTTTCAATAATCAATACATAATAAATTTACAATGCCAGAAATTGTTTTCGGTTGTGTGGGTTTAAAACCTGTAAAATGTACATAATATATTTATTGAATTTAGATTTTGACATTTGGTTAAAAATAAGACAAAAAAAGATTTACCATTATTTGATTAAAATAAATGATCAAATAAACAAAGTTACTTTGACACCTTACACTATACAAAAAAAAAAAGAAAAAAAATAAAGCTATAAAAAAATAAGACTTACAGAAATAATATACCTATAGTTTAAACTAATAATATGAGCATATCTTTTAAAAGAGCATACTGGTTTAACATTTCTTCGAGATTATCAATAACATCTCCTCTATGAACACACTATAAAAATATTTTTAATTTACACAAATGTAATATTGTTGTTGTTAATCGTCGTCGACCTGTACCGATAGCGGCCGTTGTCGATCAATAACAATATTTATTATTAGACGCTATAATAATATTTTCATATGATATTATGATACGTAACAGTCAATAGTCAATTTAATAAGTTGGAGTTTTAATTATTTATGACTAAAAATATTTATGTTTATATTAAAAGTAAATAGTTGTTTTAAACATTTATAAACTATTTAAGACATTTAACTATTTAAAAAAAAACAAACTATTTTGCTTTGGCAATATTGAGAGGTTTTTAATTATTTACAAATTCAACAATATTGTTGATCAACATTATAATTGTTTTATTAGAAGTTATACCGATACATGGAATATAAGGTTCTTGGAAAAATAATATTGTCGCTTAATATTAGGGAGTTTTTGCACGACGCCAGTAAAAAATAACGTATAAACCCGTTAACAATATCATCAGTAGTAATTTCATTTAAACAGACTAATTTTAACATTTCTTCCATATCGAATAAAAATATAAAATATATATAATAAACAATAGAATAGAAAATATATTATACTCTTACTCTAATATATAGTTAATTAAAAATAAAATTTACCTAGTGTAAATAATATTAATAATATTTAAATTTGATAACAGTTTTTAACCTCACGTTTAAATTAATCTCAACGGTTTTGCAAAAACTGAAGTTTTATCAATTACAAAAAAATAAAAATGATTGGTTTAACCGAACGTTATTTTAACCGCAACGTTTAACCGGTGTTATGCAAAAACACCCTAATATAATTAATATACGTTATTGCAACATAATAATTACATTGAATCTGTAATTTGATATTTTAATCAATTATAATAAAACAAAAATGAAATATAAAAATATATTGGATTTATTTGAATTTTAAACCATGACGTTGTAATTTTTTTATGCTTAAAAAAATAGCAAACAAACAACAAACTTTCTAGTCGGAACAGAAGTGGAAAAAATATTTTTAAAAAAAATATTTCATTATCCAAATCATTTGAAATATTTTTATCGTCGTCCAGCGTTTTCTTTTCACTTCTTTTTCTCGTATAATACCAAAGTTCATATATTGGTTATTTATCACTGTGTTATTAATCTTGATATCTGGAGTTTTGACGGGCCCCGAATTCGGCGGAGGCCTTCTGCAGCAGTTATCTGAATTATGCATGACCCGGTGTGGAAAACTGTCGACGTTTGCGCCGCGCCATTTAACTTACATGTAGTTTGAGAACATCGTGCAGAAGATTTCGCCGCATATTATATACACGGTTACGTTTAGTGTGTGTGTGTATGTGTATGTGTGAGTGTGTGTAATGTCGGCTGTGCGGCGTTTATAGGGAAACCCACACACACATATATATATATATATTTATATATACGTTTTAGCGGTGTGCTATTCAAATGAAATCGTAAAGATTGCGACCCGACAAGGGCATAGACGCAAAAGGATTTTTCTTTTACATTTTTTTGTTATATGACATCATCATATATAGATCAAAAAGTATACGAACATCTCGAGCAACTTACATATTTTACGTTGATCAAATTACGATGGTGGCTACGCTCGACTACTTTTTCGATTAAATCGAGTTGGCTTCATATA
Source organism: Rhopalosiphum padi (assembly GCF_020882245.1). NCBI lineage: Eukaryota > Metazoa > Arthropoda > Insecta > Hemiptera > Aphididae > Rhopalosiphum > Rhopalosiphum padi. The sequence goes on along the minus strand of NC_083600.1, from coordinate 47,553,086 downwards.
CCCGACCCCGGTGTTTAATATTGTTATTTTTTTTATTATTATTATTATTTTAAAACGCGGTTCAATTCTACTTTGGAATATAACCGTTATCGGTTTCGGTTATTTAGCTAATTTAATTGCGTGAAAAAAAATTTAATAAAATTATACAAGCTAATCGATAATACACTTATAAAATAAACGTATTCTGTATATTATGATAAGTTTTAGGCAAAAACTTTTCCCAAATTAATGAAGTCTTTTTCAATAAATAAATTACGTTAAGTTACTAAAATAGTTTTCCCCTATTATATCCACATTTAATTTTCCGTACCTACGCAATACTCGACATTTATTAAAATATATAAGCAAATGACGTAATCGTGTTACTCGTGCATTCGGGTCTGTATCGCATTGTCATCGTACACTCAACTACTATAATTACAACGAGTTTCCAAAACATAAATTTCTTCATAACTCGTTTTTGTTTTAACAGTGACTTCTCAGCATCCTCTTCTCCGCACATGTATATTATTGCACTAGGTAGGTGTACGCTTACATTCAAAACATAGATTTAAGTTCAGTTGTGAAACTTTATTGCATAAGATTTATCTCGAAGTTGTACTTCATATATATATATATATAATGCATATGCACTATATAGCATATAATATACGCGCGAGTGTGTATGAGTATGATCGTGTATTTTATACTAATTAGTGAGTTTTGACACCTTTACTGTGTATAAATTATAAACCGTATACGTACCCCCCATTAAGAAAATAAACTTTTTGATCCGTTAAATCAATACCATACGTAAAATGTATTTTAATAATAAGCTGTTGTCGTATAACTCTCCCTCGTCGCGTCTTCTTAAAAATAATTTAGTGTTTTTAGATCACAATATTTTTCATCGGAGTACTTAGATCATTAATAACATGTATACAATAATGAGTATGAGTTTATAAAAAAATCAGAAATAATCCTCTCTCGATAATGCGATTTGAGTATACATACATATTCGTATACAATAATAGTTTTAGTGAACACTATAAATTATGATGGCTAAAATTAATCAAAAAGGTTCATCGACTTCATCGGTTCAATTATTTAATCATAAAGGATATATCTATGTGTATCGATGAAACGTTAATAAAAACGAGTGCACTCGTTATTATTATTTTTTTACCAAAACTTTTCCAATTAATGTAAACCTAACTAAATGGTTAAATCTGTTTAATATACACGACAAACATTTCTATTTTAAATATTTACGACACCACAATAGTTCAAAGTTCATGGTTAACAATAATTATTTGTATAATTTATTATCACAACTATTACAACAATGAAACTAAATTCGATGGATTGATCAAACGATGACACTTTTTTATAAATGCTGAATTGAAATTTATAAATAAAACTCTAAACCTAAAATAAACTACTTAAGAACCAACATTATTATAATAGCCTAATAAGTATACATATATATATATATATATTACATATAATGTTGTCATGTATGATATATAATGCGTAATAGTCGTAACACATTATCACGTACGTGGTACGTACATATTATTAGGTATCAGCGTCGTGTATATAGTACAAATTTATACTTGTGGTCTTCAAAATTGTGTGTGGTAAAAATGGTGAAGCTTATAATGTTACATTCCGATGCATACATGAATCGAAATTTGGACGATTAATTTATGAGTTTTAAATATTTTAAGGTTAAATGAGCGGAATGAAGTGGTACGAGGTCCTTTAAAATATTGGCGTATAATACTCAGCTCATATAAACTTTTAATAGTTATAGCTCATAAACTATACTCGTCTGAGTTTAAATTCGTGTGTATAAAAATGTATGTTGTCATTCAAAAGTTCAATATCTTAAAAATTATAATTAAATATTTTCGAAAAGATTAATAGTTTTTTGAAATACCGAGTGTCGTTTGATAAAAGAATCACCCAGTTTATACACACAGGTATATTTCGTTGACGAGTGTACATCGAATCAGATCGATTTTTCGTGACAACGACGCGTCGTCGTCTTCCGTTGAAAATAAAATGTGAAGAAAAAAGAAAAACCCTAAGCGCTTTTCTCGCACCACGGGTACCTAAGCCCCGACCGTGTTCACACGTGAGTACGCGACGTATATTATAGTATATATATATATAATGATGGGAGCAGGTGTACGAGGAGTGCGTAGGAAAGCACGTCGCGAATAAGGATTAATCGAGGATTTCAAAAATGCGACAAAAGATCGTCTTCGTCGTAGACGTCAACGCGACGACGACTCGTGTGAGTATTATGACGTCGACGGCATTAAGTATATATCCATATATATATATATACCGAGAACGGGCACAAAACAGCAAATGATAATCCTCTCGTGCACGACGACATCGATTGCGCCGGAGAAATACGACTCTGGTGTGCCACACGCGTGTAATTACGACACGTGGTTCGCTTCGTCTCGCCCCCGTTCGGCTTTTCATCGGCACAGCTTATGTGTGTGTATAAATATAGACACAAGGACGACCGGAAGACGGAAACAATAAAGGATTACCGGATGATTGGATCTCTCGCGCGCGCGATGGCTGCTGCATCATCAGTACACGAGCCTGCGCGCTTGTGTGTGCGTGTATTTATGCATACGGTTTGTGTGTAGATAATCCGCAGCACAAAAGACTTACGGGGTAGGACGGGGGATAGTTAGCACTCGTCACCCGACACACACACACACACACACACCATAATATTGTATTCGATTTGCATTTTGCATCACCCACACAGCCTCAGTCCGGTTCAGTTCGAAGTGTAACCGATGCGCGACCGAGTGCTATGACGACGACGACGTCGTGAGAGCTTTTAGGTATAATACCATCGCTATAATATTCATCTAATATGCAAGGAATTTATTTTTATTATTGATATTAATGATTCAATTACAATGTGCATAGGTAGGTATTAGCTTAAGTTAAAATTTGCATTCTACAATGATGCATTTTTAAAATATTAGAAATAACGAATAATATTTACTGATATTTTACAGTTTTTTATCCAAATCTATTTGTTTGAAAAATGTAAAAGTATTGGCGGTTTTTTTTTCACTGAGGGCTTCTTCGCGTGACGTAAGATTGAAGGAGATGTGAAGTCGAGTATTTAAGGGCATTGAGGCAATTAATAATATTATGTGCGCATTTTTGTAAGAAGAGTTTTATATATGTCGCAAGATGGACTGGGTTTCTTAGTAATCAAATGGGAGTAAGTAAAATGGGAATGACTTACTCTGGCTCTGTTTATTATTATTTTTTCTCTCCTAGTTGAGTTGTTCAAATATTCTCATTTAATTATTGTTTTTTTTTATGTTTTTTCAAGTTTGTCATATTTTAGTGTCTTAACACCAAGATAGTATGCATCAACCGGATTTGTATTTTAACTACTTTAATATTTTCATACTTAGGATTTTAACGGCATTTAAGGACTTTTTTGAGGCGATAAAGAGTTATGTTATTATTAACACTACCTAATGAATTATAATAAACTATAATGAATATTTTAAATATGTATAGGTTTAGAATTTATTCGATATGCTGTGAGGCCTATAATCATTCATAAAATATATATTTATAAATATTCGGTCGGTAAAATCTAGTTGTGTTCCAGATGTATTGGCTTAACAAGATTTTTTTTTCGGTGTATGACTTAACTTCTAAAGACTCTTATACCAGACAAAATTCTACAAACTAAAACTTTGAACAAGATGGTTCCTGGTATTGAATTGGATTAAGTTAATACTTAGGGAAGTCAAAAGTAAAAATCCACAGTACTTAAAATAATCGTAATAAACTAAAAACACGAATACTTACAAATCACCAATTTTGATTAAATCTATTTTATTTATATACACAAACGCTTCCATGTGAACCTAGCCTAAGACCTAGAATTTTAACTCAACTGCATTGTTAGAACATGATACGATTTTAAAAATATGTTTCCTCTTTTTTTATGACCTATTTATAAATAGTAATTTAAAAATTTTGTTTTGCTTAACAGTTTTCCGATTTATCAAGTTATTTTTTGTCTATATGAAAAAAAACTTGAAATTTATAAACTTAAATTTCATTTGAAATGTTTAAAAATTGATTACAAGTTTCGTTAAAAATTAGTCTATAGCGTTCTAAAAATATCAAGAACATAGCTACAATTTCTTTTAAAAGACATTTGGAGTTCTTAATTTGTAATTTTGATGAAATTGGATATTAAAAGTTAAATAACGATGGTTTATTCTTTGTTTAATTATTTTATTATAATACAAAATAATTTCTACCGTATATAAATACTTAAACTTATCACCATTACGGCATTACATATACACATTATAATACGAGTACTATACACAAAAATATTTAAAATATACATAAAATATTAATTTGAATCTTTTTATCCTATAAAATATAACGTAATTATTAAACTAAAACTTAGTTCAACATACTCTATTATATTTATATATAAACGTACTCTCCCTTAACGCAACTTTCCCTGTTTTTTTTTTTTTTTAATTTCGTCTTAATTATAACCATAGGGCTTATTTAGATCCAATTTTAAATCCTTACATATTTATATTGTTACATTTATAATCATCAGTTTAACAATTTAAATCAAAAATAAAAAAACTTATTTAAAAGAAAACAGGGTTTGTTTCGTTTAACAGGATTGCAGTCTTAGTAAATTCCTTAAAAATTGCGATGAAAACATGCTTAAGAAGTCACCATCTTTATTATATGTGCATTGTAATAACGTAAAAATAAGATAATAAGAAAAAATTAAAGTCAAAACACTCAAAGCAGTTAAAGATAACTTACTTAAATAATAGGACTAAAAAGGTCTGAGGGATTCTTACCTACACTTATAAATGCTGAAGAATGTTATTACTCCCCACTCTTCAGATATAATTATTAAATTCTCGCAATTTTCTTTCTCTTGATCTTTGAAAGACTCTCGAGGTCGTGTATTCGAGAATTTGATCAAATACACCGTATAATAAAATTATAATATTAATATGAAATTTATAATAACCATGTACTTTATGCCTGGCTCTCAGCTGTAAATATATTATGCTGTAATAAGTGTAATATAGGAAGATGTCATAATTTAAGAACATAAATCCAAATAAATACAACATTTATTAAGCTCGTTAAAAAACAGGTTTTCGTTTGCAGGATCCGATGTTTAGAGGTATTGCAAATATGTCTGATAGGCATCGAGCCGTGAAAAAAACAACACGATCATGCCTACCAGAAAGTGGCTGACGGTTTTATCAAAGGTCTCTTCCAAAAAACTAACTTTCTCTTTGGTGGCAGAGACCCTTATTCGGTAATCCCATAAGAAAATCACACGTCTTGCGCTTCGTTGTCACAAATACGTGTCAGTTTCTACCTGACCTTACAATTCAAATAATCACCTTTCATCAGTGCTAAATATTTACATCAGAAGGTATTGAGAGTGTATCATTACAGCGTAACTGTACTCAGTGTAGTACCTATAAAGAATATAAACAATAATTACCAAGGACTACATGATCGGGTCCTCAGTTTTTTATAATTTCCACGGCATAGCGCACCAAAGATATTCTTAATTTAGTTATCGTCGTATTTATTATTATTATTATTATTTTTATTAGAAAACGCAACTAGCGGGAAGAAAAGATTTTCGGATTCGGCCGACCACGAACGCCGACAGCGGCGAAGGTATATTATTTCTCAGAGGAACAAAATTAAAACCACTATATAGTATATATGTATATTTTATACGGTCCTTCGTCTACCCTCGCCGCCGACTAAAAATTCTATAATATATGTATATATTATGTATAGAGGGAACCAAATTTATTTTTGACTTTTAATTAGTTGTTAAATAGTTTTGCGCGCCAGAGTTTCATTACGCCCGAACGCTCAACGACGAGTACTAGCAGCGTGGCTATAATATACACGCGCGCGGAGCCACCAATGAATTATTTAAAACCGCCCAGAGGTGCCCCTTCATCGTCATCGTTTCACGGTTATATACAAGTTGTGGATTCTGTGCCGTTCGAAAGACCATCAACATCCGATAGCTATATAAATCATCATTGTCGTTGTAAAGTTTTAGGCAAACCGATGATAACCATTTACTCCGGTGGTGCTTTACCTTTCGCATCACAATCACCAAACGATAGTTGTCTGCGTTTATGGCCCGATAGTTAAGTGTATCTACTACGTACATATCGTTTCTCCGGTATTGTTTTAGTACCACAAAACCTTTTTATTAAATTAAAAAGTAAGTATACATAAGAATGAAGGTTATTCAATTAACAAAAACTGAGTGAACTCGCTGGTGCTGCCGCGTAGATGATTTCGAGTTTCAAATGTACCTTGTCTTTGAAAGATCATCGCTGTGATGTATTTGTCGAATTTTAATTTAACGATAAATCATTGTTAATAATAATAATAATAATAATAATATTTTCATTATTAATTGTATTGTTTTTATCAGTGTAAAAACACATTCTTAATGAAGCATACCGGAAGTACATCTGTTTTTAAGCACAATTTATGTTTATTATAATTATTAATTTTATGATTTAGTAGATTGAATTAATTATTTCCAAAATATCACTTATAATTTAAGGCACTGCCTGTATTATCGTAGAACGGTGTGCATATAGTAGTAGTATAATAAATAGACAATTTAACAAATATAAAATTATTAAACATTTCAACAATTTAGTATAATTTCTTTATTGTATATGTATACAATCAAATTCAAAATAGGTCTATAGTTTGCCTATGAATAATTAGTCAAATGATTTATTATGATTCATAATATATTTATTTATTATAACTTCAATCTTTGTTGACCCTTCAGATATTTTATACATATTATTATAAATAACCAGTAATGTAAAATTAAAAATATTTGTACTGCTCGAAATGAAATACAAAATATAAAATATATACATAATATATTTATATTTTATAAAATAATAACATATCAATGAATTAAAAGATAATCACAAAGAATGGGAAATTATCAATAATAATACAATTTGAAAAAAAATATACTTACAGGTACAACTACAATTGTCTAATAACACTCAATTATTTTAGAAAATCAAATAATTATCTTATAATTTTGTTCTAGTTATACAATTTTGAGATTGAGATGGTTGTCTTAAACTACAGAAATAAAATTATCTAATACTTCAATAATAAATAATATAGTCTGTTTTTATGATATTAATTTCATAAAAACAAATATTTGTAGTAAAATATTTTTAATAAATTTAACTTACATTTTCTCTTTTACCATTACAATTTTTTGTATAATTGAATTTATTTCCAATCAACTATGTTTTTTCCTTTTTATTTCATAAAAATATTAAACCTTTTTTAAAAATAGATTTAAATGGAAATCATTATGAAATGTATAAATTAAATTGCGTGCATTATTTTTAGTTATGAAAGTTTCAAACAATAGTTGGTTGTGTAAGACAATAGTACCTTATATTTAAGTTTTTTATGTGTTTTCATATAAATTGTGAAACACGTTACACCAAATGAATGATAACTATTAAGTGTCCAATTTGTTAAGACCTGTTAAACAATGTTTGGAATGGTGTAATTGTATTTATGTGTGTATGTGTGTGTATGTGTGTGTGTGTGTGTCTGTGTGTGTGTGACCATTAAGGGATAAAATGATAACACATTTTTCATTTGAATTCTTTAACATATTGTTGACTATTTTAATTTTATTAGATATTCGATAAGCTGTAAAATCGTGGTTCTTTATTTTCTATTTATATGAGTGTACATTAAGACAAAAAAAAACCAGAATGTCAAACACTGGGTTTTATATTTTGTATTTAAAGTTTTATAAGAAATAATAAATACATTATTATCATGACCGAATCAAAGATAATTATAATTTAATGATAATTCATAATTTATGAGCGTATATTTTATGACAATCAAAAATATGAAAAATGTATTGTCAATAAATATGCTATGCATATATAATTGTAGAATTAATACACTGATAAGCGATAACTTAAGAAAATAATCTAATCCACTAAGATTTTCTTAAAATATCAATGTTATTAATGATAGTAAAATAACTTTTACACAATAAACATACGAATATATATTAAATTAATTAAACAACTTTAATATTTATGACTGATAAATTATTTGCTTTTGTATCATACATAATTTTATTTCATCTAACCATTAATAAGATATAAACTTACTTCATAAAAGAGTTCAAAATCTACCAATAAAACTTCTTTTCTCTCGCGTTATCCCTGAAAACCCTAACAGACAACTAAAAAAATTATGGCTAAGGGACTTACTCTAATCCTTACCAATTAATCTGTTGGTTGGATCTACTGGATGCTTACCACCGTCTTTCATTTCAATATTGTAAATTATTTTACTAAAATTACTAATTGTACATAAACTTGTATAAATTGTAATTATTTAAAGAAAAAAAATGTATAAATTATGCATAAGTGTTTGAATTTGGACAATATTGAAATCCATTTAATATTTTTTTATGTTCGTAATTTCGTATTCAATTGTTGTATATAAATGCACATTCAACATGATCAAACATTCCAAAAATCTTAGACTTCTATCGTCTGTAAAATGTCTACTTCTTACTATTATGCTTTGAATAATCGAATCAAACTATTAATACTTACATTTTTTAATATAGTACTGATAATCTAATTATAATAATTCATAACGGAAACAGTTTTCCTCAGAATGATCTAATTTATTAAACTAGGTCATCATCTTTGGAAATCTTCTAAGACGCTTTAAGCAGTTAAGCATCGTTAGTGCAGACACCTGAAATCATAAATATCAACTAAAACAAGCTTCAAAAAATAATGCTATCGTTGCATGATTTTTTTTATCTGTCATTTAAGATTCTTGTTATACTATAACACGTAGTATACATCACTTAACTTATTGAAACAATTATTTTTATGAATTGTACCCATATCAATAATAAAAAAAAAAATAAAACAGCAAGACTGGAGTTAATTTTAAATTTATTGTAATACCGATTGTGAAATAATTTATTGCTGTTTAATAGAAAACATAATGAAAAAAAATTATAACTTATTGCTTATAAACTTTTTCATAAAATATTTATTGAAGCATTAAAGTCATAGGCAAACCTATAAACAAATTACCACATTAAAACATTTTTCTGAAAAAATGTCATTTTAACTGAGTGGTGACCTTTGATCGAATACATTGTCACCATTTGAAAATAATAAAAGATGTACTTTATAATACAGTACACGTACTATAAATTTACTAAGAGATATTAATTAATATTTTAATATTTAAAATAACGAAAATGATAAACTTATAAAATGCATAGAACACTCAACCTTTCACTAATGAAATTCTATTGTTAAATTGTTATTAAAAAATAAATTATTGACATAAAATAATTGTTGTTTTTCAATTTTACACTAAAATCCTACCGAAAACGAAAAACAACTGTATATATATATATATATATATATATTAAATATTAAACACTAAACGTGAAAATTCAATTTCATAATCTAATTATAACTATATTAATAACAATTATTGAGTTAATTCAAATTTTACAATATTAGTTTATAATTTATATCAAAAAATAATATGTATAATATAATTGATTTTATTTAAAATAATAAATGAAACTATAACTGGAAGAAACTAATAAATTGAATTTATATAAAAATACACTAACATAATTTATTTTCAAAGATGCGTGGTAAAAAATATGATGCGATGTAAGCAGTTTATTTGAGAAACATGTTTAGTATTTCAAAAGCTTACAAGGAGTAACGTTAAGTAAAAACAAAATAAACTCAGTAAAAAAATCCTGATCTATATAATAGTATATATCAGCATAAACAAAATTATTATAAAAACACGTTCAATACATCCATTTTTACTTGAAATTATATTAACATAATTATTGATAATGTTTTAATATGAATATTTTTCATTAGATCAACACCTTTATTTAAAATATAAATATCTACTAAAATTTTAAAGACAGTTACCAAAATATTCATGAAATTGAAGATTTAAATATTAATTATTAGAAACTCATAATTATATTAATACTCAAACACATATACGTATACATAACTACATACACACAGTTCATAGGCATTTCACCGGACTACAATCAAGTTATTTAATTTGAAAATTAAATTTAAAATTTGTTTTTTATACAAATTTAGAAATAATTTTAATTTAAATATTAAATAAAACATACATATTTTATGATTGAAATTTCCAAAATTTGTTTAAATCATTGTAAACTTGACATCCTATATTGTTAGTCGGATGAGATCTAAATATTTTTACTCGACCATTTGTATTTAACATATAGAAGAAAGAAGTTTACATACCAATAATCTGTATATATAAGCATACTAATGCAAAATAAACCTAAAACATCTTAAAAAAATTTGAACATTTATATCACATAATAAATATATTGAACAGCTTTAATATCCCTGACGGCATTTGTATTTAAATATTGAATTTTATTTCTCTTATAAGATCCAAGATGTTAAAAATATTTTAGAACAACGTGAAACATAGAAATATATATTATATTGTTGGTTGCTTTTGTCGTCTCTCGTGCAGTACATAACGAAAAATAAAAGAACTCGAGCTCAAAAGCCAGAGTTGTTTGATTTATTATTAAATTTAACCACGGGATTAGTATTATTTATTTTATAATAAACTATAGTCTTGATTCATTATTTTTTTCATGTGATAATCATTATTTTTTTTGTATGCACAAAATATGTTATACATAATAATGATAAAATTGCATGTGACATAATTTAATAACTGGAAACCAATTAAATTTTATTTTATTGACATTGTTCACATTTTATTACTAATTATTTATTCTTCCCCTACTAGGAATTTTATCTATATACACTTTTTTTTTCAATAACACTGTTTTAAATATAGTGGTTTAACGTATAAATATAGATTATAATATGATATTAATTATTCTAATGCATTGTATATACAAAATTATAATATATTATTATATATATATATATATGTATATTTCTGTGTATATTTTTATTCATTAAAATACAAAAATCATTGAAAAACATTTCAACCTTTAAATTTACATAAAAAATATTTTTAACAAAACGTCATTGCTTCAAAATCAACATCATTTTTTTATATCCATGTATATATTAAAGTTTGCTTTTACACAAAAATAAATTACAAATATGTGGTTAATTTAAAAAAAAACATTTTTAACCAATCTGAATAAATATTAAAAACCAGGTGAATTCAAATCACTCTTCTGTATAATAAGTTTCGAGTGTAAAATGTACATCGTCATTGAGTAGATCACTATAATAATGTAATGGAAAATTATTATATGAAACATAATAAAATAGGGTATTTCAAAAAGTAGTAACTGTATTATTATACGTATTATAATAAGATCGCACGGCGTCCAAAATAGGCATTTTTGCTACACCACTGTCAATGATTACTTATAATTATAATTATATTTTACTATTACCTAATAATAGTTTTGTATTCTAGGACTGGAAATGAAGAAATTAGAAAATAATATTATTTTAATGAAAAAATTGTAATTTAATTTTATATTAATTTATATGAAATTATTATAAATAATTTTATTTTCTCTCGTAATATAATTATAGAAAATCACTTAATACGGATATTGGTTTTCATTGGATAAGAATATACATTTACATAATATATCTAACTATAAGCAAACTATAATACACACAGATATTTTAGATAGATAGATAAATACAGATAGAACTAGTAAAAATTATGAAAAGTTATTCTAAAAATAGAAATATCTAAATTGTTGAAATTGTCAAAACAATAATAGTGATGAAGAAAAAAAACGTTTATTTATAGATATATTATATAAAAATATTAGTTTATTAATTATATAAGAACATAAATAAGTAAGAAATGTTCATAACACTATTGTAAATTTATTAATATTTTAGACTGTGGATGGAGCGATTAACGTATTGATATGTGTGTATTGTTTTTTTTTTTCAAAAACCAGGTTATAATTTAAAAAACGAATGAATTATAAAAACTTGGAATTTTCACTGAGTTTTAATATTATGATTTATGTGTATAGTATAATTTTCAGAATATTTTAATTCTTTTTGAATTATTTATATATTATATTAAATTAAAATTTTTTTTTTTAATGTTAATAATAAATTTTGCTTGTCAAAACTTATTAAAAATTTAATACTATGTCCTAAATAAATTATTCTTATATAAATATTAAAAATACAAAATCAAATTTTTTTGTAAATGTACTACTTTTTGTAGTTATTAATTTATAAATTTAATAACAAATACTAAAATAAATTAGTTTAACACTAATATCAATAAACATATTATCATGAAATATACTTTGTAATTTAGGCTAAAAGACCGTCTTCACACAGAATTATTTTTTGTATACAATGGTACAGCTATCATTAAATTCAAATTTATCACATTATTACAATGACCTACTCGACACCTACAACTGTACAGCAGTGCTCACTTGTCCACTTTTTTGTTATTACTGTCTTATACTAATGTTTTATCTATAGCAGTATAGCTATCGCAGTTATTTTTATTTTTATTATTATTTATATTTAAACCTGACCGGGTAAGTCCGGTTGGATATTAATTGTTATTATATGCAGTTGGATTTATTGTAAATTTTATACCTAATCTCTGAATTTAAAGAAAACAATTTATTATTTTGGAAAATATTCACTATTATTAAAATATTTCACGATTTTCAAATATTTTTTATATATAAACATCAATCGAAAAATCGAATTATTTTTAAATATACAGAAAATAATATAATATATTGTTTATACTTGACTAATGGTACATTGAAAAAAATAAAATATTATGTCAATACAAAAAATATATTTTTAAAGTATTCAACAATGTATTAACACTGTATATTTTTACAGAGATTATTAGTGTATATTGTGTTAAATATAGTACTTTATATATTAATCTTTATACCTATTTTCGTTTTTTATTTAGACCTATGTGACTGTGGCTGTAATTTTTTTAAATTTATTTAATCTTTACCTTGTGTGGGTTATTTAATATTTATAATATTCTATTATTATTGATAATAATATCAAAGTAGTCATTTCATGTGCTGAATTTGGTTGTACTTATTTTTGTCTATCTCGACGAGTGCCGTAAAATATAATAGAAGTGATAGCTATCAAAATCCCATTATTCACTGATAAATATTTCATTTGACCTTGAAATTTGTTGTATGCTCGGCATCACGATCACGAACATTATAATAAAATCGGCATATAGGCCACGGAGGTACAGCGCCACAGCACGATGTTGTAACCGTAACTTCATTTAAAATCCGTATTAAAACCCTAGACCTTAGTAGTATAAGGTCTATGATTAAAACATGTTTTATGATGATGCCGAGTCTTCGCTGCCAGCATCGTGGCGAGCCTCTGGCAGAATGAAAACAAATCGATCAGTTGTTTCAGCACTGTCGCTTATATTATGTTCTATGGTAGTACAGAATAATAAACTATTTTCTCCAAAAACATCGAATACATTATATTAATTATCCCCGTGCACTTTCGTTGTCCGTACAAAATGCATTCTTATTGGTATTCCGTATTAATTAACACTTTAGTTGCCTAATGCTAACATTTAGTGTAATGCGTGTGGATAAATAACATTTTTGGTTTTCTGATTTGGTGTATGATGATATATTTTTAAACATATCAACGTTATACATAGCTGCCCCGCCAAATGTTGCTTTTTTTCTTACCATATTTAACAGCAGTATTTTATTTAAATGCTTTTTTTGTTGAACGAACAAATTTTATTTCCTCTTCATTCTGGACCAAAAACCAACTACTTGTAAAGTTTTAATAGTGTGAACCTTAAAATATGAAAAAGTTTTGTACTGTGAAACAATATCAACCATTCACTAAAATACTAATTTCTAATAATAACTAATAACCAGTAACACGGAAAAAAAAATGTTTATCAAAATATTTATATACGTATTTGTCGGTTATTAAAAAATTAATAACTCGATTTTTTGTTGACTTATAAAATCAGAAATTGACTTAAAATCTGATGCGCGATGTTCTATTTCATTAAAAAAAAATCAAGCTAATCGGTTGAGTAGTTTCAGAGAATATAGGTTACAATAAATATTTCGATTTTCATATTATATAGATATGCATTATGCCTGTATCAATGATTTAAGATAGATTTTTAAATGTTTTAAAAAAATGTATGTTGTCATGTTAATAAAAGTTTATAATTTAAATATTGATAATATATTCGGATGTAGATAATACAAACAGCGATCATTTAAAGTATGATTCAAATTATAATAATCTTATTACTGTCATCGTTTAAAGTAGCATTATTTGATCAGATTTTAACAAATCGCATAAGCAGTGGACTTATAAGTGGTGGTAAAAGATATGACCCTAAAAAATATCCGTACGTAGTGACTATTAAAACAATACCTAAGAATAATCCTAAAACTTCGTTTCATTGCACTGGCTCATTGCTAAACGAATTGTACGTGTTGACCGCTGCTCATTGTGTTTTTGGTGAAAAAAGTAATGCGGTTACAGTAAGTATACTTATGAAGTATTTCCATCGTAATAAATTTTATGTCTATGTATTATATCAGTCACAAAACACAATTTAAATGTATGACAACTAAAATTTCTATTTAAAAGGTATATCAAGGATCGTATTTGAATAATAAAGTTACTCGAAGGGTTGCTGAGATTCATGTACACAATGATTATAAACCAGAACTGAATGCGTATGGAGATATTTGTGTGTTGAAAGTAAATGAAATTTTCTTTTTATTGAACTAAGATTATTGCTGCTTATTTATACGTGCCACGTGGTCACTCACATTTATTAAAAATCCAATTTTGGTGTGGACTCCAATGGTGGTGTGGTAACCTCAGACTATCTCTCATTGTAGTTTGTTTACATGGGTTCATTAATAGCTCAAAAATATTGCTTCATTGAAGTGTATAATGTATACACTTAGATTATCTATTTTCCGACAATTTCTAATTGCAATCTTATACTTGCTTGCATGCCCCATTTTCAGTAATAAATTTATTGTTAAAAGTAACTGTTAGATTTTTATTGTTGTGTAAAAAATATATTAATTTTTCAAAAATGTCATATAATTGTTTTTATAATTTATTATTCACTGTATAATAATTTAATTTTCTATTTTAAATTATACATAATACATACAAGAACAATTATTATTATTACATTTTTTTATAGCTAAAAAGCGGATTCCCGAATCTCAAGACATTTATAGAAATTGGTGGCGAGCCTAAAGAGTTTGCCGATCTTAAAGAAGTGAAATGTGTATGTATTGGATTTGGTGTAAAAGATAAAAATCATACTGATGGTTCGGAAGGATATATTATAGAGGCTCTTGTCAGACATGGCAGAACCGCTTGTGGAGACTACGAAGCGTAATAAACACAAATAATATAGTTAATTTTTATAAATTTTGAAACTTGTTGAAATAGAAAAACAATAAAATATGGATGGCAACAATTTTTATGTTCAAAAGTGACGACAAAGGATGACTTGAGAATGGGATGTCCGGGAGACAGCGGTGGACCAATGATTTGTAACAACAAGCTTTATGGAGTATTCAGTTTTATTTATAAAGTAGTGGATGGGGATGTTAATTGTGGTATACCTCAAGCCCAGGGTGCACACGTGTTCGTACACTATTTTTTAAAATGGGTAAATGGTATAGTATATCCGAAAAAAAATGAAAAGAAAGATGACAAAAAAGAAGATGATAAAAAAGAAGATGACAAAAAAGATGATAAAAAAGAAGAGAGAAAAAAAAAGAAAAAGAAGAAGAAATTGAAGAAAAGTTCTGGGAATTCGATTAAACCATGCTATAAATTCAACAGAATTGTAACAATATTATTTTATTGTGTGTTGACATTTATTTGGAATTAACAAAATTTATAAAATCTATATTTCATCAATAATTATTGTGTCAATTAGTAATTACACATTAGTTGTGTAAACAACTGACGAATTATTACAATCATTATAATTCATATGTAATAAATATAAATTTCAATACAAATACTATTTTTTTTATTTAATTATGAAATTAATAGCAGGTCTATCAGTATATTCTTTGCTCTGTCTTCTTATTAAAAAATCTATTTCTCTTCCTAATTTAAATAAAACTTCACTGAACATTAATTTAACCTGTCTTCCCCCGAATCTATTTTTATAGAAAAATTAGCTTTATTAAATATTTCTCAATATAACAATATATTGAATCATAAACACACCATACTGGATCTAGTATTATTGTATACTAGAATTATATAATTCTTTCCCTCTGGTTGTAACCCAAAATAATGATCCTATTATTTCTATCGACACTTATCATCCCCCACTAAATATAAATATCACTGCATAAAATTTCCATTCAACTCTCTCTTTTTTATGAAACAACCTATGATTGACATAAAGGTGACTATAATTTCATATTATCATTCTTAGGTTCTGTGCATTGGAATACCATCTTTGAAATCAGCACTGATATATCAGTTTTTTTAAATGAATTTTACTCCATTATATACCACTCTATTAACTCCTTCATTCCAAAAAAAAATTTATTTTCAAAATCAATATTTCCATTATGATTTTCTAAAGAGATAAAATCACTCATAAATCAAAAAAAATTACACCACGCCAATTTTAAAACTTTTTAAGTCGCACTAATAAATTGTAAAAAGTACCAATGTGTATCAACAAAATGTGAACGAGTAAAATAGAGAATAAGCATATTATATTATTCTGACAGCTTCGTGTAATTTTGACGTTCGATCACTTATTATGCATTCAATTTTGCGAACTTTAATCAATTTATTATCCCGTTGCAAATAATTATTATTTGTCACCCCAAACGTTTGTGCGGGTAACGTTTTGAATTATTCATCAACCAAGCACTGCATATATGGTATATTATAGCGAGAGACCGCTAGCCATCACGTATAACCCGTTGTCATTGCAGTTGACAAATCGACCTTGTAAAACGAGGAGTTTATACGGTACTCAACAGTATCACAACCATATCTACTTAAATGGCTAAAAAACGAAATACCATATTACCGAAATATAATGGGTTATAAAGTAAAATAAAGTTTTGTTTTAAAAACAATATTAATAGCCAATGAACTGTGAAAAAAAATTATATATAGAAATAACGTAATTTATAACTACTTTTCTAATCCTTTACATTAATTAATTGCATATTTTACAGTATTAGTCAATACTCGTATTTTAGATTTATTATTTTCATAGAATTTATAGGTCACAGGTTTATAATAAAATACAAGGCGTATGAAGATATCAAACATTATGCAATGGCTACAATCTATATGGCATTTAAAAGATCAAATATAAAAACTGCACAATAAATGATATTATAACATAATTTATTATAACTTTATACAATGTATACACATTTATATTCTCAGGGGATAAATGCTAGATTGATTTAAAAGAAACATTTTAGACGTATCAAATATATAAGCCCTTCTAAAATGCCTACTTTAAATCTTTTCGTCGAAATACCAATACTACAACACTATAATATTGTAAACAGCTCAGAACATAAAATGTAAATTAACTTCATTTAAGAAGAAAAAGAAAGTTTACAAAAATTAAAGTCAATTTTACAGATAAAATGAATGAATTTTATTTTTTAAATATACACGTAATACATAAATACATGATGTTGGGCACATAATAAATTATAAAACTAGGTACTATGAAAAATGTCTTAAATAAAATATAATCTATTTTTTGTGTGAACAACAGCAGGTGTTTGAATGAATTGTGAATATAATCCTAAAGAATTTATTCTCCTTAACATTTAATAACTTTTCTTTGAAAACAAGTAATACAATCCAAACCAAATTCTAAAGGCATAAAAAGAAATATTAAAACGAGTCCTATACTCTTATTGACAAAGTATTTTATGGGTGTATATTATTTTTTATACTAAACTTTGGTTGTTGTGTATTTAAATTTTTCAGATTGACTCAAGTGCTTACCTACTTGGTTTAAATTATTATCTCTATAATAATATACATTATACTATTATACTGTATTAATTCAAGAACAAAACTTGGTTTTTACTTTTCACACGGTAAGTTTCTCATTCGTGAGGGTTAAGAATTAAAATTTAAAAATATAATAAAACTAAAATAATGTAATCATAAAATATTTTATGAAATTTTAATACTGTTAAAAGTTAAAACTTGAAAGTCATAAATTTGTTCCATTTTTAAGCAGGTTAAAAGTCATGGCAAAATCATGAAAATAATGGTCAAACTTTTAATATATAAACTGTGTAGTTATGCAACACTGTCCATTGTACAAGTACTATATCGCAATAAAAATGCATCGTACGTGACATACTGTTCGAGTATCATCGAAACAAATTTAATAAAACAAAATATTTATGATAACATTCTTTGAGAAAATATAGCAGACGGTACATTAAATTGACAGAGGTCTTAAGAGCTTTATTATTGTTCGGGTGTGGCATCGAAAGGTGAATCTGTATTCACCGAGCTGATGCGAAACGTGGGACTAGAATCCTTAATTCTGCACACATCCATTACGAAGCTACACACTACTGCAGTTTATATTTATTTGTATCGTCTTTATTTCTTAGGCTTATTCAGAGTTTGGAGCGTGTGAGAAAGATACTGAGCTATACTAAAGTGTGCACTGAATGTATAAATACTATTGGAACACGAATGTTTTCTTGTCTTTATTTTCTTTCGTGACTATACCTTTTTTTTTGTTTTAGAGTTGGGTTCGGGGCAGAGATTTTCTGGATAAGATACTATTGGATGTGATTTTGAAATAAATCACTATCACTGCTATAAATTATACATTGAAAATGAAAACGTTTATATCTTTTATAAACTAATATGGAAAAAATAGGACAATCGATATACGTAACAATATTCGAATCGTACAATGTTAATATTTGTATTGTAATATAAATTATTTTCGATTCTACCACTAGTTCTATACATACGTAATTTAATTTTTATATCATAAAATAATTGATTCCAACAGATTATTTGAATTAACGTAGAATTTTAAATATATTAAAGGATAAAATTTATGTTTTAATTAAATTAATGTGAATTTTTTAAATAATAAATAATATAGAAACTATTTTTTTTTTTTTAATTAACATTTTACTAAATAATTCAAAAATGTCTTTCTCTTCCTTCTAAGTATAAATAAATAATTTTTAATGCCAAGTTTTATTAGTTTCATATTAACATTTAAATTTTACTGCTAGGTACAACTTAATCAATTTTAAATGGTAATATATACAAGTATTAAAATGTTTCCATTATAATTTGAATAATTAAAAAAGCAATTTTTTTAATTTCCACCAACTCCGACATTATACGCCGCAAAAATGTATCACGCGTATATGGTCATGTGCATGAAGTAAAGCTAAAAAATATATGGTTTTTTATTATTTCGTTAATTTTTTGAAATTATAAATAAACCTATGTTTAAAGACTCAATATTTCAACACAAAAGAAACTGTAAATACCTATTTAATATCTCTGTAAATATGATTTACTATTTTTTAGATCATTTTTTTTATATATATATATAATATATACTTGAACTATAAGTATTGTTGAAAAATGGCATTGTGTTAAACGACATTTATCATGGAAATTTCGAGATTATCTTACCAACAAAAGTGCATTTACATGTAAAAACTTTATGAAAAAATCTTAAGAAAATTAGACGAAGAAAGCGACAATGAAAAAACATCAAGACGTCATATTTTTCTCCTTATATGTACTATTATTTACTATTCTTTCAGAAATATAAATATTTATGTTGTTCGTTTTTATTTCTCTACATACTAGTACATTTATACATATTATTCAATCTAAATTTACTTTATTAGTCAAATGAAGTGCTCGTCGAACTTTTTATATTTAGCTGACACAATTTATTTTTTTTCCTAGATAAATAAATTAAATAAATTATATTCATGAAAACTCTAGTTATATTTGTACAATTTTAACTATAAAAGAATTAAAAACTTACTATACGAGTATTCTCATAGAAAAAAAAATTACACTTATTTCATGCTATTTTACTGCATACTTATAAACCCCTTAATGATTCACAACTATACTAAAAACTAAAAAAAAAATATTAGTATTATATTAATTTTTTATAAAATCATATTTAAGCACTAAAATGATTTAATGGAAATTATAAATAAAATATGTTTAATTTCATTATTCAAATATTTAATTGAAATTTTATTTGCTGATAGTTTGTTCAATTATATTATATTCTTATATACATACACAAAACAAAAAAAAATGAATAATAATATTAAGTATATTATATTCCGGATACTTATCTTAAATTATAATTACAATTTAAACTATACATATTATATTCTTAAACTATTACTAATTATAACTAAAAAAAAACAATCAACAGTAGGTAAATGCAAAAAATGCAAGCTAAATTTAAAGTTTGATGCGTATTAATTCTGAATATGTCATCAATCATCATCCCGTTACCTCTTAATGTCTGTAGGATAAAGAAGTACTATCATGAGCGTTTATACATATTCAATATCACCTTTCTGTTGTATTATATTTTTATAATTTTTATCCCCCCCCTCTTTTATTAAGTAAAATGGATTTTTGATATGGATCGTGACAAAAATACTTACATCAAATAACACCATAATATCATTGTATAATAATAATTGTCACTATTATGAAAGTATAATAAATAAAAATAATATTATAATGAATGTTATGTTGTGGTCGGTTAAACGCCATCTAGATAACTTGTGACGATAATATCCATTGTGTGTTAAAAACTACATTCACCACTAGATAACTCTGCTAAATCATACCTTCAACACTGGAAGCGTTTTTTAATAAAATTAATATAATAAGTTCACAGTAACTTATTAGATTTAGATTGAACAGTAAATAGTTTTTAAATAATTATATTATTACCAAATTTTCGTTGTTAAACAACAAAAATTACGTAGCAAGTATTTATTGTATAATAGCTTATTACTTACACATTACTTATTACAATTATGTTAAATATTTATAATATTTACCTATATCTAAAAGGTTAATTAATATTTTTATAAATCATAATAGTGTGTTAATTCATTAACGATTCTAAAAGACCGATTTTGGATAAGATAAAATTAGTAAAATTACCTTATACAAAATGTATTTATAATGGATGATCGATAACTACATGTTAAAGCAATAATATATCGTTGTAATCCTATAAAAAGTTCGGTTGAAACTATACCAGCTGACGTGTCTTCAATACTTATTGACGAAAGTCGAAAGTTGATTCTCCTTATTACGCTTAGGGAAACAACTAAATCAATTTAAAAATACACTCTTCAAAGTACCATATTATACAATAGCTTACCTACCTTTATTAAAAATAGTATATGAAACTTTTAGAACCCATAAAAAATAACTATCAGAAAAATATAATAAAAATTATTATTGTAAAACAAATATATTTCTAGCTTTAAACATCATCAGTTAAAAATCGATTATAAATGTTAAACAAAAATTATGGACACATTTTTTTCAGATAACCGTTATAACTTGTAAAAGTAATTAGTAAATAATTAAACTATATTTAAAAACATATTTATAGCTTAATTTAATAAACACTCAAGTCTAAATGTTTTTATAGTTTAATATTAGATTATACTGATTTTGCATTTTAGGAGAATTACATTAGTTTCATGAATATAAACACAATTAATCAAATTAGTTTTTATAGAAATTCTAAAGGGTCATATCTTATAAATTTTTTAAAAGACGAACTTATGTATGAATGCAACCGACAAAAATACTTTTATTGAGAAAGGTTACATGATTAATGACTTGGTTAGTTGCTTATAAATGTATAATGTTCTATAGAGGTCACTAATGTGTCCAAAATGTGTGAAATAATTTAATGGTCTTAATTTTTTCAGTATAAAAACATTTTATTAATTACTTTTATCATAAACGAATTATAATTAGAATGATTCTTTAACAAATATAATAATTCTTTTAGTCTTATAGAAAATAATAATAGTAAAATTAAAAGCCGTATCAACTAAAATGCTATAGTGATTAATACTTTATTAATTTATATACTATACCCAAGAATTAGTATATGACTCATTATACAATCATTGATATTATAATAAAATTTCACAAAATAAATAGTTTTCGATTAGAACATTTAAAACATAAATTCTAAAGCCTTTCAATTAAATATGTTTAATATACATATTATATATTTATGTGTAAAATTATAATATAATACAGTATACCGTTCCAACAGCGAATATAAATGCAGGAATCGTGAACTCCCTTATTATAATATTATAATTAATTAATCGAACCTTGATTATTAATTTGTATTTGCATTAACGATTGGAATATTCTGAGTGCATAGTGTGGTCGTCGGGCTTTTAGGTCAAGCGCACATCAATTTCGCCGACACGACATTTAAGTTTCAACAATGAACGCTCTAGTTGTTAAAATATAAATCCTGTACATATAAGGAAAATATACACACACACATATATATATATATATATATATATATATTTACATTAAATAAGCTTTAAACATTAAATTATAATTTATCGTACTACCCTTTATCGGCTTTATCACAATTTAGTCATTTAGCCATACTATCCAACTTATGACTTACGATATAACCAGCCATCATGTCATTAGACCTTAGTACCTATGCAAGACTGAGCAATTAACAATTTAATATATTAAGGTTAAATTAAAAGTTTAGCTACCAAACATGATTTATCTACTAACCTAGTTTTATGTAATTAAACTTAATAAATAACGAGTTAATTTTTAATTGAGTTATGTTTAAGTTTATTAATAGGTAATTATTAAACCCCTGCAATCGTAAATTCATCAGTCATCACTAATTAATTAATTTTTTCACATACTTTTACAGGGGTATTAGCTAATCAAAAAAATCATTCGGTTAATTTTTTAATTTTAGCCTGATTAAAACTATTTAATAATCTACTCTGTAGCATTGCTTACTTTTCTATAAAAAAAAAAATAATAATCTTACCGTGAGCTCAGAATCAAAAAAGTTCTATAGAATATATCACAAAATATCAAATTTTACCGAATTTCAAACTAACATACCTAGTATCAGGGCCTAAAATACTGTATTCCCTGACACACTTTGTGTCCCCTCAAAATCAGAGTGAGATCCCTGAATGACAAATGTGTGTCCCAAGTTTTATAACGTGTTTTTAGTTTTTATTGCAGAAATAAGTAATAATAACATATAATTAGGAATTTAAACACAATTTAAAATATTTTGAACTTATTGTTGTATTTTTTTTTTTTTTAGTCCAGTATCATATAAATAATATTGTTGTGACAGGTAAGTAGTACATAAAAGCGGGGAGATTTTGGAAGTTATAACCTCCAGATTTTTTTTGCTATAGAAATCTGTCAATACCCAAAGGTAATAGTTAAATTAATAAGTGTGTCCCCTGAAATTAGATGTATTTTAGGCCCTGCCTAGTATTATCAGTTATCACTATTATATTCTTTCATAATGAATTTCATATTTAAAGATTAACTAGGTTTTTCTGAGTTATTTGTGTCATTTTGGTTAATAAAAAAAAAACGAATGTACAAAAATAACCTTTATATAAAAATGTTCAACTAAAACCCAAAAAGATCTACAGATAGAACCTTTTGGTTGTAAATATATTTTTTATAGATAAAATTCCTTTGAAATGTTTTGTTCCAAAGTAAATGTATGTTTCCCGGAAAAAATAATTTAGTTAAACAAAAGAGAATGTGACGTTAAATTAAAACCAAAATAATATGACGGTACTATAACTTATAGAATTTTTAATCTCGTTTATAAATATATAATAATGGCTGATATCGTTTTATCATACTATTATTGTATGGTTAAAATAATGAATATACCTAAGTATATGTATATGAGATAAAGTACTTTTTGATTATCACTAATTTATTCCATTATATAGATATAAAATCTATTGGTTTAAACACTGTAAATCAGGGGTCTCCAAACTTTTTTGTTCGAGAACTATAAAAAAAAATTAAAGGCTCTTAGTTACCTAAGCAAAATTGCGAAAGACCATATAATATATAATTATAAAATGTATACTAAATTATGAGGCACTTAGTAAATATCTGGCATATGCAACACACAACACAATATAATGAGGAATTGAGGAGTGCATACAATAACGCCAATAACCATTTATGATATTAAATATATATTTTCAAATTTATTGTCGTCGTTCGGAGAGCTGAGTAAGACTTGTTGATGTGCTGGATGCAGCCTATCTATATATATACTATGTATTTTTGGAGATTCTCTGCTGTAAACAGTTAAGTTCGAAAGATTTTATTTAGATCATTATATTAAATAGTATAGGTTAGGTTAGGTTAGGTTAGGTACTGAAGTACTTATAAATTGTATTGATTTAAAGCTCTTGTTAACTCTTTAATATATGAAAATGGTTGTTTGTGGACTTGCATTTTACATAGAGTATTAATAATTAAATCAGTATAATATGTAAAAAATAGTTGATTTAAAAAATTAATTTAATGTTTTTAGTGTGAAAAATTATTGTTAAAAATTAGCGAGTGAAAAAATGTAAATCATTATTAATCTAATTTAATAAGTAATACTATATCAGAATCCCGAAGTCGATTTTCATAACTAATTTGTTACTTCATAGTCTCACGTCCAAATATTTATAAATAATCCAGCAATATTTTTATTTAGTAATTAAACGGCTAAAACATATAATTTGGACTAAGAATAAAAGGAATTTAAATAACATCAATTTAGCCATGCAAAATTTTCTGTCGAACAAAAATTTTTCAAACCATTATTTTTGTTACACAAAGCATTTATCTCTCAAGTCAGCGCATAAAACACGATTTACATATTATTGTATTATAGGTATTAAAAAAAAAAATTAAAAACATTCATCTTTAGACAGCTTCCTTTGATGGTCGATCAAATATTGTTTTCCGAACAGAATATACAGTACCGCAAAATATAATATAAATTATTAAAATGCTTTATTAATTTGGATTCGTAAAAAGGAAGTGCTAAAACGGAAGCGGCCGTGTAGCGAATCGTCGTCTGCTGCGCAACGATAATGCAATTCTGAAAGAATAATCGTCGTCACGCGTAGGCGTAACGTTTTTCATGTTATCCATTACATCTGTATCTTCGACGTGTACGTTTTTAAAAGCGCTACAACAACGCAATATTATAATAATGATGTATCGGTGCAACATAGAGCGATAGTTTTTCAATGTTGTTTAATAATTCAACTAATTTATACGGCCGTTGAGAATGAGGAATAACTGCTGTAAATGGATGAATTATAATTTATAATAATATAATTATTGTCTACACACCGACACTATAGTGGCGTGTTCAGAGGGAAGAGGATAGGGGTTAAATTCCCTTCCATCATATTTTTTCTCAGGTAATCGCATTTATATTAGAGTTATTATTGCACACCTACTAGTTATAATGTCTCCTTCCTCCGCCAAATCAAAAATCACATGGAGTGGTAAGTAATACCTACGTATTTCAGCTACTTTTCTGCACTGACGTCCGACACTATTTATTAATATTTACGCCTTGAATAGCTGTAGTGCTAATAATAATATTTTTAGATACATTAAAATAGCAAGTCAGGAAGGATTAGGGTTTTACATAACTAAACAATATTATCTTGAAATTAAAACAAACTTAAAAATTAAAATATATTTCGAACTGTTTATACACGTTAGGCAATTACTTAAAACTAAGTATGATATATACTTCAAAAACCTATAAAATTGCAAAATAAAAATATTATTTTTTTTGTATTTTCTTGTGGCATACTGGCATCTGCTGCGTCAAATGTCAAAATTTGAATACTCTGCAGACAAAATTCAAATTTCTATAAAATACTAAGACTTATTATTTATAATATATTCTCTCAATATACCTATTATTATATGCGTGCGTAACACCAAGACCGCAAATTATTTTAAACCGTATAAATCATATTAGAATATTACAAGATAATATCGCTCGGCAATTGATGTTGTTAAAAACGTATAGTATAATATGAGTGTTCGGGCAACTGCCGAATATTTTTTTGTTTTTTCTTCTGCGCGCGTACAAGTATCCACCTGCAGACGCGGCAATATCATTTTCGACTTTTACGATTGGACGTGGGTGTGCTCAAACCGGAAACGTCATCGATTTACTCGAAGATTTTCGAGAACAGCAGGCTCCCCGGTGAACTTCAAAACCATAACGGGAGAACGCGTATGTCATTGGCGGAAGTTACACAGGTACGCGTAGTGTATCATGCGACAGAGACCGGTGTAATAATAGGTACATACTACATGCGTTCGTTCGTGACATTGAAAATACGCACCGTCGTGGTCGTCGTGCCTAAACGAGAAGAAAACAAAACGCGTGCCGCGTGCGTATTTGTTTATAAAAACAGGTATACAGAGCGATTCAACAAAACATGTTCATCCTTTATTTTTTTAATAAATAATTGACGAATTCATTCAAATTTGGAACTTTAAAATAAACTTAAAAACCTCATTATCAAATTATCAATTTTTTATATTACAAAATTGCTTTGTGACGATATAAACTTCTGATTTTTAAATGAGAACCCTTTTATCTATACTGCAAATTATTTAGTAGATAATTTAAACCGTTTCGATGTACTTACCTAATTCAAAATGTTTATAATGTGTTTCTCAATTAATAAAATGTATAAACTAAGGACAATAGTCCTTAAAAATGGTTTTGCAAGGACATAAATTAAATGTATTGTTAGTTCAAGAATTTATTATAGTTAGACCATTATTTTTACAAAAACTATAAATGTTGATAGATTAATACTGATAACAACAATTTATCTCCTATATCTTCCAAACCCATCATCATAATAAATCGTGTATCCCTAGTACACAAAATTAAACAACTAAAAAACTACTCGTTTGAATATTTCAAGACGTTAACATTTTCAGGAAAATTATTTGCTAAATAATTTACAGCACGAGACGGTGCAGGTTCTCATTCGAAAAACCGAAGTTCTTATACTCCTCAACTAGTACTAAAAATTTCAAGTATTTGAAAATAGCGTCTATGAATGTATTATTTAGGAATTCCAAAAATCAGATTTTAAATAATTAAATTATTGAAAGAGGAAACGGGGAGAAGGGATACTTGGTGAATCGTCCTGTATAATCATATAGTTCTATACAGTAAAACACAGACTACGTGGTATATTCCGAGTGAGAAATACTATAGGTATGTACACGTATTTCGAGTCGGACCCCTAGGCCGGCGCTGCACGAGACTATCGGCGCGTTTAAGGCATAATTATTGAGCCGGTCCACGTTTGGGAACCAGTCGAATTGCCTCTTGCAAAGACCGTGTACGTGTGTGTGTGTGTGTGTGTGTGTGTGTGTGTGTGTGTGTGTGTGTGTGTGTGTGTGTGTGTGTGTGTGTACGTGTAGGTACAGCGCATAATGCGTGTAATTGTGTAATGCCTATTATACGTATACGTATGTCATACCGCATTTCTGCGTAAATATCATTAACATTGTGATTAGTGGTAGTGGTAGTGGTAGTGGTAGCAGCAGCAGCAGCAGCAGCAGTAGTAGTGTATAGTAATAGTTTAAAGAGCCGCTGAAGTCTCTTCCTCCGTCGTCCGATATGGATCGCTCCATAGTTGGCGGTCCCAATGTCAATAATATTATTCAGTGTCGAAAACCGACATCGGCGACGGACGCGGACGGGGTCAAGACCGACCAAAACGCGGTCGCCGCCAGCCACCGTAATAGTATCTTCGCCGGTCGGGCGCGCGGAGTAAGTCCCCAGCCGATCTGCACGAACAGGGAAACGTATAATACTACATAATATAATGTAATATCCCATACTCAGGCGTGTGTATATTATTATGTTATGATTTTAATAATATGATAATATCCTGCACACTCATTGCTTCCTCGTAACAATGACGAGGAAAAAAAATGTTCATATACGATTTTAAAATATATATATATATTATTATAATAATATACCATCGTATATACATGTATACCTTTCTATGTGCAGTGCGTTTTCTATCCGTTCGTATTATGTTTCTCTATTGTATCTTCCGAAAAAAAAAATTA
Organism: Rhopalosiphum padi; assembly: GCF_020882245.1. NCBI lineage: Eukaryota > Metazoa > Arthropoda > Insecta > Hemiptera > Aphididae > Rhopalosiphum > Rhopalosiphum padi. Next base: position 47,524,602 of record NC_083600.1, on the reverse strand, counting down.
ATATATAACATAATATTATATTATTATATTGTGTACATACTGTGGCTATGGTGCATATACTACACGCATATAAAATAATAACTCGAGTACAGGTATATATGGACGTGGAAGAGACGTTACGACGACAACGATTCGCCAAAGGGCATATGTACATAATACATTCCTAAGAACTGCTAGCACATAATATAATATAAATGTATAATAATATTTCGCGAAAACGAATTCCACCGTTTTAATTTTAAATGCTCTTTTTTATTATTTTTATTAATATTTCCACGTTACATATTTAAAAATTGCTACCGTGTTCATATTTTATGAACCGAGGGTGAATGGTGCACAGGATAGTTGTGTTTTTAAATTAACTTTTGGCTCATAATATATTTTTTGTATCTATAGGTTTCAATGACCTGTATAATTTTCTATATTTTTTTATAACGATAACCACATTTCAAAATATTATACTATGCAGAAACAATGAAACGGTAAAAAATGTTTGTCTCAAAATATTTATTTATTTATTTTCAAAAGATATCCATTACGTTTTCACGGGCCATTCATTTGGCAATATTATTATTATTATTATTATAGTTTATTACCATATCATTGATTTGTATTAGGTACCTAAAAATTAATATATACTTATACTGTAAAAGTAAAATAGCAATAAACGCGTGACGTTTCAGTAAATCAGCGGTTTGCATATGTCAGATACGAAATATATTTTACAGTATTTAGTTACCAAGGCACTACACACACTAAAGCTATATACATAGGTACATATAGCTATAACGCGAGTAAGTGATAGCCTAGAGCTGTTAACCTAATTCAACCTTTTGTTGTTGATAAATTTAGATAAATTTGTATATTTCGTGTCACGAAAATATTATATTACATACCAGTAATTCCGCATACATATAATATTTAAGTGTTATTTATGAAGTAAAAGGTGAAAATCATTTTTTTTTTTTTTATACATATATAATAAGAAAGGGATAACAGCAGTTAACAATACACATATTCAGCCAGAGGCAACCTCGAAATGTATACACATCATCAATCCCGTGTACATCAAAACCAACTTTAAACAAATTATTGATATTATCAGAAGTATTTAAAAAAAATAAAAACGCGATATTACGTGAAGTTGTTGGACTTTCTAAAATGAACGAGTGGTTTATAAACATAATTTTAATTGTTTTTGTTATCGGTCCAATAGAACAATATTTCCAAATAAAACTTCCCATATTTATAGCCAAAGGCTGGTGAACATAATATATTACGTGTGCTTGTGATTAAATTTAACAGCTCGTGTGAAATTATAGCGAAACTTTTAGTTTAGTAAATTATTAGCAAATACAAAAACGTATATTAAATATTTCACCAATTATTTACTAAAATTACAAATGAAAGGAGATTATTCTGTTCTGTTTTTAATGATTAATTAGTAATTATTAATATGCTAACATTAGTAGAAAGGTAATAAATCATAAAAGTTAATTTTACATACCGAAAATCAATTTATTGTATTTTGACACATTTACATTTTTAGCAGAATAGATGACACTTATGAATAACCTTATGATATTTTTATCACATTCGATATGGAACCACGTTCATTAAACAAACATCACCATTAATTTTCATCGGAACGAAGTAGAAAAAATATAAATAGGTACCTAAAGGCTATTGGCATATATTTTATAAAATCAATTTTCAAATATGAAATATAATTGTTCGTGTCCATTTTTATTATAATTTTAATGGCGCACAACGTAATATCATTTGGAGTTGTACCTACGTAAAATATATTACACGAAATAATATCCGCACGCGCGTGCCTATAGATAGTAACCTAACTACCTAACAATATTTAAAGTTTTAACTATTTGTACAAATACAATAAAAAAAAACGTGAAATGCTTCGATATTATAATATTCAATATTATACAATTAGCATATTGTTATGATTATAGTACGCGCGTCTATATATATACAGTTCACTAACCTCGTTTAGCACAAAAAGACACAAATGTGGCATTATAAATATTCCTCAATTATCTTTCGGCTCATAGGATAGTGTTATATTGCGATTATTACGAGGAACTGCCATCAAAATCATTTTATTGGTCCGTCGCGAAGCCATTGTTATCTGATGAATATCGTGTGTTTAATGAAATGCATAATCAAATTTAATGGTTTTCGGATATAATCGTTATACCCATTGTTTTTATCGTATTCTAATTTCGCACGCATTTCTTATTTGTTTGACTAGACGCAAGAGTCACGATTCAGTATCTTAAATTTTGAACGACCGTTTTCAATGGACCATTGTATTCCGTACAATATATACATTTTACGGGTATATATACACACGAACTTATTTAAGAACAAACGCAAGTGCCGAGTATTTTTATAAGGTTGAAATAATAAAAATAAAAGTATAATGTCGTTGCACATACTTGTTTACTATTCGCCACCGAGAAAACATTACTTAAGAATTACCTCTTATCTATAGAGTATGTACTACGAAGTACGAATAAAATCTAAACCCTTAAAAATATTTTTATACATAAATAGAACAAACCTAACGTGATAGCATCATTATAACGCTAAAATAAACACCAAATCAATCTATTTCGATTTAAAATAAGCATCAACTATTTTCCATTGCAGTTAAATTTATTTGTACCAAGTTTAATAATTTAAAAAAAAGATCTCATAAAAAAACACAGGCGAAACAACACATATTATTATATTCGACCACGCTGAACAAAATCACTATTGTAAAACGAATTCATTCTTCTATAGACGCTTTAGCTTACGAAAAGTGTCCGTAAATGGATATCTTAAATTGAATTCGTCGTGAGCATTGTTCAACACCCTAATTTGTGAAAATGTTTATTTTATTTGTTTTTATCTTATCCACAATTAAGACTGAACGGCACATAGCAGAAGCTGTTTTTCAATTTTTTTACTAGTTTCCGAGTTAAAAAAAAAAACTATCGAAAATGTTTGATGGAATAGGTATAACTTGCAAGCAAGCTTATTTTTAAACATATCCAACTCAAAATTACTTTTTCTCGTATTATTCATTTTAAATTTAAAATCACAATATTGCACCACTTTCTTGTGTAAATGTGAGCAAAACGATAGATAAATATATCTCTATCCGTCGTATCATGTCCATCTCTTTTTATAATTTTTATGTTAAAAATATGAACTGAACTTGACTATATATAAAATTTAACATAAATTATTTTGATTAATAAATTGTTGTATTATTTTATTGTTAATTAAATAAGCAAAGAGAATATTTTGGTTTTTATTATATTTTATAGATATTTTAAACATAAATTAATTAGCTATGAATACGTTAAAATAGTTGTTTTAATTTAAAAAAAAAAAATAATACATTTTTTTCATCAAATAAAAAACAACAACCTGAATAACTCTGCTTATATGTCACATATCACATACTATATTTAGAGCTTATGAGATAAAAAAAATTACTAATTATTAAACGACCTGAATACCATTACCAAAATCAAATATGTATCATAAATAATTAACAAATCATAATAACACATAAACAAATGATCGATATGCTTATAGTTTGATGTCAATTGTAAGACCTCGGTATGCGTAACTTGGAGATATATACTATTCAAGGTTATTGTCAAATATATTTTCTTGATAGCAAATCATCTTTGTACGCCCTTTAAGCATCCGCTGCAGTTATTTTTAATATTATTTTATTTACTTTTATACATTTATATATTTTTTTAAGCGCACGTCGCTACTTTTGTGGTTGGCCAAGACATTCCTTATAAAGTTATGTTGGCGAAAAAACGCACATTTGCCGTCCCACGTCCTAAAATGGATACAAAATCTTATACATTTATTCTAAATCAAGGCTCTCGACGTTCCTGTAATGTTATTTTTTATTAATTTTTTTATCCTATTATTGAGTATCAAGGACGAACCGTCGGTACAATGATAGTGTTGACGGAAGTATATAGAAGAAAACTGGGAAATTGATGTACCTATCATATGTGTAAGCCTGAATCGTTTTAATTCTATTATATTCTGTGAAAAAAATTACCGCATAATATTTTTTTATTAAAAATAATTCATAAATATTGAACTTCTTCATTACAAAAAGTTATAAAACTTCCTAAAACAACAGTATATGCATAATATTCCGATATTTATTTATATAGCTACTCATAAAACGAAAATGACACAGAATACAAATGTAAATTATAAACTTAAATTAAACAATTACTACAGATATTGAATTAAATATGCATTTTATTTTTATTTCTTTTACAATTCTGTAAATATTTGCAAACTTTGATGTCGCTATTATATTTTTAATTTGTTTATAATATTTTTTAATATATTAATATTTGATTATATTAATATATGATTACAATAAATTATTATTTATTTAATTCAATACATTACATCTTATACTTCTATAATAAATTATGTCGGTTCAGAAGAGAGAATGCAAAATGAATACCATTATAAAACTATTATATAGAACATAGAATCAATATAACAACTATTAATAAGTAATATACGATTTACCAACATTGTCGAAATTATAACAATGTATACTTTATATTGAATTTATAAGTTTATTTATTTTAAGTATTGTTATTTAATTTAAACCTAAAATCACTCTCTAAATTAAAAATACCTATTACGGTACATGTAATTACATTATTATTAAAAATATTATCTTCATACAATTTTTTATTTTATTTATACCTAAAACCTAAATTGATATTTTATGTAAAAATCATAATTGTTTATGTACATTGAGAAATTAAACTTATAAATTATAACATAAAGATATTAAACTATTAAAAAATACTCTATATTATACTAAACAATTGTTAACATTAATATATTTTAAAAATGTATTATCTTAGATTCCTAATCCACTCACGTAAAAATACTTAATACATATTTAATAATATGATATATTCCTAATATGTCGACTACCCTGAAATTAAAAAAGAATCAAGTTTCTAATTCTAATATTTTTGCGTGTTTTTATAGCATTCTTAAACACTCTGCAGACATATACGTCAAAAATATGTGTTCTTGATTATATTTTTATGACAGGAAAATAATAACCAAGAATTTGTGGAACTAATATCTATATAATTTAAGATGTTGGCATAGTATTAGAAATCTTTACCTAATATGGTAAAACTTTCAAAACCCCTGTCAATTAAAAAAATAACACTCGACATAAGTATGACAAATATAGTATCTTATACATATATTATTAAATAATAAATACTACACACAAAGTTGACATAATTATGTCACTTTATATTCAAAATAGTATGTTGTTCAATACATAAATAAAGATTATTTATGCTTTTTGGGTACCTAGTACATTTATAACGAAAAAAAATAATCAAACAAAAGTTTAAATAAATATAATTTTATACAGCGATATGATGAGAATATATAAATATTATCAAAAGTCGTTTAAGTAATTTAAATGATATAATGTTTTTATATTTTGAACAACTTTTCTATTACATGACCTTTCTACATGCAATTCAGTTAATACAAATATCCGATTCTTATGAATTTATTATAACATAATATTATTATTTAAATAATGTATGTAGGTAGTAGGTACCTATACAATTATGATTTATAAGGGTTTCAGTGTTTTACAGCACAATAGGTATGCCAATTATAATTTACAGAATTCCAAGCAAAAATGCCGTGAGAAACATCAACACAACACACAGGAAAATACAATGAAGTTAATAACTCCTTCTGTAGAAATAAAAACTAAATAACTAATAACAAAAATAACTGTTGTTATTTATTTTAATAGAAATGAATGATGTAACCAAGTCAAGTTCAATAAATGTTTTCGGTTTAACTGTTAGTGCATCCATAAATATTAGCGTATAATTACCTATTATACAATTAAATTTACGATGACATAGCAGATAACTGAGATAACTGTATAAAAGCACACTAATAAACAAATGAATAATTCTCTACATAACTACTATGCCGGTAAAAAAATTACTAATTATTATTTATATAAGTTCTTAATTCGTATCGAAATAAAAATTAGGAAAAACACGCAAAATAAAACTAACAAAATGAAATAATTACAGCAACATTTCATATTCCAAATGGCGTGTTGAAAGAGAGCCAGAAAGTACTAAGTTAATAAGTAGTAAATTAATAATTATACCCAAAAAAAAGCTATTTTTCCTAAGCGAAACGATGAACCTACTGATTTTACAATACTGTTTGTAAATTTTTATAACACTTATTACCAGATATAAATTCTTCGATCTGCAACTTAGAAAATGATTTCAGGTAAAAAATTAACTTGAGTAGATTTTTTTTAGAGTCAAAAGTACCTAAACATTCCAAGTACTTACCAAAATAAAAATATTTTTTACTTCAAAACTAATATAATTTTTAATTTTCATTCCATAGACTTGAAAATTGAATATAATAATTCCTTAGTGCTCATGTAGCAATTTAGAAATATAAAAAGTGTGTGACCACAATTAATTATATGTCTTTCTTTTAAATTCAGAATGCTCAGATATTAACAAATTTTATAAAATGTACCTACTTACCTATTATTTTATTTATTTTATTTTAACACATTAAGTACCCAAGGTATTAGCTTTACCAACATATGAAACCTACAATATTTTGGGAAAAAATAGTTAAACTACAGTTATTAGCCTAACTATATCTTATTAATAAATAATAATTGAAAAATAAATTATAGAATATCTTTAGCATTATATGCTGACATAATGACACACCGTCTTTGCTCAGAATGGTTGTTCGTACGCAATGATTTATAATTGAATTAAAGTTCAACACTTCCATTACAGTATGACCTAAGGAACTCGATGATGAGGTACCTACTCGGCAATAATTGTTATTACTATTGCATAAACAGTATAGTGAATTCTTCTATTTTTGTCTTATCTTGTAACGAGAAACTTAATTTAGTAACCTTTTATACGTGTACGCTACCCAACACGATGCACATTCTCTCGCAGGTGGGACGGAAAGTGGGTGCAAAATTATAATGCACCTACTTAGATTTGTGAGCAGTCCTTATGTTGTTATTAAAGTATATAATAAGAACGATTTTATTGTCACAGAAGACAGAACCACTCAACCTCTACTATATCCAAAATCCACAGCACTTTAGTCCCTATTATACCAATAGTAATAATAATTATAACCTTAAATGTATAGCAAATAATGTTAATAACGCAAATTGAATTAATTGCTCAACATGTATAAAAATATTTTGTAAAATATTAAAGCGATGGTAAACTAATTAATTCAAGATAACGTAGTACTCGCATTTTTGTCTTATTAACGCATATTAATCATAATATAATTATTATTATTATTATTCATATTATTCATATCATATGAAAATGTATCAAATTATGTTATTAAGGCAGTTCAAATTTTGTATTAATAAGTAAAGTTTTAGACTTAATTGACCTATTATTCAACTTAAAGGTAAGAACTTTCTCTGTGTTCTCTCGTCATTAGATGTTAATGATATTTTCATTTTTAAGCAAAATATGGGTGTGTAAAATAGTCAAATTTAAAAAATCTCATAACACAATAAAAAAAAACTAAAATATTGTAAAAAATAAATAAAAGAATATTAATAATGATCTTACCTTTAAATTTGATGTTAGGTCTACTTAGTCTAATATTAGATCTAATTACACAAAAATTGAAGTATAGTGGATATAAGTTGAAGTATAAGACAAAACAAGTATAGTGGGTGTGACGTCCTCTTAAGGTTTAATCGCTATTGTAAAATAACAAATACGACAAAAACACGAAATAGACGAAAATTTCCAACCAAGCAATATATTTTGTAATCAAAATATATCTGTATCTATATTATGCTATCTACCTATTAAAATAATAAGCACTCATCAAATCATTTTTTTAAACGATTTTCTTATTCGTTGAAAATTTTATATAACTAATATACACAAAATTAAAAATTCACACGCACATTATTTGATTACAGAGCAAATATTTTATTCGTGTTGAACTGGAACGAAAAAGAAAAATCTCTTAACAGAACACATAGCAAGACCACCTAATGTTGTTTATTTATTTGTATGCATAATGTCTAATTATGTATAATATTATATAAATTATAATAACTACCTCCATTATAGTGTTTCTATTTACGAAAACGTACCAAGTCAATAAGTCAAAAAATTGGTTTTTAAGATTAATATTGTATGAAAATACAAATATATACCATTTAGATATAGGTATATGCTATAACTCATTAAACATTAAGCCTAATTATGCCAATTATAGAGAAAAATATGTAGGAATATTCGGACACATATTTTGATGTTTACCTATACATCATTCTAGAAAGCTTATTTCCAAAACCAGAATACTTTTTACTTGAAATAATACATTAAGACCATATATTATCCAGACCGAGAAAAACTGACTTACGCGATCAGGGGAGTCATCGAGTACACGTGGTTTTGCCCCTCTACTCTCCACCAATAATAATGTCGTTTACACACGGAAAATATGAACGGTTTACAGACGTGAAGACATTCCAAAATGATTCGCAACCAGTAATTTTTTTTTTGACCACATACGTGACATAGATACTCATCAAACGTCCACTGGCACATATTAAATTACTAATATCAGGCGATTTACATCGTGGGGTGTTAAGAGGCTTTACAGTCGACAATATTATTATCATTATTATCATCGACGGAATCTGTTGTGGCTGAATCGGTTTTGAAGCAAAAATGATCGTCTCATAAATTATTAACAACTCATCGTTATCATAGACAATAGTATTATTATACGTAACTATATAATAGCTATGGAACGGACACTACTACAATATTAATATTCTGCACGCGCTATTTTTTTTTATATAGTATAGGGAGAAGAGAGATAAACGTAGTTTACTGTAATAGAGTATATATACAGTATAATATAGTATATTTATATACGTTGGATACGTCTTTCTCTTTCTCGCACGATATGACGTGCGTAATTGCTTAATATTTATTATTTAAACAATCGTCATTCACCCGCATAATACATTATAATACCCATATTTTGATAACCTCAAATGACCAATCCGTTCACTTTATCTAAAAATACTTTTAATATAAATATAAAAATAAAGGTAAGTGGGAACCACTCTGCTGTACATATTTTGGTGTCGAGTGGGTCACAAATCACAATTATAATTATTATAACCTATTGTAGGTGTGTTAAATTTGAATTCAATGATAAACTATCATTGTATACGAAAAATAATTTTAAGCGTAAACAATCTGTCAGCCTATATCACCGAACCATATGTTTTTTTTTACATAACTATTTAAGTCATTTATTTTACTTTTAGTATTATTTATAGTAGGTTGATATTTTTCCGAAAATATTGCATTTATTATAATAGTAGTATTTAATTATTATAATAATATATAATTAAACCATATTATTATATCAACTTATAAAACATAACATTTAATTACATCTTTCTGTAAATACCATAAAACAATAAAAATAGATACCTAGTATTTATAAATAAATAATATTTTAAAATAAATCAACAATTTTATTTCGTATAATAAAATATTTAACATATTATCGTTTTTTATTATTTAAATAAGTAATTTCGTCCGAATTAGAACTTAAAATTTCTATAAAAAATAATTGTCTTTATATATTTTTTAAATGTTGTGGTTTCAGTATGAACTACTTATGAAGTTATGAATAATCTTGTATTATACGTTTCCAAAACTTAGACACTAAAAGAAAATTCTAACTTTAAACGCTTATAAAAATATATTGTAACTCTAAAGTAAATAAGTAAGAGTAAGTATTATATAAGTTTTCGGTATTTTTTTAATCGAGAAACTAACAACTTATGACAAATTTTGTATTAAATGTATAAGCATTTCTACCCAGCAAATTAATCGACATTTTTAAAAACTTAAAAACTAAAAACTTTTTATGTCTATAAATATTTTAAAAGTAGTCGAAATATTATGAAAATTTTATTGTAAATAGAAAACAATAATAAAAACATTTGAAGAAAATTTCAAGTATCTATTATACGTATGATTCTTCGTTTTTGAGTTACATAATAATTGGATTTGTATAAAAAAATTCTGTTTTATCTTAATTTTTTATTTATTTTTCTCAATTTTAAAAATAAGTACTGGGAATTATTAAGTTTGACCTCTTCAAAGTGCAAACAGTCATATTCAATTGTCATAAATCAATGATAAAAAAAAAAATAATATTATGATGTACAATACACCACATTGTAATACTACAACATTAATTGGGAATTTTAGATTTTGTCAATAAAGTATCTTTTTTTAGTACATTCCAAGTATGATGTTATTTTAAATGTTCTTTATACATAATAATAATTATAACCACCCTTGGAATTCCTCGTAAAGAATTACAATCAAAGTTCAACTATAAACTAACATATATAATTAATCCAAAAATATGTAAAACAAATATTAATTTAAAATAATAATTATGCGAAGATATCTTTATAGTAAAATATTACTTATAAGTTATAACACTTATAACTTATAAGCAATAAGCATAGTATAATATATTCGACTCAAATTAAAATAAACTGGTTATATTGTTTAATGTGTATTTTTGATTAAATAAAATGTAATGAAAATAGGTTAATAACCTCTATTGTTGAAGCTAAAAATTAAATTAAAAAATATGTCACATTTTATATTTTTATACTTTTTCTTGTGCTTCACTTATTCCAGTAAAAATAAGTTACATGAATAAACAAAATGTTTGTAATCAAAATAAATAAATTTAAATTATTTCTCAACATTTTGATTTTATAGTCAATCTAATTTTTTTTTAATTTCATACCAACTTACCGTATTAATGATAGTAACTAAATTAATTTTTTTTTAATTTAAAAAAGTAATACATTTTGACACATTTCTCGAATAGTCATCTTGTAATAAGGTACATCATTAAAATGTCTAAGTTTAAAATTAAAAAATTCTTATAACTTAACCTTATTATAAAATATTATATAGTATTATTAAACTAATCTTTTTACATTCTAATTTTTAATAAACCTGTAACTCAAATATGTAATTAATCAAAACTAAAATCGTCCAACGTCCAAGTCAACATAATTTCTACATTACCATAATATTATTATTATACTAGTTATACTCATCATATAGTGAAATTTTGACTATAATAAACCAACATATTACATTATAGTTATTTTATTATTATACTAATTATATGTTCAAATTAATTTTTCACTACATCTAGTAGACTTGCGTAAACGACTTATAAATAATTGCATAATTAAATTATTACAGCAATTACACTTAATTAAAGTGTATTTATAATAATATTTTGAAATTATTTGTTTGTTTATACTTTTTACACTTATATTATACAAAATTAATAAACAGTGTACAGTGTACAAAACCAGTAGAGGCAGAATTATGTCACCGTGATCCGTCCTTATAGCTTTAATTCCAGAAAATAACTGGTGACTGGTTAGTTAAGTTTTAATGTAATATAATAATTATACTTATAAGTACAAATACGACCAGCAAGTAAAATTTTTTTAATTTTCAATTAAATTTCAAACAAATTGCTCTAAACAAGTTCTACTAGCCTATTTAACTCAACCCGAGGCGCCGGCTACGTCATTGTTAAACCACCGAGAAAAATTGTTTCCAAAGATTCGGGGAAACGATAAAATTCTTGTTTCGTTACCACTGTAAATGATAGCTCTCGCGTTCATTCCTATAAATATATTATATATATAATATTCGTTATATATTTTTGCCTTGAGGCACATTTTCGTTTTTTATACATAATAAGTACCTAAGTGCCTCATACTGTCGTCTTCACTGCTGAGCAAAAAATAAAAAATATATATTATACATATCTATTTTACAACAATATTATAAAAATAAAATGAGAAGCCATCTTAAAGGTATATACTATATATAATGCAGTTGCGCACTACTCACTCGAACAATATACGAAAATAACTAGCAGGTGGTGTGTTTTATTGTAAATTGAGATGAATCGCTGGTGATTTGTCCGGAGTATTATAAATCAATTACGAATTAAAATATTGTCACGGCGTTTCGCTACACGGCCCGCGCTCAATTATTACGCGGCGTGTACCACGAGCGATTCGGTTCAGATAACTCTGAAGACATCGGTCCTAGGGCCTCCAGTGATTTACGATGCACACGAGTATGCTGTACGTGTCGTCTTTGGAGATATTATATTCGTGCGTACGAACTATATACTTTATTATTATTACGCCGTAAATTATGATACTTCGGTCTCGGCGAAAAAATCAAAACAAAAAAAATGAAATCTCACGATTTTTATTAGTAGCTGCAGTAGTGCTGTATATCGTATATTATGATATTAATATTATTATCGTTACAATCGCACACGTTGGTAGCCGAAGGAGGAATATCGATCGGCATGCGTACCTACATGATATAATATGAGAATATATAACCACTACGCTCATAGGCGCGCGGGCAGATTATATTAATGTGGCTGTACAGAGCATACCCACAAAATATTCGATTATACATGATATTACAGCCACCGTGTATATATATATATATATATGCATTGCGATATGTGATGTTGTTACGTCTCGTTACACGTCTACTCGCGGTATTTTGTCGGTACATTCGATTGCACACGGCCCTCCTCTGCGCGGCGGCGGCATCGCGCAACAGTGTACGTATATATTATACAGATAAACATCGCCGACCTGACAAACGACCGTCGAAATATACGGCGGTGCGATGCCTAGAACACGTGTATACCTATAATAGTAAACCTATAATATGTATATAATGAGTACGACGTATACTTGTGCGCATAAATTATCCCGACGATGTCGCAAAAACTCTGAGACGTATATTGGCCGAAACGATATTATATTATAAACAGTATATGTTATTATTATAATGTACCTGCGCAAGAGTTGACTTCTCTCCCTTCTCACCCCCCCCCCCCCCGAACGCGTCAACGACCTCGCCGTAACATTATTTTTCCGACGTACGTGCGTGTGTGTGTGTGTGTGTGTGTGTCGATGACTCAGTGTATGTGTGTGTGTGTGTGTGTGTTTGTGATTTCGACGGTAAAAAAAAATTACACAGTCACCGTGTGTGTGTGTGTGTGTGTGTGTTTGAGAGAGTAATTACGTGTTTTTTCGAAAATAAAAAAAGAGAAAAAAGCATTGCACGCGATACCTACTTCGTGCGAGTGGCGAGTGCGTACACACGATATATGCGCTGTAATATACTGTACGTTTACTATAAACGCGTATATCGTGAGACGTACGACCTACCCACCTATTACAAATATAGTGCAGCACCGCAACAAAATAAGTACATTATGTTATTTACTTGTACACAATATACATAGGCGTCGGAGTCGGAGCCCGCCGGTGACTCAACTTGCGAATTTCGCGACTGTATACATACCCCTCTTTGCGAGCCGCGTGTCTAGACTGCACAGCCGTATGGTCGTGGCGGCAGCGGCGGCGGAAAATCGATTATTTTCTTCGACCGAACAGAGTATAGGTGCGGTGCCTACACTGCGACTTGTGTATTTTTATGCACACGAACAGTATTATCTACGGCGATGGCCTTACGATATATATTATTATTATCTTCTACACACACCTTTGGAGATTTCGTCGAAAACGATACGCGTCACGTGCATGCACACAATGCACATATATAGGCATGCAATAAACACTGGTCCCTGTCTGCACTGCACGGAAGTCATTGTGCGGAAGCGACCGGCGCGTTTGAAAATCCACTGTTCTATAACGAGGTTTTTTCACTTTATTTTTACTTCTCCGCGATATTATTACATCCTGTTTTTATACATTTTAAACGTTATATATTTAATCCAAACGTATTCTATAGCATTATAATATTAATACTTTTATATACCTACGTGCTACGTATCCGTATATAATACTATATATATATATATATGTGTAAGCCCGCGTGAGAAATTGCTTTCATCGTAATTTTCATTTTTTTTTTCGTCGTGATATTATTATTACGTCTAACTGTGAAAATTCACTAAACTGCGCGGACTACTGCAGCCGAACAATTAACAAAACATGCATATTAACTGCAGTGTATTTATGTAAAAGATATTAATATTAAACATATTACTCATTGTTATTGCATTAAAAATGTATATATTATTATATTGTATAATTTTCAACGAACCTTATACCATCATATTATAACATCACGTAATTCCTTAGCTTTTGTTTTTTAGATATTACGTTTTTTTTTTTTTTTAATGTATAATTATTTACACAAATTTACATTTTTCAACAATTAGGTTCATTGATTATAAAACATAAACTCGTTATTGAATTCAATAATATAATATAACGCTAGTAAATCAACTACGTCACATTAGATTACCAAGGAAAAAAAATATAGTAGAAATAACTTAATATGCTTTTATATGGCCGATTATAAGGTTATAATGACCAATTTAAAAAAGTCCTCACAAAAAATTCTTATTATCATACCTATATGTACCTTTAAAACGCATATCAGCTAATAAGACCATTTATCCGAGGTCGGCATATTATAAAAATATACAGAATAAAAATATTATATATTTAATAACGTGAATCAATCTATAATTAATTTTAACATAATAGTTGCACAACCATATATTTAAAATATTGAGGTATTATATACAGAGTGTTTGTTTTATCACTAGCCAACATTTTAATATATATTTTATTTCTGCTATTATTGAATCTTTAAGACTTTTTTTAAGACTGTTTTAAATTTGTATACTATGCTTAACCATAGTAAGGTTTTAGGTCTTTAAATTTTAGATAACTCCAATGGAGAAACAGCTAAAACTGCTTAACAAAATGTTGCTATCTCACTCATTTAAACTATATATACTTTCTAATAAATAATATTAAAGATCTTTTTATTATTCGTTATTTTTATACATAAACATTTTCAGAAAAGTATTCCAATTTAGTATTTAACATTAATATTTAGAATTTAGGTACATTATAGAAAAAAAAAGTTTTGCAGAACCACAAAAAATCACTATGATAAAAAGTAGTGGAAAAGTTAAGAATTTAAGAATTACCTTAATCGTAGATTCCATGATTATGATTGTAAAAATTTAAATTTATATCTTTAGAAATTATTGATGAACAATCGTAAAATTATCTCATTCTGTATAATATCTAAACTATTTAAACGATAATAAATATTACATATAACTGGTTATTTTTTAAGTACCTAGTACAATAGTCGATAATAAATAATAATAAACAACTAACTTCTTCAGACTTGACAACCGAAAACCTGTTTTTCTAATATTAAACTTAGAAGAATGATACTATTGTTAAAACATAAAGTATCTACATATTTTATAATAATAATATTATTTACATACAGTTAATTATCTGTTATGATCCATTAAACGGCCGTCACTATTAATTAAAGACTTACAACTACAACAGTAGGTAAGTTTTAAATAAGTAGGTAGGTATGTCGTGATAATATTATGATGTTATACTAATGTATTTTATTCAATTTATCATATTTAATAGTGAATAATTAACGACCGCACAAGAACTGTATAATACAGTTGTATTGTGTTTATAGTTTATATACAATAGTTAAGTGTATTATTTTTTTATTTAGGTATATAATATATTATTTTTTATTATTTCAGAATATTATACAATTTTAAGACTAGAGCGTATAGTATAATAAGAAAACTGGAAGTTTCCTAATCATTGAAATGCAGCTGCGCCCATATTATACCACTTTCTCCCCTACATCTATACGTGATTTAGGGATAACAACAAATACATAAACGAGACGCTTATAAGCAGTAACCTCTCCCCGCATTCTCAAAGGTGGGCTTTAGGATTGTTAGACTCAAAGGATTGTGACTATGTCCGTTTCTACTAAATAGTCTAAATACATTTTAAACTAATATATACCACATGACACATGTTCTCCTTATAGATGTGTAGGACTTTCGAGGGAAATTAAATATTATATTTAGCCGTTATTAGTTATTGTTGTTATACGAATTTTTTTTTTTACAAGCTTAAGTCATCGGCATAACTAGGAGGGGTCTAGGGGGCTTAGCCCCTGTATTTGTATTTAGCCCCCAAAAAGGTTTTACTTTTTAGCCTAAATTAGCTTTCAAATTATTTTTAACTTTGGTTTTCTAGGACTCTAGCCCCTATAACTATTAACTATTAAGTTACCCCTAGTTTACTATGTAGAAACAATTGATTATTATTTAGTTTTTTTGAACAATTCTATAAATCAGTTTTTTACAAAATTGTGTATAGAGTGGATAATAAATAATAACGATATACAACTTATATGATAAACAGTAATAGCTTTCATAACCCACCTCTTAGGATCTATTTCGGAGGTTATTGACATATGACCGTCTTCCTAGCTACCACATGGGATTTGAGGATTTATAACAAAAATATAATTTGACATTATCCAATTATCACTATAACTAGTAACTAAATTATTCATATTATTATAATATATTATATTTCTATGCTATTTACAGTTTATAGAACGTAAATTAAATATTAAAAAAAATTCACGAAGGTGTAAGATCTGTTTAACCAACCTTCCCTCTAAAAAAAAACACTTCTCTCAGTGACACTCTCTATAATTTAGTCTAATTATAGGTATAATATGACGTGGTCGCATACTATTAGAATAAAACTATACCCACAAGAACCACTGCACGAGCTTATTTATAACTTAGCAATTTAACAAATAATTTTTCTTCTTTCCAATATGAATTAGTAGAGAACGGTCGTCGGCTATCATAGATTATATTTATATGACTATATTATGACTTGTGATCATTATTAGTTCATAATATGACGTAGCCTTTTGTTACTTAATAAATCAAAATTGTTTTCGTTAACAGTACTTTCACACGAAAATATGTTCTATTAGCAAATAACTAGGATCGCGTGATGGTAGATATAATAATATTATAATTTAGTACGTGCTCATAATTCTAAGGTTGTAAAAAACGTCACATCGCACGTCGGACAGTGTATACAAAACGGAAATGAATACTATAACGTATAAATCAGGAACGGAAACCAATAATAGCTCAAAAAAAAAATTGTAGAGCACTATCTGTTCCAGGATGCTATGTGTATTATTATATATTTCGGCAAATATAATTCCGTACACCTTTAATAATATTATCACCGCAATTATAAATATATTTTTGGAAAACGTCGTTTAATGTTAGTGGTCGTTTTATGTTTCTAACGCAAAAATTCGATTCTTATATGCATCATATAGTATCATTTACTATTGAATAATCTATTCTATAATCAACGGAAATACGTTATTTCATATCCGCGGAACAACGAATTCGTTGTATCTCTTTCACGTTCGAGTGTTTCGCGCGGAATATTATTATTATTTTCATTATTGAGGTCGCCGCATCGATTGCTCCGCGTGACGTGTGTTCGACTAAAGGTGACGGGCCGCGGTGGATTCATAATAATATAATATATAGTAACAATAGCATAATAACATTATATAGTCAACGGTCGTAAATCGATTGTGTACAACGGAAAAGTGAAAACTCCCCGTTTGCTGTAAAATATTCCACACTGGTACGTCATTGGGTATATTGTATTTAGGTATATACATCGTTGACGAAATAATGTGACTGGCGTATCGGCAATGGGGCTGGAAACGTCTTGAAAACAATAAAAGAGTGCAAAAACGCCGCCGACAGGTCTATATACTATATTACACTGTGTATTATACGCATATACAGAGTGGGCCAACGCCTATTGCCATTCCACCTTATATGTCTGACACGAGAAAAATGAGAGAACACGGTGACTCGGCCGGTATATTCACGTATTATTTATTGTATATGATGGCAACGGTGCGAAAACTACTGAAAATTCTAGTCGAGTTCTTTTGGACCGACACTCCCAGCGCGGCGTTGTTGTCTACAGGCTCGCCTGTGTATAAGTAAATAAGTTATTTCCCGTCGGAAAGTGCTCTCTCAAGTCTTCCGTTTCCGGACGTTATAATGAAGTCGAGTATTATACGCTATATATGTGTATATATATATTATACGTGCACACGCTCGTCATCGGTCGACAACGTAAATAATAATAATAATACAATATATAAGTACACATAGCTACTATATACTTGTCGTAAAAAACGAAAAACTCCGATGACAGTATAAATATACGCTGCTGCAGATATTATTATTACAGTAATATAAGTTTGTAGGATTTATATTATGTTATTTTACGAACCGCAGTAAACAAAATGAATAATTCACTTAGGAATCGTATGCCCTTTCCGGAAGTTTTAAAATACAAATTTCCGATCACTCGATTCAGTGTATTATATATATCCTGCATGTATATAGAGGTGTAAGTACGTATATAATGAGTTCGTGCTCGTATATATTATAAAAATACGTTATATAATATAAAATTGTGTGTTATCGATTGAATTTTAATTTTGGCGTTGCTAGGCCTGAAAATGCAAAACATTTTACTCGTTAGCCTCTTTTAAATGTTTATCGACCAAATGTATTTTATTGTTTTGTTTTTAGGTGAAATAAAATATGTACGCATTATACGACAGCTCTGATTTGACATAATACCTGTAATAAAAAAATCCTTGATACCTATAATACATATTCGTCGTAATTTGAGTCGGAAAATATTATTACAATTCTCTGACCTTATTTCGTGTATTTATATTTACAAAATTTCGTATTCGTGATATCTATTTTACCAACAAAAATGGTCACAACCCGAAAAAAATAATGTTATTATTATTATTATACGCCATTGACTATATGTATTACTTACGAAGTTATGAATCAAAATGTGTATTCTTGTGCTCGTAGGTCATTTCGAGTGCAAACATCTCTGCCGCAACATTTTTTTTTTTCCATTGCGTAAGACGCGCGCATTCACTCTGTGGTATATTTCACGGAAAACATATAATGATATATATTTCGAGAAATTCGGTTCAGGGGCATTCTCATGGGGAGAGGCTGCACGTGCAGCACGTATAAAGTGTATTTCGGTTCCTTATTGTTTTTCACCACCGCTAGTTCCCAGCTTGTACTATTTATCAGTTTACATTTTATTAAATTTATATAGGTACCTACCACGACAATATTAACGTATAGGCAGTGAAATAGCTTACCGTCCAAAACACTTGTGAACGCTATTCGTTCAGCTGGTAAATATTACTATTACGAAATACTTTAATACCTAAACATACGAGGTTTTTACGCCCTTCTACCCCGGTGGAGAGGGGGGTGGTCCACTCCACGGAAATTCACACAATAATCTTTTTGTTGATTGTATGGCTATTGCATGTTTATCGAAACTATTTTATTTCTCCATATTGTAAAATAGCAATTTTATCATGGTACATTGAAGAAAAGCACTATATATAGTATATACAAGGTAATTCACCCAACATACTTACCTCCATTTTTCATTTAAAAATGGATTAATTAACGTTTAATCGCGAATTCTAATTTTTAGAATTTCGAAATATATTTATAGACCATTGTTTGTTTAAATTCTCGAAATTGTACTACTATAATGGAGTATTTTGTACCGGTACAAACTTCTCTTTTTCATGTGATACATACCCCTTTTTTTTACTGTTAATTATGAAGTGGTTAATTTTTTTAAAAATTTTAATATATCTAACTCAAAATTTGAACGAGTAGTTTTTCAGTTATTAAAATTTTTATACTTAAGATAATAGTTCTTAAAAATGGTTTTACAAAAATATAAAACAGATCTAGTGTTTATTATACTGGGGCCAATTAAAAAAATTATAAATGTTGATAAATTAATATTAATTAGTAAAATGTTCAATTTACCATAGCCCCCATATCTATTACCACAGAACTGTTATGCTTAGTACACAAAATTAAATAACTCAAAAACTACTCGTTCGAATTTTATCTTTGATACGTCAAATTTTTTTAGAAAAGATCATCTTGTATACACTGCACATTATACCTATAGTGATAAGAATATCTATAAATAATATATGATAATTTATGGTACTAATACTATAGTACGGTACTATAGTTCATAATCGTTTTTTTTTTCAAATCGTTTTAGACCGCACGTTGTAAATTATAATGTTACAACAACTCTCGACTATTGAACTCCTCCTATTAAAATACTTGATGTATCGTTTAATGGCGTCAACGATTATGTATAGTGTAATAATTATATGTAAATGTAATCAAAAAAAAATCATCAAAATGTCGAAACAATATTTTACCAATATATAATGTCTTTAAGCTTATATTAGTTATATATATATTACATAGTTCCTGTTTGGAAATAAGTACATGAAGGTTGAACAATACTTATTGGATATACTACGTCTATAATCATGGTCAACGAAACCAGATTTTTTTCACCATAAATAGAGTTATATTAAAACGATACTTTGGATACATATAAAAATAATATTGTAATTCTCGACGAACGATATGATTTAGACTCCTGTCTGCTTTCCATACGCATGAGTTATGAATATATAACGTCCATGACGTATTATATATTATACTTATATCAAATGTCAATGACTATATAATATTTTATATGTATGGTATTTACATATGATTTATAAATATAGTAAAAATGTTATCAATAGTAATAATACATGACGAAAAAACAGAATATAACAAGATATTATATGTGACGGAGTAGGTATGAATAAACTTTCTGTAGTCATGGGCGATGAAATGAAATTGAAACCATCATTTGAATAAAATTGATTTTCCACATAAAATTTCTATTCACTAATAGAATGATTTTCCGCCGTAAGCTCTATGTAAAATATCCTATTTTCTACGAATGGATAAAAAAATAAACATCATACTAATTTTTTGTATTTTTACGCAGCTATATACACACCAGTTGTAATGCAGTAATATAACTCCCTTGCAATGTACATAGACCGATTTCAACAAGTCTGTCTTGGCGCTCAAGTCAGGCGAGTATATGTGCCTGCGTTTGTGGGGGAGCAAGAACGAGACGGCGAGAGAGAGAGAGACATAGGCGACGAGGAAGAGAGGGAGTGACATAGAGAGAAAGAGAGGCGTTTAAGTATTTAAACGTGTTAAAAACAGGCGTGCTGATGTATACAAACGAATAGAGATTTACATAATGCGTTTAAATAGCTTCACGTTATATTCATTTCAACTGGCTCGGCCGTTTTCGTTCCGACGTGCTATCGCCCCTGCTGCAGCAAGTGTAGACGTCGTATTATATACACATTATGATATTATGGTGACTTTGAACGCGTTACAATAATAACAGCTATTAAGACAGATATTATACATATCGCGCATAGAACGAATCTATGACCATATCGGCTGCATAATAAAAACACACGTGTGGCCGGATATGGAACAACAAGGTCTTGTCGTCAGCCGTAATAACAGCGTTTACGAGGTGTTGTGCTGCGTTATTATTATTGTAATATATGTATAGAATATTATTATGAATTATGATGTTGTATATATGTGCTTGAATTGTTGCGGGACAAAATTTTCGATAATTACTTCAGCGGTTCAAGTCCACGATGATTATGTACAATATAATGTATTATTATCATTATCATTTATAGGCCACCGTATTAGTCGTTAAATAATATTGAGTCATCACAGACAATGCCATTATCTACCAGATATTGATTATACACGCGGACACACGCTATGATATTATGTATTATGAACAATACTGCAAATGTCACATGAAATAATATTTGTGTACGTTTCCATTCTTAAATCAGCGCGACATCTACTTCAAAACCAGTAGTAAGGATAATATACCTACGACCTACCTATACACTTATCGATCGTATAATATGACGAATGGCAATGGCAACAGTAGAATTTTTGCTCGCATTCGCATGAAATAGTGTTTATACATAATATATGTATTTATGTGACCACGTGTGTTTGTCGATCGCATGTGCATAACTCGTTAAAATAATAATGTATTCTGAATATTATAATAAATGATGATAATAAAAAAAAAAAAAATACGAAATGTTAATATAATATGTGAGCAAACGTTTTAAATTGAAAAACTGTCGTGGGTTCGATTTTTGTATAAACTAAACCGTTTTATATAACTAGCTATACCTATTGAATATATTACAATAATACATAGGACCGTAGAAGTGGCCAGGTAGGTATATTATTAGATATATTATTTCCTGTGACTCGTGGTATTCGCGACCGTCAAAGAGTAACTGATTTGGATTTTTTCCATAACGCTACAACCCATAAAACGGTTTTGATTAAATATACAAAATAATAATTCAATAAATAAACAAAAATAAGGTCAACGCAAATTAAAATATCGAATACGTAATCCAATGTAAAATAAATATTGACCGCAAAGACTTAATAACATATTATAAAACGTTATAATATTCTGTTTTACAGTAAACTACAGTTTACTTCACTTCTGTACACGTCGAAGACTATAATAACTACATATTTATTATATTCGAGACTAAATTCGCTTTAAAATGTCTACTAATATTTGAAATTTATTAAATTATAATATTTTTCATTCTTACTAAATGATTTAGAAAATGTAGTAGATAATTTAAATTGTTTTACTAATAGGTTGCTAGGACGAGAACTAATTTATTTTTATCCGTAAAGCTCTGTGAACAAGGCGCCACTAAAGAATCGACATGACCATCGTGATAAAAAAAACATTTAATAAATATTTATTTTCCAATTGTTTGGATTGCCATTAGCGCGATTGGCATTGAATGGCATTTACAATATTATCACGATAAAATATTATATACGAGTACACACATACGGGGTGATCCATTTAATTTCATCATTTCAGAAATTATTTTATAATATTACTTTAACAGGATTTTAGGTCGTTACAAAACAACATTTTTACTATTTTTTATAACTAGTTTTTTAAGTCTTTTATTCTTTTGAATTTTCATTTGCTCTCTCCTAAGCGGAATATTTTTCGCAGTAGTTTACCCTAACCTACGTCCTATAACCTTCGGATAAATATTGTAATAGTCATTATAGTTATCTTATAACTTCATAAGAATATAAAATATAAATGAGCAGTACCACACCAGTCCCCTTATCAAAACTTTAAATACATCCTTATACTCGTCCAAAATTCGATTTTTATGTCGGTATCAAA
Organism: Rhopalosiphum padi; assembly: GCF_020882245.1. Classification (NCBI taxonomy): domain Eukaryota; kingdom Metazoa; phylum Arthropoda; class Insecta; order Hemiptera; family Aphididae; genus Rhopalosiphum; species Rhopalosiphum padi. Next base: position 47,501,186 of record NC_083600.1, on the reverse strand, counting down.
ATACTCTAAGTATATTCTACTTTTGAATAAAGAATATAAAATGCACATTATCATTAAAAAAATTGAATAATAATAACGATAAAAATAGAAAAAAAAATGTTTTTAACAACTCAAAATGATGTAACAAGTATTTTCAAAAACGGTATTAGCTTATTGAAAATAATAAATGCCTTACGTTAAATATGGATCGTTCGACAATGTACAATACAAAATGTGTCCGTTAAACGCGTCATACGACGAGTACTCGACTCATCGTCACCGAACGTCCTTATAAATAAAATAATATTACAATTTAGGATACGATTCTCTAAACGACGATAATAAATTACATAAGTTCGTGTAATGATCGATGGGCTTAATTAAAACGCACCTTAACGACGCGCGACGACGAGTTTTGGAGACGGCGAGAGAGTAAAAAAGTTAAAAAAAAAAAAAAAAAAAAACCCGAGAACCGTCATTCATCATTATATATATATAAAGAATAAAATTAAACGAAAAACCTTGCAGTGTCGTATATAATATAAAAGATAATACATAATATATACACAATATATAATCGACGTGTGAACGACCACCCATCCACCCACCGGCGTGAGTGCTCGGACAACGGCGGCGGTGGCATTACTCACTTTAAGTGTTATCGTCGCGTGTTAATTAACGCGAGTACATAAATCTCATTTCGTTTTGAAACGAAAAAACTAAAAAAAAAAAAAAAAAACGCAAATAATTGCGTAATTATAAACGATATATGTTGCATTGCCGCCGCGGATTTTTTTCTAGCCGCGCGGGAGGAACACGACGAAAAACGTCCATTAATGTTCGTTAGTTCTGGCTTGTCGTACACACATAATAATAATATAGTTAACGTACGAATGAGCATAATATATATATATATATATATATATATGTACACACGTCTTATATTTAGTCGTCGTTCGATTGTTGCCCTCTCCACGCGCCGCCGCGGCTGCTGTTGCCGGTGCGGCGAACCGACCAACGCGTCGTCTTCGTCGTTCGACGTACATCGTGATGTGATTGTATATTTTACGATATCGTTACATATGAATTTATGCGTACATTATATTCTACTAGAACGTATAATTTTGGCCCGTCTTCGCCGCGATCGTGTCGTTTAGAATGCGCGAAATTACAATATTATGTTTTTATATAGTCGGCGGCGATCCTGCAGTCGATCGCGGCCGTACACGTTACACAATATTTGTACATATATTATAATAGTTAATATAAATGTATATTATACAGTACCTCCTACCTAGCTATAGTATAATATAATATTATACGTGCGCGTACACGCGAAAATTTGTTTTTAACGTATTTTCGTGATTGAAAAAAAAACACACACACACACAACCTAAACATGAATATAATAATAATAAAAACACGCTCATCCGAGCCACACAGTGATTGTATATACAGGTATATAAATACCCGATTATGTACATAAAAAACTGGTTGTACAGCAGCGGCGTTGGCTAGTATGACGACAACAAAAAATGGCAGTCGTCTATACCGCTCAACAAACTATATATAATATAGCCGTGACAAGGAACGCGAGTGGGTAATAATCGAATATGTACATAATACGCAGTTAGGTGTATACTGCATATTAACGTTTCCAGATATCATAAAATCGTTTTTTACATGTTTATAAGTTCCCTCCTTATTGTAAATCTTGTGCTTTTCATCATTCATACACGGAAAAACAATCGTATACCGCACATGAATAAATGGATTCACTTAACAAAAATAAACACAAATAATTCCTCAACAATTTTGTTAGTATTTATTTAGCTAATTTAGAATATAATGCGTTGTGTCTAATATATATAAAATTTTCTATATGATATAATATTACATAATAATATGATGTGTGTCAATACGGCAGGATATAGTAATATGGTTATTGTAAGTACACAATTTCACAATTTTACACAGCAATGTATAACGGTAATAGCGCACATCACATCATCCTTATACACCTACGCGTATAGATGTTACAAAAATTTACCGATCTATATAATATAAAAACATAATATTTAGTCATTGTAAATTTACCCCATATCTATGTATATACTTTTTATAATACATTTATGTATATATCAATATGAAGATCGTGTTCTAGCAAAAAAATCGTACAGTCAGCGGTAATATCTATATATATATATAAGCATATACACAAGATACCCTATACATATATTTTACAATGATAATAATACTAATAATAATAACTAATATACACGCTAACACAGTGGCGCACGAAAGAGGAAGGGAGGTTAAGGGGTCGTGTTTAACAAACTCGCCCTTGAACATTTTTTTTTTTAAAGAAGATTAGAATCATTTCATTAGGGGAAGCACAATGTTTCTACTGTTGCCACCCGTTTGAAAAGAAGAATTAAAAAAAAATCATGAGTTTGCCACTGCGCTAACCCGTGGTAATAATATTATTGCGATATTATCGTACATGACATAGTCATGTACAACGGTTTATAATATTGTATAATATTATAATCGTAACACTAATTAAGGTCGGTTTTTAGCACCATTCGTTCGCGCGAGAAAAGCATAATATTGTCTTCCCCGTCTGCCATCGTCGACAAACACATAACAACGAAATTATAATATTTAATTTACGCACCTAACATCATAACGTCATAATAAATAATAAATATATAATAATATTATACGCACGCGACAATAATAACATATAATATGATCCGATTGCAAAAAAAAAAATTAAACAAATAGGTACGCTTAAAACGAGCGTATCACGATAACAGTTTAAACGTTTTAAAATACATAAATATATAATTATCATACGTCGTCGTCGTATCGTTGTGCCGTCGTACCAAATAAATAGACTTATATTATAGTATATGATTAATGCGTGTCCGCAGTGTATTGCAGCTGACGACACGACGATACGAGTACGAAAACATTAAAATACGTTTTTTGGTCGGCAGTCACCCAAATCGGGGGGGGGGGGGCAAAAACCAAAACTCTATGCCGATTATTATTTATTATTTATTTTTAAACAAGAGGTATCCCCTAAACCGCGATGACGCGCCTCCCGTGACGAATCGACCTCGCGGACCCGTCAAGATCGACGACGATGACGGCGACGGCGATTGACGACGATCAAGTCCTTTGGACTGGCGCCGGTATCCGAGTGACGATCGGTGAATCGGGTTTCGAGTCTTTCCGCGGACTTGGCGCCATCACCGCGTACCGGTTGATGATGTCGGCCACCTGTTGGCAAAACGTGTCGGCCGACAGTTGCGGTCGCTGTTTGGACGACCAGTGCCGGCCGCCGGCCGCGTTCCACGTGTTGTTCCGGCCCAGCAACGGGGTGGCCGGCGACGACGACGACGAAAAAGGCGGCTGATGGTGTTGTCCTGCTGCAGCGCCGTCCGCGTACGGTGCGGGCGACCTGCGGCTCGGCGTCGGCGTTTGCGACCGGCCGACCGCGGGTGAAGGATGCGGCTGCTGTCTGGACGACTGGGTGGTGGACCGGTTCCGGCGGAACGGCGACTGTTGGGGGCTGGGCGTCTCCTTGCCGCCCGCCGAACGGCTGCGCGGCGGCCGCGTCACTCGCGTTACCGGTGGCGTGCCTGCAATCAAATGCGTAACAATGACAAACTATACAGCGATCGAGTAAAGGTTAGGTTAAGTCAGATTAGGTTTTTAGAATAATATGTGAGAAGTACACACGGTGGGTATGATATTGTGCTAGAGGTAAACTTATACTTTAATATATACGTCAACACCGTGGAGAATAAATACTAAATAGCCAATAACCACTAATGATGAGTGATGGCGGTGTCAGGTTGTGACTTTCCTGATGCAGTGCACCCTTCATTTTATTTTTAAGTCACTACACGAGGGAGACCGAAATAGCATTTCGACCCCTCAACTTCAGCACAACCTACGATAAGGTCTATCTACTTTTACGACTTACGAGTATTTCAAATTATTTCACCTTCAATACACCTCCCTAAACACGAGTTGTGTTCCTAATATGTGTACTATTATTGTAGCTTGTAGCAGAGAACAGTATATAATTATTAATTTTTAGTAGTTATTATTTTACTTAAAATCAGCCATATTAAATTTTAGTCGTTTATTATTAGCTATTATCTTCTATAAATATATCTTTTTAACCCGATAAAATTGGTAGGTAATTGCATTTTTCATCGCGCAGATTTCGAGATTTACCTGCAATAATACTAGTTTGTTGGCTAAAATCGCCCCACAGATCTAATCTATAGACGAATTCAATTTGTCTAGAATCATAACCTCTACAATTACTTGTTTTTTTTTTATTATTTGCTTTGCACAATAGTTTTGAATTTTTAAGGAAACTGAGAATTTTTACGAGGAATCGTCGGCGATATTATGCCCGCAAAATCCCATCATTATTTACTTATTACATAATAATAATAATAATAAGCCATAGAGTATATGTCCCGCGGGCTACTATAATAACACACTGATGACGAAAATTACAAATGTGCGCGGCGGTTTAGCGTGATGTCGTGCAGACGCGTCCGCGGTGACGATTACGGCACACGTATTATGTTTTTTATAATATATGTTAAAAAATGTATAGGCGTGTCTAACAGTGTGGACGGTAAAGTCGTATAATAATAATAATAATAATAATAATAATATGTGTATACACTATACATACGTTATATTATGCGCCCGGCGTGGCGTAGGTACATAACGTAACAAATTATAAAATATAAACATAAATATATTTTTTTTAATTCCGTCTTTTGTTCGACGTTGTTTCGATTTCCCCGCGGCTAATCATATTTCGGCCGTCTCCGCAAATCATGAGCCCAAAACGTTCTGCAATCCGCTTCAGACGTCGTATTCTTCATGTTATATTATAGTCATTGTACAACAAAACATTTAATTATAATCGGTATACGCGCACAAGAAATGTCTGTGAAGTTGGGTAAGGTTAGTGTTAGGTTAGGTGGAATACGTACTCAGACGATTATATAGGTATAGCTTACCTCCTCCCCCCACCAACACTCGAAGGAAATCGACGGCGTCAACTCCCAAGATAAATACAACGATTAATAATTAAACAGAAATATTAATGCGCAGTGGGTTATTCGTTTGTTCGTCGTTGCGTGCGTAACATATACACTGCAGGCAAGAGAACGGTTGAAAAACTGAACCTGCGACAAGTATTTATTTTACCGCCAGCTCGGGCTACGTGTTCATATATCGTTGACTCGTTGAGTCTCTGACTACAGAGTGATTATTTAGATTCAAGACCCTTATCATCCATGTCAATTTTACGCTTTTTTTGTACGTGTGCCTTGTAATTAGAATTGCATACAATTATGCTTATAAACGAAACAATCGAGGCATTAGACTAATATAATTTTTTACTGCTCTCAGTTACGTATATGGTTAAAATAACATTTTTTTTTTCAATTGAAAAATATGATAAATATCAAATTCTAATGAAAATTAGAAATAATCAGTAACCACTCTAATCTAGCCGACATAGAGTGATTAATAAATTCGCATACATGTGATGACGACTAAAAACCATTTTCCATTATATTTTACTCGTGGGTAGTCAGTCCATTATAGTATATACACGATAATATTGAAAACAATTTTTATTTATTGTTTTGTATTTTTTTACTCATTATTCGCGTTTTTGGTTTGTTTAAAAACTGTATTATATATAATTATATATTTAGCCACGCTTTTCATTCGTTTCCCTCTTTTTCTCCATTGTCAATTTGACAAGTAAAAGTTATTTTTTCTTATTTTCAAGATCACATCATGTCGAACAACCATCATATCTTATTATTATTTAAACATTACGCGTTTTTCTCCAAATACAATTAAACCACTTTTCGTTTAATGTTAAACGCACGCTTTCGAAAATAGTATAAAACGGCTATAAACAAAACATCGTGAATACGATTATTTTTCTATTATTTCCAAACTATTATGTAAAATATATTTTATGTGGTAAAAGTTATGCAAATTAAAAAAAAAATCATTTTCTTCATCCTTCAAAATTGTATAATCAAATCACCGCTATAACTGTATACGTTTATTCCACTTCAATATATCTTTATCGTCCAAAAATGAACGTAGTGCCTACGTAGTATACCTATGTAATAATAATATAATACGTTTAATACGCATAAATGCATAATAATATATTATACTAATCCACTGGCACCGCTTCGAGCTACACCCTTCGATTCCAGTACAGAAAATCGACGCGGTTATAGGTAAATGTACCCGACATTCCTGTTGCAACTTATTCCATCGTGGTCGGAGTGCAATCCGATCAAACAGGTATAGTACGCGCGTGGGCAATTTTGACGGGTTGAGAAAACATTTTTTTTTTAAAAAAATCTGAACCCAAATCACTGCACTGCATACGTGGTTTTGGCTCGGCGTGTCAAAATGTGGGCGAAATAACATTTTAAATGCGCGTGGATTAAATTATTCGCTGGAACATACGTATATGTATGCATATAATATATAACAAACGTGATGATGTATGGGTCAGCCAACTGAAAACATGTTGAACCACGTAGGGTTTCGACACAGTAGTCTGGAAAGTGGGAAGGTGTTTGCATGACAGTTATGTATACTATAAGGGATTGGTCAACTAAATCTGGAGACGGCGTTTGAGACGAGAATATTTATGGACTTTGTGTAGTTTTGAAATTCTAGTTAAGCTATAAATTCAGCTTGCGTAAATCATTCAAATATAACATACAATATAATGTATATAATATATTTTACATGGATATGCATTATAATTTATTATACGCATACATAAATATATATCGTGCCAACAGTGATAACGGCGACAAGACTAATGTATATAGTGATCAAGTGAATGGTCATCACCATTGGACATTTCTCAATCGGTTTAATAACACCATACCTACCTACCAATACAGATAATGATAAAAGTAATAAGAATAAGAATAATGTTGCATTGGGAAATCACAACTAGATGCGAAATAGCATTGTCCGGAGAAGATAATTATTATAGCGATGGTTTGATGTTCCCGCATATAAACTGCGATGTTACTCGTAAGAAGGGAGACGTTTATATCACCATACCGCATGTGTACATGTACCTCTACTACCATCTCATCCACATATTATTGCAATCAATCCTACCTGATTTAATCCTTTGGTGTTCGTGTCGACTGAGAGTTCTCACATAATATTACATTCATAAACTTTAACCACAATCAGATATACTATAAAATATGGTTATAAATTATAAGTATGCAACTATAAAAATATACACGGCAAATCAAAAAACATGCACGAGACTTAAAAAAGAATTCTACCAAAATGCAAAGCAGTTTCTTCAAAACATATATGATATACACAATGGCATTATACATACCAATCTACTTTTTATTTACACATTTTATCATGTGACTACTGAGCCCATGAGAATTAGTATTTCAATATAATTTAAAATGTATTAAAACGAGATTACCAATCGTGACAAAACGCTTATGGCTACGCGTAGGATGTTACCTGTATGGTAACATTACAAAACTAATTATTGCATATTATAATTAATTCTTTGTGGTGGTCCTAAGTCAAAAGTAACTATAACATATGTTGATATGTTACGTTAATTATAAACCATCGTTTCTATTGAACTGAAAATTACTCATACATATTTCGTTTAAAAATAAACACAATAAAAAAATTGTAAATTAGCATTTGATAATTTAAAATATTATATAATTGTAGAACGAAATGGATACGATAAAAGTAGAATATATTTTATGTCTCGATGAAAAGTGAATATCAATACCGAATTATTTTCATTTGTTAAATATGCTTTATTTTATAACGTAAAGGTCATCGCAACATTTATTTATTATTTACAGCCTATAGATAGGCATATAGAGCATAGTGATGAAAAAAATCAAAAAAAAAAAATCGAACATTTTTTGTATGTAAGTTTAGATAGATCAACGACATAAAACCGTATACGTTATACATAAATAACATAGGTATTATTAAATTAGAATTTTCTCTGTCATACATCACGTCAATGCCAATGTCAACGATCCGAAAGCAATATATTATTATACACATTTGAAGTGTATTATGCTAATGATATTATAAACGGTGTTTATAAACAGATAATTGTGACTGAATAATGTATAATATTATCAATCCTATAGTGCAGACTGTTTACATCTACACTATAAGTAAACGAAAATACATGATATATCAAAACAAATCTTAAAAAGACTAAGGTAAAAAGCGTTTCTTTCTTTTTTTAACGGAATTTCAATAACGGATTAAAATATGGAAACAGTTAGTGCGAGTTAGACAAATATACGACGTGTATTACACACGAATATTATTATCGTATAATAATATCCCTCTCCCTCGTCTATGCACGAACAACTTAACGATATTTTGCGTATTATTTTTGTATGATGCTTACCATTAGATTTTTGCACGTTTTTCACGTTAGAGTTGAACGGCGGTGAAGCCACCACTCCTAGACTCCTGTAGCCCTCGTCCGATACTTCCGAACCGCTATCCGTTCCCACCGGTTCCGACTTCTTAGCGGCGTCTCCGCGAGCTGTACAAGACTTTTTCCGGCCCGCCGCCACAGGCGTACTACAATCGTACGCGGCCACCCTCAAGCTGTCCGACACGCGGCTGAACGGCGTCGTGTCCACGACGGACTCTTCCTCTTTGACGGTCGAGGGCCGCCTCTCGCCGATGGCGGTCACGGGCGTGGGGTTGAGAACGTGGTACTGTCCGGTGCCCTGGAAGTTATCCGACACCCGACACGTGGACGATGTGTCCACGGTCACGTCGTCATCGTCGTCATCGTCGTCATCGCCATCGTCGCCGTTGTTCCGGTCACAGTCCGTTTTTCCGGTGTCGGGCTGTATGTCCACGGACGACTCTCTAGACGAGCGCATCAGACGGTCGCCCAATTCGGCGGCCAGTTCCGACGTGAAGTTCAACGAAATCTTCGGCGTCGGCGTGTCGTCCACTCCGCTCCGCTGGCGCGCAGCCGACGGTGAACGGCTGCGGTCGTTGGGCTGTCGCTGTCCGTCGGGCACGTGCAGCAGACGGTCGCCACCTCCGTTAACCGTTCCAGACGAAGGCGACGCCGATCGTCGCGCACGTCTCCCGCTGGGCGTCACCGACCTGGATCTTCCGGCCGTGTTGGCCACGGCCAAGTGGTCGGCGCCTCGCCGGGGAGTAGGGCTCCTGCTCCGGCGGCCCGCGTCCACGGGCGCGCTAAGTTTGGCGGTCGGCCGCGGCGACGGCGATCGACTACGGCGGCGGCTCGCCCGCTTGGCAGTGGCTAGACCGCCGGACGTCAGGCTCAGGCCACCGGAGTAACCACCGTTACCGCTGCTGCCAGTGCTGGACGTGGACGAGCGTCGTGTTCTCGGCGGTGATCTATAGATTTTACACACATAATATACATGTATACGGAGATGATAAATACAATTATGTGATATTATGTTATATGATGTGTTATGATGAGTACGATTGTTGTATGGAACTGCATAGCAGGGCGAAACAGACACAGTGTTGTAATTATTAGTGCTGTGAATATTGTGTAGCTATAATATTCCGATATTCGTAAGAAGTAAATAGGTTAAGTTAGGAGTATTCTATTTACGAGACGTTAATTTTTGTGTTGACTTAATTGTAATATGATGCATCTGTACGGTTAAGAAAAATAGAAGATAGTATAAGTGAACAGTTCACTCTGATGGTTAAGATTAAGCGCTTGAATACCAATAAGATTGATAAGCTACTCTCCACTTTAATTTTAAGTGTACAATTAAACTATACTTGAAAAAATTAATTAGTTATAAGTAGGTACGTGCAATAATTCACATAGGTTTGAAATTGAAGAAAAAAGAGGGAGTACATTAGTTACAGTAATAAAAGTGCGTTCTTGAAAGGAATTCTGAAAATAGAATATGCTTTCTAAACATATTTATATACCTAAATACAATTAAAATATATTTTAGAACGTATACCAAGTTACCTACCCATTAAGTTTTATTGAAACACGTTTAGAACCCAATTATATCGTATGAAATTATTACGTATATATATATGTAGGTGATAATATACTAAATTACAACGATTACTCTAATTCAATTATTTAAATTTAAAAGAAAAATAATAAAAAATGAATAATTAATTTATATTTTATTATGCTCAGGATTCATAATATTTGTTTAATGCATTATATTCACAGTTCTAATTAAGACATTACTATTATAATAACACTGATGCCGTTATTCGAAATAAAAAACCTCCAATCATAATTGCAGGAGTGGTGTTTATTTATTACTGTTGTATCTGGTTATAAGATTATGCCATTCGTTTTAACTGTACTGCAGCGATGTCATAATAATATATAACCTTGTACTTTGAAACCCATCAGCGCTTAAATCTTACTGATTTTATTATGTCAGTAAGTGTATATTTTAAGTCCTATGATATGTTTCATAATATTATGTTCTCATCGGAAAAAATTTCTTACGAAAAGTACAAGATTTTTATGTGTTCATAAACAAAAAACCAAATGGATTATTAAATGTTTTTTTTCTCTTTCCGCATAATAAATGCGCAGTTGTACATGCCTATGAATAATATACTGCATGCAAATCCTACTCGGTACATGCTAAACGTATTATACAAACATACATAATATACCTAATAAAATACAACAAAGTACTGACCTTTCGTAGTGAACTTGGGCGTGCGATATTTCCAACGTGGGCCCGCCGCTCCTGACACCCGTCAGTTTCGCAGATACCGGCGCTCGATGAGCTATTTAAGTAAAATTAATAAAAAAAAAAACAAAACAAAACAATAAAAAAAAAATAGAAGCTAAAACGATAAAACAACAAACACGCATGACCAAAACTAACTACGATGCTACAACAACACAATAATATGATGTGTCCAGTGGGACATTTTACGCAAGAATCCAATTGCTCGACAAATGGCCTACACCGATACTTTATTACTGTTGACCTTGTAGGAAACGTATTATTTTATTCCCTGCCGCCCATAAACTATACGCTAATACGTAGATATATATTATTATAAATGCGGGCATAATAACGTACGGCTTTACGGTGTGTTGTTTAGCAAACAAGATATGTTTTTCCTCCTATTACATATTATATTTGTTTTCTTTCGCTTTAGGTAAAATGTGGCTTACCAGTTTTGCATCGGCACGGGTCGTGTTTGTCCAAGTAATGAGACAGTGTGTCCCAACCTCCGCCCACTCTGACCATAACGTGATTCCTCAGTATCTATATAAGGATGATATTATTATGCACGCACACCGAATAGAACAATATAATATATTAGTCGAACACACAAAAGTATTTTGCAAAAACAGTTGCAAGTATACAGATCACGAGTATAGGTACTTACCCTGACAAATATCAAGACTTTAGTATCGCCGATACGGTATTTGCCTTCAGACACTCTAATCATCGGGAACTGGGTCGGACACTTGCACCTCTCCACAAGATCCCGTACCTAATGAAATAAAAAAATAAGGTTACGCGTACGTTTGGCTAATGTATAAAAAAAAAAAATTGGAAAATAATAGCTAGGAGATGAGATTTTGTGGGCACGGCAACCACGTCGAACACCGTAATTTGTATTTGGCACTAGAACATACTTATGTATGTGCCATGTTTCACAGCAAACTAGTAAATGATTAATATTATCATTCATATTAGAAAGTACTCTACTACAATTCGAGAATTAAATTTTATATCAGTGGCCAAAAATAATGGAGTAATAATAATACTTAAAAAATCAAACTAGCAAATATAATTTTACAATATTTTTTTCAATTTCTACATTTCAAGTTCTAACCTACATTATAAATATTAAATATATTATAAAAATCTGAAATTATTATTTAAAAAAAAGTAAATATTATATTGCCATACTAACTTTAGGCTACGTAATGTAACCTATTTAGGTACAATGCATTTCTTACTATTTTGATAAACTAATATAAAAAAAAAATATGTTCAATTATTTTAAAAAGAGATAAACATAATATAATATAATATACATATTGTATTTATATATATATACATGTTATAACTACTAATTTGTTCAACATATTTAGTATTCACTATGACTATCAGTAATTTAAAGATAACGCAATAACTTGAACTATAATTTGTTCTCTGGTAATCGTACATCAAATAATAAGAACATAATATTAATACATTGATCGTGAGATAAAGCTATAATGGAAAATAATAGAAATTAGCTATATGAATATTATATTATACAATAATGATTATCAACCCACGAAGTGTTTACCGAAATAACTGGTTTTACAGTATTAGTATTTCACATATATATATATTTGTTCACATGATTTTACTACATAATATTTGGTTTTGTCTACTCATACAATTTAAGAAACATACGAACATTTCGTTCAGATCAATATTTCCACGCAATATTGTGCACAATGTACCCATGTTTGTCATTAAGCTTTCTGCTGCAATGCCGACTTATTTTATTATTTTTAATTAGCAATATAACTGCGTATTGCACCGAATTTATTCTCGTGTCATTGTACTAAATTTTAATTAAGTTGGGCCCGGTGTATGTGATGTTGTATCAATCACAATCCACTGTGTTCGCGCGAGTTGTGCCCCGGGTACGCTGCACCGGTGGCTAAGGTCGGCAACTTCTTAACGCTTTGTTTTCGCTAATTCGCAGTGTCACGACGTTTTCTTTTTGTCTATTAAAAATCAAGGTTATGTGCCGCATTCACGCCGATAAAGGATCACAAATTTTATACGAACATCATTTTGATAAATAAAACATAAAACAATGTTATTAGACACTGATTTTTGATGCTAAAATAATTATTGACTGGCTATGATATTAAGTATTTAAATACAAATATTATAGTATAATGTACAAGTAAATTGATTCAATTTATAAAAATACCTAATTTTAATCAATTTATTTTGAATGAAAAATGTAAAAATGTTTGAGTTTTTATTGTGTGAATTTAATTATTGTAACTAAATTTGATTATTACAATAATATTTAGAAATGTAAATAAAACAAATATATTATATATAAAATAAAGGATATAGTATGAGGTTATTTCGAAATAATTAATTGTATATGCAATTCATATCGAGCTAATTCAAAATAAAATTATTTTAAACTTTATAAACAATGCTCATATTTTTTATAATAATAATTAATAAGTCAATGTATATTATAAAGGTGTAATGCCTTATGTTTAGTCCAAGAATATTAAGTAATTATAAAATACATCGTACACTGAAATTCTATTGGTTGCAGCAATTTTATACAAATGTTTAATGCCCCAATATTTATTTATTTTATTTCATTTCATATACATATGAATACTGGGCCCCACTGAAATGAATATATACACACCTTTATGTAAACTTATTCTGTCAAAACTCAAAAGTTTTACATAAACTATATTTATGACATAATTCTAGAAATATTTACTTGTTTCAAAATTGTTTTTAATTCTTCCTATTATCTCATTATTATTATTTTATACATATGCAACTTCTTTTAGTCCATTATTTAGTTAAGAATTAATAATATAATTTTGACTGTAAATATTACGATAACCACTATAATACACAATGTAATTATTCCGTTGCTTTATTATATCATTCATACAACTGCAGGCAAGTATCTAGGGAACTACACTTTCAGATATACCGTAGAATAATAAATTAATATTTCTCAGTTTATTAACATATTCAATACTACAAACATTTCACTTCCTAGCTTTTAGTGGTTTTATCATATCATCACAGTAAGTACTTCTCTTAATAAAAGTAATGAAATATTAATTCTAACATGTAGAATAAATAAAAAATTGTGGTTACCGACATATTATATTAATAATTTATTATTATTATGAATTAGAGTTGTAGTACTTTTGATAAGTACAATAAATTGAAGAATCGTTTTCTAATATTACGATTAAGTATATTATTATACACAGATAAATGGTAGAATATTATTAGATATTTTGATTTATAAACATAGTTTAACCATGAGGTAACAACTTGTTAGTAGCTACAAATTAGGTATTATAATATATTATATATAACACCAATTTAAATTTCTATCATCAAACATTGTTCATTATTTATTAAATATTTCTATAATCACATAGAAGTGCACTTACCATTTCATCTAAGCTTTTCAAATCATTGGTAACGATTTGAGGCAATGGCGCATATTCGGTTAGGTCTTCGCTGTCGCTCAAGTCAGTATCATCGCCATCATTAAAATCAGTTCCTTGTGAAAATTGAGCATACTTTTTATCTGCTGCGATTTCCCGATCAATCTGTCTTTCCATTTGTACTAACATTGGAGCTGGCACACCAACTCTAGCACCACGTCTAGCGACCTAGAAAAAAAATGCAACCATTATTTTGTATTAATTTTATGGTATTATTATCAATATTTATTATTTTTTTTTTTTTAATACAATTTTACCTCTAATAGACATAAGATCACGTGTTTTTCATTTTTTCGCATTATAAGATCATCGGTTTCAAACAACAGACACTCAAACACCCCAAGTCCATTTCTACACCAATTGATGAAATTGGATACATTATCTCTAGCAAAAAATGTACCACCTTTAGCGCCGGGTAAGTATCGTACGGGTGGTAATTGAAGAACTATGCTTGCAATGCCGCTAATATTAGATTTCCCAGCCGCTTGTCTTCGATTCACATGTTCCTCTGCATAGTTTCTTACACAGTTTGAATGCTAAAAATAAAATATCTTGTCAAGGGTTGTAATTACTTTAATTAATATTTCTACTGATAACTTATAATAGTGTATTTTATATCTTAATTATCATATTATATATAATAATAAGTCGACAGTTATAATTATAAAAAAATATGTATAATGTTCAATAAACAATACTACGCAGTTACGAGTATGTCTATAATTTTCCTTCAATCAGATAATCAAATTATTATTTTCAAGCTGACACCTACGCAGTAAATTTTAAATAAAAAAGTATCGAAATTTTAGATGAGCCTAACCATGTTCCAGTTTTTTGCATGTCAAGGCTGATTATTAAAATAGTGATACTTTGCTTCAAACCGATCGTTTGTTAGCAATGTTAGCATTCACTATATTATATTGAATATTGATACGTCATCCACGCAGGTATTCAACAGAGTATAGACGAGATAGTACAGTTAAATACAATAAACCGTGCGAAACACACATTCAGAGTTAACTAGACTTGACACCTATTACTAAAGTATTCAACAACAATTCAATACTGTACCTAGTACCTACATTGAATGCGTTAACCGTAATTGTACTTAATCAATTGTTTAATTTAGTATATAAGATAGATGGGAACGATTGCGTATGTTGACAATGTATACATGATAATGAATATTGAATACATCTTAATCAAATCAATAAACACTGTAGCATATTGCAGAAAGACTATCAATACTTAAGTTACATCATATAATATATAAATACGAGTATATTTCCTGTAATACTGTACACAAATTGTTCACAATTTATCAATATATATATATTTAAATTATTAATTGAATCAAACAATTATTAAAAATATTTTAATATTTTTTATATATTATACAACTTCATGTGAAAACGTAAATGTATTCAATGCAAGAGATTTATTTAGGTCAGTCCATTGTTATTAAAGCAAGACTAAATTTAAAAAGGCTTCTACACCTATTTGCACCCTAATCTATATATATAATGCTAAGGCTAAGTACTCATAAACTTTCAACCAGAGTAATATTTTTATAACCATAACTCAAATAAATAATTGTTTAAAGCATTTATGATTATTATATTTTTTCTAAGTATAATAAAATAGAAATTCAAAGTATAAGCCAATACATTAATAATAAATCATAACAAACCATTATACTAATAATATAAATTAGTAGTTTAAACATTAATTATTTGCATTTTATTTATAAACATTTCAAAGATAACTCTAAATTCTTATAAAGTAGTTAAGTAATTTTAAATTAACCAAGAATTTAACTCAGCGCCAATATTTTTGTCAAAAAAATAAAAATATGAATAGTGTGATTTTTCTGGAAGAAAATATATACCTATGGTCTATGCAAGTTGAAAATTTTTTATTTTTTATTTGACTCATGATTGACTATAGGAAATTTTTTTTTACAATAAATATACCATTATTTATTTCAAATATAGTATACAAAACCAACATACAGTTTTGCAAGTATATACTCGTATTATATTCTTAATGTTATTTTAACATTAAATGTCTATACTGATATCCTTAGAGTCACTTATTGATAAGCGAAGATATTTTTTTTTCAAAACTAAAGAGGAACACTATTATTTTATTATATATATTCAGTTAAAGAAAACGTCCACGCATATACAATTTCAGAACGGCGGTGAAAAAAAGACAATGTAGAGCAAATCGAATTGCAAAAATAATCAACCGTAGCCATTTACGCAGCAAAAATTTTAATCTGAATTCAACTTGCGTTAAAAGTATCACTGTTTTCTATTTCTCTATAAATACATAGTTTTCGTTTCGCCCAAACTATATAATATTTCTCATCTGCTTTGGTCAATCGAAACATAGATATAGTCATTGGTATGACGCTTTCCAATAGATTGAAAATAACCAGCGTTATGTCCTTCCTCGCACGACAACCAAAACGAATCAAAATAATTTATTTCCTGTCATTAATTATTACCATTTTCATAAGCAAATCTTCACATTATAGTTTTTGCCAAAAACCAAAAAATAAACTAGAATAAAGAAGGAAAATATTAATAAGCTATATTAAAATATAATATACTTACATAAAAAAAACCCTACCACAATAAATAATGTAAATGGAATCAAATAAAATAGTCAAGAATATCTTCCTCGATAGTAAAATATAAGTTGAATGTTGATATATATTAGTAATAAGTAAGTTATTATAAATTAAAGTGGATAAGGATCTCATTAATCTATAAGTTTATGGTGGAGTACCGAGTAATGGACATTTATAAAATGAGCAGCCTACACTTATATTTTTCAATAACAGTACTAATTTTAATAAATATTTTATTGTAGTCTTATAAACCGAACTTTTTAAATAAATTATGTTTATAGAAATATAGACTCGGATTAATCTAGTTTATGCAATAATTTATATGATATTCGTTATAAATAAATAGTAGATTTATATGTACATTACATTACAACAAGTCTAGCTGCAGTAATAATTGGTGAGAAAAAAATAAAATAAAATAATAATTAATTAAAAAATACCACATTAACCATAAAACTATTATATATATAATATATAATATAAACTATTATATAATTCAACATATTAAATTAAATTACTGTAATTAATTTAAATTATAAGATTATAATCATCTTTTGTAAAGTTTGTTTTTCAAAATGTTATTGGCTAAATATCGTTTCGTTTTTAAATGGAATAATTAAATCATATATTTATTGGTTTAAAATTTTTAATTTATCATTCAACGTAATTTATGATAATACATAAATAGATAATACCTATATCAAATATTTGAAATTTATACTTTCTACAGTTTTTGACCTCTCAAACATTATGGTTTATTTACTAGATTTCTTTTCGACCTTTACACTTGAATATAATTTGCAAATCATCATGTACATTGTACACGCTATTTTGACGTACTATAATCATTCATTTTGACCCGATTTTGTATGTCCGAAAAAAACATTTCTATAATGTTCATGAAAAACACACGTAGTAGGTTTATTTGTCACGTACTCACGAATACCGTTAAGTAAAAAATTAACATTATTATTATATATAATAATTGATAACTAAACAAAATAATTATTTAGTTGATTAAATTTAAAAGAATTGAGTAACGTGATAATATATAATTATCATTTTATTGATAAAATGTTCCGTTAACTGTAATAAGTTTTTATTTATTTTTGTTTATGTACATATATAATACTTTTATCACTTTTTCAATGATAATTATTATTCAACATGTGTTTCTGAATGATAATTAAAAATCTATCTCATCCTAAGAGATATAAAAACCTACACTCATCAGTAATAACTTATAAAGTTAAAAATTATATCATTTCCGGAGTTCGCTCATGCATCGTAAGAAAAACAATTATATAATCATGGGAACTAAAAACAAAATAATTTTGAACTTGAATAATAATTTAAACATATTTCTAAAAACTATATAAGTATTATAGTTTTTAAATTAAGTGTTTGTTTTAATTTAAAAACAGAAAAAATCAATTTAGTTGGACTTTATTTTTCATTCACTAATAATGAATAAAAAGACAACATAAAGAATTGTAATTTAAAACAATTTAACACAGATCAAAATTTAAATTTTACTTTATAAAACATAAAACTTGTATGGATGGCCGAATATTTTTCTAAGATATTGTTAGTAAGGTGTATGCTGCAGATATCGTAAGTTGCAGTATCCTATTTAGTTAGTATATGGAAACGTAATTTCTAAGTTATACTATCAAATGATATAACAACCAGTATAAAATAATAAGCAGTGTATGTAACACGATAAAATACTATTATAGGTATAAATGTCTTTAAAATGAAAATAAAAACAATGCAATATGGTTAGATGGCACGTATAGTATATACTAATGACTTGTGTAGTCGTATATACTATATAGTACGGTCTATTTTAGAGATAACATCAAATATAGTACACTAATACACATTATCAAAAGAATATAGCATATATCAATAAATTGTATACAATTTATACAGAACTGTGGATTATGTCAACAAAATAATGCATTATTTCAATAAATAATAATAATAAATTTATACGATTTTAAAACTGATAATATTAATATGATGTATAAGAGAAAACGAACCATAATACAATACCCTAAAATCCCGTTAATCAAAGTAGTTTAATGCAGAAAAAAATGTATGAATTTAAATCATATAATACAACAACTTGAATGGATACATAGATTATTTGTCAATTTACTATATTTTCAGTGGCCATTAATACATTAAGGTGTTTTAAACACATAATGGAGACCATCAATAAATGGACGAAGCACGTTGTACGTGATTTCCTACAGGAAAGAGAAAATCGTGCTGCAATCGTATGCGATACAATACTGTACGGGCGTACCGCGTTCAGCGGTATGCGGAATAGAAACTATCTATACCTATAATAGTATAATATGCAGTGAATAATATAACCGATACGATTTACTGGAATAAAGACTTACCAAGTACATATAATAGCACTTAGATGTATAATTGTAGTCAGTAATTTACTAAATATCTCATATATGTGCACACAAGTAAGCGAATAGTTGAGTACACATGCAAATTAATGGTTTAATAGGTACTTACGCAATGATATAATTTTAAAAATAATAATTTTTCAAACAGATTGCCTTAAATTATACCTGATTAGTTGAATAGATTCCAGTCTAAAAGTGGATATTTCCTCTAGACCCTTTTATCATAACCACTTAAAATAGTTTAAACTAATTATTAATCGAGAAGAATAAATAACACGAACAATGATGAAAAAAATATTCATCGATTATTATTTAGCAATAAATAATAGTATTAACAAAAAAAAAATTATTTAATGTAATGTACATTTTATACATGATTTATCATTTACACGTGGATTAAATAGTATAATAAACTTTTGTTTATTTAAACAATAATTAATTATACTGTAGAAGTACTAGATAATATAGAAATAAAAATGTTTCATGATTGAATTTCGTTCACAATACATATTACTAATTAGTCATCAATACGTTTTTTTTTATTCTAGGTAGGTTAGGATCGTTTAAAGTGTCAAACAAATACATTATACATAACACAATATTATTCATCAGTGTTTTTAAACTATATATACATAACTCTTTAATTTATCTAAAATATTATTCAATGTCAAGAAAGTTAAAAAAAAGTTGTTGATAGGTACTTATTAATTCATTACTCTTACTTAAATTTAGATATGAATAATAACTATTTAGTATTTTAGTAAATAGCATTAACAAATTATGCTCTTAGGGTTTTCTTGAAAAAACAATGCGAGCCAGCCAAAAGTAATAATAATAATACTTAATAATGTTAGGTATTCAACTATAAGTTACCTTGTTTATTTTATTTTATTATAATTATTTTTTATAGATATAAATAAATAATTTATTGGTTATATAAATATAATATTAATTATATATTCAAATATTTTTTTATATTAAAAAATATGTAGTAGTTGAGTATATAAAAAACGTTTTTGGTTCGCTTCTATTTTTTTTTTCAATCGATAAAATAATATTATATTATTTAATTTAATTACATTACCATACTCTGTTCACGTACATCGAAATTTATTCTAAATCTAGAAGTAGTAGAAGTAGACTTAAAGAAAAGAATGCCGCAGAGTTTAAAAATACTTGTCGTTAAAATGGAATGACCTTTTTAAATGGAATCTTCCAGTGAGATTAAATCTCAACATTGTAAGATCCATGCCAAGTCCATTCCAACTCTGATTCCGACAAAACATTAAAATTTGTTAGGTAAGTGCTTACAAATATATTGAATAGATTTATTTGGAAAATAGACTTTAAATATATTTAGTTGTTACTGACATATATTATAACGGGTGATTAAGTCTGACAATATTTTATTACAGTACATTTTTATTACAGTTCGCGTTTTAATTTATATCCAACTTATGCATCATGATTCATGCTAAATTGTGATTAATAATAACAATAAAATATAACTTTACCTTGCACAAAGCCACGCCGGTATCAAGTCTATCCATGAAATTATTAACGTTTATGTAGAGCTCAGGATATAAACCATTCAGCCATTCAGCTAAATCCTCTTTCATAGCGTAAAGATATTCTTCACTGGACTTGAACGGCCGAAACGACCGTGATTCCACTAATAATGCCATCTGTAATAAAATATTTTACATTACTACTAAACAAAAGACATTTGATACTGAATATTAGTAAAGTATTTTTACTTATAATGTGATGCTGTAACCATTAAACCATGTAAAAAATATAAGTAGAATTTAATTCTTATAAAGAGCTTATTTATTATTAATATTTAAAGACTTTGAAACTTTACAAAATTCCATAAATAAATATCATCACAATATATACATCATAACACTTTTTAAAAAGATCACAAATGATATTCTTGAATATATATGTAGTATATATGATCTGTATGTGCATGTAATAGAATTATACATAAACAGAGAACAAAATATGTACTCAATCGGAACCGTATTTCTGTGGAAAAATAACCATTCGAAAACAAATATTATAAATATTATCATTTAAAATGTATTTTTATTAAAATCCTAATCCATTTGTCATTTTAAATTTATTATGTCAAAAACGAATTCAATCTGAAATATAATTTTATTCAAAACAACATTCTATTGGAAACATATTATTTTGTTTGAACTGTAATAATATACTGAACATTGAACAATATTAAGTATTTTGCTATTTCCTCAAAAAATTATTTTCATAGAAATATTTCGTTGAAAATCTGCACTATTGGCTATTGAGTTATAATATATGATTTCAAACATATTTCCTAATAAATACATTTATGAGCTAATATTATCTCAACAAAATACTTTACAAAGAAATGCGATTCTAAAATCATATTTTTTCTGACAGTTTCGAGCAAGTACTTTTTAAATGAAATATAGGTACTTTTCCAAGCAAATAATACTATATGTTTCCAAATCAAAATAGTTGCAAGATACAATTAAAAAAAAAAAAAACATTTACCGAATTGTTATGTTCTGATTAATTAATTTCCGATCACGTCAAAAACCGACATACCAAAATAGCAATCAATTTTATTTTTATTTTTATTTTTAAAGAAAAGCCTTTAAAAATCCTATGGTTTTAATCTACTCTCGATTATATTTTTTACGTAAATGTCACAAATTATAAATAAATATATTATATTTATAAGTAATTGGCATATAGTGCAAATAAAATATAGGTACCGGTACGTGTATTTATTCTTTACATATTATTTTGCACTATTAACATTCACTATTCATTAAAATCATTGTAACTATATAGTACATATGCTCACATTTTGATTATCACGGATAATTCGCTATGCTGAGTTCATACACCTGAATACCATTGTTGTAACTTTATTATTGATTACAGTTTTTCTTTTAATAAATAACTATTATCATCATAGGAAACCCCTTTGAAAAAAAAAAACGAAAAAAATGATTTTCAAGTGACTCAATTTTTACATTGAATCATATTAGGTACTATATTATATTTTAATGAGTGACATTCAATATTTTAAAATGTAATAGGTAACTACACAAAAAATCGGCCATTTATAATATTGATCTATTTTTTTGAATATCAAATGATTATACGATAATGTATAAACTTGGATGAACATTTTTAATTTGCTATAGTCTTAAGTAAACTTTTAACGATAACATTTATGTGCATTTATGAGTAAATTCAAATTATCGATATATAATTATATTATGTCAGGAACTATTTTTGTATTAAAAAATCAAGTCTTTATAGTCTAATAAATCACTATAGAAAAATGTATTTTAACTTATTTTCAGATCACAAATTAGTTCAGTATAATATCAAAATGCGTGTACTAATCGAAAATAATTAAATAATAATTGTATGACTGGAATATATATAGTATAATTCATTATAATATATATCATTAATAGTTTATATAATAAACTCTACATTAAAAATAATTTATAAAAGACGCAAAGAAGTTAGATATAACAACAGGATTTTGTGTGACTAAAAAAAAGAGCACGCACGTGGCATGATTGTCGCCCACACTGTTTATAACGGACCACTTCCAAATTAGGCTGTTATTTTAATATACTGAGGGGAATAATCTAATCATTCAATATAAAACAAATTTATTGTGAAGCATTGTAGTAATAATAACTGTTTAACAAGATGACATCAATTTCATTTGTTCCATTATTATAACTATAAATACTTAATATAAATTTAAAACACATAACAAATATTAATGAAATAAAACACTGTGAGTTATGAGTTTATGATTAAAAAAAACGTACTTAAAAATGATGTGAACAAACCAAACATATATTCTTCACGTGTTAAGTAAAATGTTCCACATGTGAAAATGAACATATGCACTTATATTATACATATTAACTTATAAAAATCTGAGTAATATTAATGAGTGCTAGTACTAAATAGAAATGTTCTATAGATGGAGTAAGTATTTATTTTTCACAAAATTTTAGTAGCTTCTAAATTATTGATAGCCAACAATTATATTGTTTAAACATATGTATAAAAAAATATGTTTATTTATTTCAATATAGGAAGCTATATTATATTGTAAATGCATCAATAATTGTCTGACAACAAATTTTATAATTATGCATAAAACGCAAAAATTAAACATTTTATGTTTAGAATAAAATAAGATATTAATCACTATCATTATTAAAATTATTATTTGTTTTCTTCTGTGCTACGGCTTCCCCTGGCTAACACTGCATCGCGGTGCACCTTACGGTAGCCGCTATGCACAGTTTATTTATATTATATATACCTCTGACGTACACGGTAAAATTGATTTGCAAAAGAAATTGAAACATTTATTGAAATATTTATTGATTTAAATATTGAGCAATAATATTGATCGTGTATGGACCGCTTAAGATTATGAAATTTACATAGTATTTAGCATTTAATTAGGTGAACAATTTAACTTAAAATAATTATGTACCTATAAATTGTATAAACTTCTTTAACGTATAAGGAACTATATTGTCTATATTTATATACTGTATACTGCAGTATACAATTTATAGATTAAATTACATTTTTATAATTTAAATTTAGTACCTATCTTGTGATCACTATAATATAAAAACTGTTTTTAAATTTTAAATCACAATTATTTATTTATATTCAAAAAAACATTCTTTAATTATTGCATTTAAATAACTATTTTAAGTAAAACTTAGTTTAAAAAAATTACATTATAAATAATGAATAATTGCAAATATATTCAACGTCTGTTTCTCGAAAAAAAAATCCAAAAATTATATGCTTATGTTTTAAACATAGGTAATATGAATTATCAATTTATAAAATTATTTTGATATGTAATTACTTATTATGCAACTCTTAGCTTATTTATATATATATATATATAAATACAGTAGATGGGTAGTCTGTTTCTGTGACAGAAACAGACTACCCATCTAAAATAATATATTTACTGTGTATCACATTATTTCAAAATAGATAAGCGCAAACACTTTTGACTTAAATCAAATATTTTTTAGGAAAGCACTGTGAAAACAATTTTTCCGAGAATTTTCTCCTATCATTGAAATCATAGTATTTTACACTTAATAATAATAATTTATTTTTATATTTAAAATAGGTAAGATCATACGGTAATTGGTTTACCAAATTTACCTTCAACGAGTAAAACTTGCTAAAATCAAAGTTATTTTATTCATTCGTTTATATAGTATACACATTAGTTAGTAACCATTTATAATATTTTTTTTAAGTATTCAGTAATTTTAAAACTAAACAAAAATATAGATTTTTATATTGAATAATATTATAAATAATAGTACCATACATTATTATATTTAATTAGCTATACAGTTAATAGTTATTTAAAGTAATTTGGAAATTGCGTATTATTAAAATAGCCTATATAGCTTATATTTATCTGACTTATCAATGAAGTCTACAGTACAATGTTCATTAAATATGAGCTGTCGTTAAATAATTTATTATAAGTATATTTTGCATAAATTAAATGACATTTAATATTATAATAAATTGATATTTGCAGTATAATAATAGGTTTAATTATTTTCAAAAACAGCAAAACATTATAATAAGCATCATTCATTATAAATGTTTAATATTAATTTAAAACCGAGAAGATGGAAGTAAAAGCTAAAATTATTAAAAGTTTTAAAATTAAGACTTTTATTAGGTACTTATTTTATACTATTCATTCTATACTAAATCTTAAATAAATGTATCTACTATATTTATCTCAAGTCTCAATGCATTATATAAGTAATACAACTGCGCACGTGTTTAATTATAAGCACCTCAAGCCTGTGTTATTAAAGTACCGCATTTTATTGATGTTCCTGCCCTCCGGTGGCCAAAAGCGACGAACCTTGGGACATTTTTGCGCATTGTATTTGGCGCAATCGATAGGGCCACAGCCGGCAAAGGGAGCGCGAGAGTGCTGCACATATATAACATTTGGCTGAATACTCTAACGTCATGATAACACGAAACCAAGAAATAAAAATCCTAAAAATCACATATAGTTTAACAATGGTAATCGTATTTCAAACTTTGGCCTTTGACCGTCGCATACACACACGAGTACACGACACACCACAAACACATATATAGCTATATAATATATCGTATATGATATATTATGGAACATTATATTGACCAACACACGATTATATTATAATTTATAAGCCACACAATGCTGATCCGTAGTTGGCAATATACTCAGCGCAGTAATACTGACTGTCCAGACTACCTACTTTAACTATTGGGGTGTACAAGGATTTTTCCTAATTTGAGGGTTGACGGTTTATATTATATTATTATAAATACTATTACACGACTACATCACCAATAAACAAGCCTATACGATTAATATAACAGTATTCTTTTATCTAAATTATTATATGTATACACAAATGTATCATATTTGCACTTCCAGTCATCTAGAATAATGTAACACATAAAAAAAGTTACAACACCCAGAACCTATATTCGACAATAATAATTATCGAAATTAAAAATACACGTTTCACATATTATATTGTTCGAAAGTCGTTCCGCGTATGATATATCGACTCTGAATACATAATATATTACATATTATAAAACAATATCATTCATACCATTATCACATTATATAATGCTTTTCGGGTTTTTATTAATTGTTCAAAAAATCAATTACAAACCTCGGTATCTGTTGGACGGCTGAATCACCTCGATCAGATCCACGGATATATCAGAAATTTGAAAATTTCAACGAAACTGTGGTAACGGCGAAACGTTTAGTATTGTTAGGTTTCGAACTGGCCATTATGTTATTGGCCGTCATTCGCATACAACGGTATTAAAATTCATCATTACAATGTTATTATGATATACAATAACGGTATTAAATTGATTAAAAATTAAATTAATAATTTTATATATAATAAAATAAAAAACACAACGATATAATATTGATAACAAAACCCTACACACTAATTATAATGATTGTATTATTTTAAGATGTAGACGCGGAATTAAATAAAAAACGATATTTTTTTTTTTTGTATTTACGACGAGGGCGTAATAAAATAATACATTATTGTGGTATTATTGCTGAAAATCGTCGGCGAGTCACTGGACGGCGCGGTGTGCGGCCCGGTATCGGAATTGTAACTGCCGCGCGTCGGGTCCCGGTGCTCGGCCACGTTGGATTATCTTCGCGCGCACGCCTTCCGTCCGAAAACTCACGGCCGACTGGCGGGGGGTGTCGGTGTGACGGAGGCAACCCTACCCCAATCTCCGGGCCCCGAGACGCGCCCGCAGCAGTCAGTAAGCACACATACACACACATACACGCGCAACATCCGTCTGCGCGCGCCGATATATTATAATATCGTAATAATAATAACAATAATAATAATAACCGTGTGGTGTAGTTGTACCCGTCGTAGTTAATAAATATCATGAGACCGTGCTACGTCGACGATCTCACGTGGCGCGAAGACGGACGCGCGTGTGTTGTCGATCGGTGGGTGGTGGTGTTGGCGGCTTAGATCGTGTTATTATTATTATTATAATCATCGTATACACGAATACACGATGACGATCTATTGGCGCAACAAATAATAATAATAATAATAATATCATTATCATGTACGCGGGGTGCTAAAATTAAATGTATCATAATTTAAAAACTTTTTTTAGGTACCTTTAATTTAGATGGGTACCGAGCTGCGGTCGAGATCAAAACGGGTAAAAATCAAAATCCTATAGTTACGGTTGGGAAATACAACAACTATCGGCTGTAGCCATTTTCCTACAAAAACAATATACCGTTTTCCTCCACTGTCCATTTTCCTCCAAAAAAAAAGGTTGATTTCCATTTTCCTCCACATTATTTTTGACTTAAATTGTGTCTATTTTCCAACAATATTTTAGTCAGTGTTGTAGTGTTGCGTTCCGTGTTATAAAGATAGAGTATGGCTAGTTTCACATTTTGCGCGTATCTATTGATTAAATTCTGGTCGCTTAATTTAACCACTTATAATTATCTAATTTTTTATCATTACTTTATTTATTGATTGATACGTCTTTATCGACGTACGTACTTTTTTATTATATTCATTCTCTTTTTAACCAACCGCCAAGTTCGGCGCGTACGGTGTATTATTATATTATAATATTATACTTGAAATATTTAATTTGTTCTATTATTTTTAATTTAACATTCTGAAAACGAATGACGATTTTATTATTTTATTTATTGGAGAAAACGGTAAGTGAAGGAAAACGGTCAAGAATTATTTTTTATTTTTTTTTGGAGGAAAATGGACAGTGGAGGAAAACGGCATCTCGTTTTTGGAGGAAAATGGACCCACCCCAACTATAATGCTTTAAATATTGATAGTTACATATCATACTGTGACTTGAATATTAAATTAATTTCCAAACTTTACTTTTCAGCATGGACATAACAATTCTGTACAATAAGTCAATGACTGATATAACCTTTTTATTTTTTAATAAACTAAGTGCAACAGCCAACAGGAACATATCTGTTATTTTTAAAACCGATTACTCTAAACATCTGCTAATACAATTTCGTATTACCATAAGCTAAAATATATAACGCTGACCTACTGCAATTTGGATAAGAGTTTATCGGATAATCGATAATCGAGTACGGACCACAATAATTTTTACTTTCAATATTATTATGACCGCAATTATTCGTTTATTGCAATTTGCGACCACAACTCAGACACAACGTGAATTTGATATGGAAGCAACTGGGTTTCGGTTTTTAATTTTAAATATTTACGAGTACTTCCTGCCACTTGACTCTACGCGCATATTATAATATGCAATCCGAGTAAAAATTATATTTATTTTTGACAATCATTTAACATTATCTATATTCCATATACTTACATAGATCACCACGACTAGAGGATAATATTCCCATTACCTTCAAAAACAATGTTTTGTTTTTAAAATGTCAATAACGTCATTACATAATTGTATACCTACTATATAAATAATTTGTTTTGTATTTCAAAATAACAGTTGTGAAATATTGTGAAATAATTTTTTTTTAAATAAAACTGAATAATTATAATCCATGCTGATTATGCGTTCATATTTTATTATTTTTTTATATTTTTAAGCGTGTTTTCCTGCAACTTTCACAGTCTCAACGATTAAATCGGATACTGCTTAATTTTATCAAGCAATTATAAAGGGCTAATTGACCTTTTTAATACTCATACTATGTATTTTTATTTTAATCAATAAATAGTGATAATAATGAATAGAATAAAATGTTTTCTTAATTAAAAACATTTTAAAATTAGCCATCTGGGAATAATTAAATTAAACAGCAAGAGTTGATTAGCAATTTCAATTACCTCTCTAGATTTTCATTAATTAATTTTATATATAACGATATCAATTTTTAATATACTTAAAAAATACAATAATGTTATAAAACTATTTCATTGAGACATTGAATGTACACTAGGCACATGAACAGAAAAGATTAATTATGAAATTCATACAACAATCCATTCCTTGTAAAATAACGTAAAATATGAAAAATACTTTGTAATGACTAATGAGTAATGATGAGTAATGACCAACAACAGGACTCTCCAATCCCCATGGTCTATATTGATTTTAAAAATTAACTTTTTGAATTTTTTTTCGCAATTATAAACCATGTGGACGTACTAATCTACTTTGAAAATCTCACACTACTCCCTTCCTCACCAAATCAAAATCAATCACTTGAAATTGCCAGAAATGCATTTTTCCTGTCTTCTATTAAAATTTTCAAAAACATTTGTTTACAAATAAAATGTATATATGTATGGTATATCTATATCATGATATCATGTCTAAAAACAACCAAACTTAAGTTTTTAAATTCGCACTACAATCCTTCCCCACAAAATTACGTAAAATAAAAAATTTATAAAAACGGCCAACAACACAATCTCTCCAACTACTATATCAATTTTCAAAACTACAATGTTCAACAAATTTTTTGTGAATATAAAGAGTGCCATTCTTGTGAACACATTAGCTTAGTTTTCAAATATACATTATAATTACCTATACCTGGTGTATTTATGTGGTGGAAAAGTAATAGGCTATTAAATTATAGTATAAATATTAAATATTAAAATATGTGTATAAGTTTATTGATATTAAAATATTAAGCATCACGTGAACTGTGCTATACTGCTGTTCATATATTATTGATATTAATAATAACTAACTTTCTGACAACGTCGACCGTTACTCCGTTAACAGATACTTCATAAGACAAATCCGTAGAAAATCTTAAGCCGTGACAGATACCCATGCCCCAGTGACCCAGTCATCACATGGCGAGTACGGGTCAGATAAATAACGTCTAACGATGATCACGTGCAATCAACGTCCATGATTTGATCGAATTGATCGATTAATCCCGCGTACTATTAAACAAAAAACAAAAATCGACGACGCGGACGAAAATGAAATGCTGCGTCACAAATACGTTATATACTTACGTTTTAGACGATATTGTGTTTCCTCACATCACGGATGGCCGACGATCGGCTTTTCGGCGGTGAACGTGGCGGATCTGTGAGTAAAACGCGCGTGACAGACCAAATACAAAACGCGATACAGCGGATGTTGGTAAACTTAATAGATGACCAATGACCATACATCCCGTTTTTCGTATTTCTATACCCCGTCGTCCCGGAGCACTAAATGTTCCGTTACTAGATGATGGACAAAGAAAATGTGTATAACGAAAATTAATTTTTATTGACCGATTATTATTGTTTCTATATTACATCTAAAGTCCAGAA
Organism: Rhopalosiphum padi; assembly: GCF_020882245.1. Classification (NCBI taxonomy): domain Eukaryota; kingdom Metazoa; phylum Arthropoda; class Insecta; order Hemiptera; family Aphididae; genus Rhopalosiphum; species Rhopalosiphum padi. Next base: position 47,470,820 of record NC_083600.1, on the reverse strand, counting down.
TTTTATTCGTTCCTGAAATCACCGTCTGACTTATTAAAATAAATTTGTTCCAAAAATAAATATTAGTATAAACTAATTAGTGTATGTAATTTTCTTTTTAATTATTAAATAAAAAATGTATCAATAATTATTATTTATTTATTAATAGGTGTCATTAATTAATTTCATTTTTTTATCTGTATAAATATTAGAATTTATAATAATATGTAATTCTGTTTATAATCATTTTTTTATTACGTTTTCGTCAAAAAATTATTTAGTCATCTTAAGTCTACTGTGCACGTTTACACTAAAAATGTGATGAATGCGCTACGATGACATTATAATATATTATAATAATAATATTGCCTTCACCCCGCACGAAACATACGAGTATGATCCGCGGTTCGGCGGTTTACGGCGCGAACCTGGAAAAACGCATGTAGCAAACCGGGCGCAAGGCAATGGATATAATACGATGGACGAACACAAAACGCGTGTACACACTACACGCACGACGGACTTACAATGTGTATGACGTGTGGGCGTGCGGTAGATGACACGCACACAGACGACGCGGCACAAAAAAAATAAAAAAAAAATAGACCAACTATAATATGTGTTAGAATAATATTTAAGATGAGAAAAAATACAAGAAACAATATTATTTTGGTATGTTCTACCAGATGATGGCGTAATAATTGAAAAAATTACAAATTTATTTATACCCTTTTACCCATACACGCGCCGGTCGTCAATTAAATATAGTAATAGTATAATAGTATTGTAATATTAGTATACGTAGTATATCACAGTCATCCGTTATAATATACCTACTACAGTTAAATACAGAGATAATGTTTTTTATAAGCTGATCATTGAATAAGAATTGCACTGTTACTTATATTTGTTTCTGTTGAAGTATAAAATAGTGTAATTCTCGAAAGTCTGACGATTACATTTTCTTGAAATTAAATTTTCAAATATTTCTAAGAAATTCGATTATTATAGTTTGTCAAGGATCACCAATAACTTAATTTTAATTGGATTTTTCGGCTTCCCCTAATAAATGTTTAGGTTAGGTAAGGTAATATAGCCGATGTATTATTTGACTATTCATTATACTTAATTATTTACAGAAAACGCCCGTCACCTGGTCTTTATATGTATATGGCCTATTGACCTTTCATTATCAATTATGAAATAAAATTGTTTAATGATATTTAAATTAGAATATGGCAATAATTAATAATTATACTATAATTTTGAACATATTTAAATTTGGTGTGTATAATTATTAATTGTATAGTCTTGGAAATACTATATGATCACTGAGTATTTTGACCTTTAATATTCGTTATAACTACTTATAAGTATATATAACATCAGGCGACGGCATATTTAGTTGATAGATATAGAGTTTAATGTTGAAAGGGTACTACAGTACTACAGTGACTGTAGTGACTACAGTACTACACCCTCATACGTTGCCTCCGGCCTCATGTCTTTCAAACACATAATACATAACATAGCCAATTATTATACGTTATGAAGAATTTATTTGACTCCTTTATGCCTAATATTACAATTAATTTATATATTATAAAATTTTAAAGTAATATAATATTATTTAGTGAATCTTGTTGTTTTTTAGGTTATGAACACTTTAAATGGCACAAATAATTAAGAATTTTAAAATGTCCATAACCTCTTAATACTGATTACTGAATGTGATAAGACATTCGAAAACAACTGATTTTTTATTCTAAAAAAATATATTTAAATTGTATAAGAACACGACTAGAGAGATATGAGCATCTTTAACTTAAATGAAAATATTCAAGTATAAAAATAATCTTTTATATTGTTACTTGTAGGAAGCCAAAAAAAAAAAAAAAGTCCCAAAAAGAATATTTTCTTAAGGCTTGAGGTATCCACAATATTACCGCCGAAGCTAATAATAGATCAGAATTTTAAATATTAAGCATACATTTTATAACCTTTAATATTAATCTTAATCTTTTTATTTTAGATATTATTTAATGACTATTACTATATGATATGTATTTTTTAGTATGCCATACGAAATAAATAAATCATCGGATTGATCGGTATGATGAAAATAATGGAATAAAAATATATCAATTTAACAAAGAAATAATATGCATTTATATGTCACGTAACCATATTTTTACATTTGTGTCTGCATACAAAAATAAGACATGCTATCATAGCATACTATACTATAAATTATCTTCACAAGCTATACATAATACAATTGTTATAATAAAACTATTTATTAAAGACACACGACCAGTACGATGGAAACTTATTATTGCCTATATAAAACTCCTTACAAATGTACGTTTTAAACTCTCTTAAAAATGCATAGTAATGTTGAATGTTCTATTATAATTTATAATAATTTGTATACTATGCAGTTACACACATTATATTGCATCTATCCAAAATAAGTTATTACAATAACAAACGTATGTAAAACTAATGAATAAAAATGAATTATATAGTAATTCAAAAAAAGAGTGAATGTGAAAAATGTCTTCATATAGTGCAATGCCTATAAGATTAATAAGATAATACATAGGAGGTACCTATATAGTATAATCGATATTTCATTTGGTTTCTAGGTACGTACAACATAATATATAAACTATAAATTACAATGATTATTTATTACTATCCATCTCAAAAGTTGATCATGTAGAATGTGCTTATATTAGCTATTAAGTATTATTTTTTTTTAAGAAAATAATTTTTATGACAATTAAAAAAAAAGATAAAATTACTAAAAGTTTGTACGTATTGGATAGAAATGATTACTTCCAAGTTCCAATAGTTTTTGTGTATTGAGATTTTGAAAAGTCTCGACATATTATAATATACTCGTCTCGTATTCATTATATTGACGGTCGACGGGTATTAATAATATATATAATATAATAACGTATACTGTGTAATCACTAATCAGGTAATCTATAAGTATATCTCTTCATATTTTATACTATGTATATTTATTATTATAGCTGGTACCGTAAATTAGGATGACTAATATTAATTGAGTTGATTTTGCATTACTTTTTTACACATAGTTTTTTTAATACTCTTAAGAGGCCGTCCCAGTAGAAAAAAATCGACCGAAAAACATGCTTTCGTACTTCCAATAGTACTCAGGCCTCGTTGATCGTAGAAACATGATTTTGGTATCAAAATAATCACGAGAAGTTGTACTAAATATTCTTGGAACAGAATTTTAAAATTTTTTTTCGTTCCAATTTTATATGTGTTTGAAATTTGTAAAATTTTTCTTTTTTTTAAAAAATCATATAAAATCGGCAAATTTAGATATCGAAAATCTGTTCCAAGAATATTTAGTACAACTTCTCGTGATTATTTTGATACCAAAATCATGTTTCTACGATCAACGAGGCCTGAGTACTATTGGAAGTACGAAAGCATGTTTTTGGCAAAAAAATTACGAATTTGCCGTCGTCATGTGCTGCTAAAGCGATTACAGCGGCAGCGTTCTGAAATAGTACTTCTTCCACCACCCCGCTTGCATATGCAGCCATAGGTCAAAACTGGTTATTTATCGTAGCCGCGCACTGGTTATAAATAGCCAAGTACGTCAATACGAAAATAATAATTTTGTCAATAAATAATATTATTTTATTTTTCGATGTTATAATTCGTAATTTTATTTACTATCGTATTTTACGCAAAATGGAACTACGACATAATACTATATCGTAAAATTGTCACAAATCAGCTAGAAAACGTACGATTTAAACAATTTTTTTTTCAATTATAGACAATTGTTCTATAAAATTAGCGTATTGACATTCAAGACGAAATTTTTTAAATTTAAATTAGTATAACTGTATAAGTAAAAAAAGGTAGGCAAGTGGGTGTCGATCTGCTTTACAGTAGGTTACAAGTGAGTCACTATATACTTACTGGATTATTGTGTTAAATTTGAATTCAATGATATAATATCATTGTATAAGAAAAACTCGAAGACGGAGAGTCAGCCTTGATATATTATAATATATATTTTTAACTACAAAATAATTTAAAATTTAACAAATTTTTTCAAAATTCAAACTTAAAATGCTTATAAAAAAAATTGTACCCATTTATTTTTAATATTTTTCAAATGCTATTGTAACGATTTATCTACATGAGCCTTGAATTAAATTTTCACGCTTCTTGACCCAACAAATAATAACTAATTAATTAATAATTATTGAATAAAAAATTGAAAAAATTGAAAATGTCCGTAAAGAGCTCAGAAAGAGTGAAAATGTTTTGAAAATTTATCAAGTATAGCAATTGATAAAATAGACATATAGTGTAAAATGTAAATTATTTAAAATATCTAGATACAGTTATTTGTTTTTTTAATTACAACAAAATAAGAAAATCGCTAGGTACATAATAAACCGAGTGAATATACCAATGTTGTAAAAATTTGAACTTTTCAAAAACTCATAAAAATTCTAATTTAGTTTCTGGTAGAGGTAATTTTTTTTTTAAATTAGACAAACTTACGAGGAATCTTGTATTAAATTTTTAAATTTTAGATTTAAAAAGAAAAATTTTTATGAATTTTTAACAAAATAATTTGCACATTTTCTTCATTTTTTTGTATTTTATATTTTGTCAAAATTCGAACTTTAAATGCTTATAAAAAAAATGTGATTACTGACTATGTATAAAATGTATTATTAATATTTTTCAATTATTATAATTTATATAAGGCGCCTCGTCCTTAATTTTTAAGTTTTTATTACCCAACAAATAATATTTGATTGACATTCATAGAAAAAAAACTAAAAAAATTGGAAACTTAAAAAGTAAATAGTTAAAAAATAATTTAAGTATTTTAAAAATGTTATCGTGCTTAGAAAATTCTATAATATAAAACAAACAAACAGTTAAAATTCCTTGTATCTACGGTCATTTGTTTTAGAGTTACACCATAAACCAAAATTGATTTTGTGATTTTGTCAAAAATCGATTTTGCGTGAAAATGTCTATTTTTCCCTGCTCTTTAGAAAATTACTAGGAATTTTTAATTTATACCTTCCCAAATGCACCAACTTGTTTTCGTGTATGTCATCACGTTTTAAAGGAGTAGAAATAATGCTTTAATTTTTAACTTCAGCCCTTCTTTGAAATGGAAAATGAATCTAAATGATACTTTGGTGAGTTAAAATTTCTAGTAGTTTCAAAAACGTCAAATAAAAACCTAAAAAAGGAACGGAAAAACGGGAATTTTTAAGCATAATCAATTTTCGAAAATATCGATTTTTTTATTTTGCTGTATAACACAAAAAATCATTTTAAATACTTGAAATTTTCACCAAGTCTAAATATTTTGACTTTTTTAAGCTATTTATTGACAATTGAAATTTTCGATGTACCTATGTCTAAGTTTTTTTGTTTGAAATGCCAATAAAAAAAATTTGGCATTTCAAAAAATTTTTTAAATAGATATAATACAAGGTTTGTAATAAGTTGCACTTAGCGTAGTAAAAAAAAATTCAAAAATTGTTAGTCATAATTGTTGTTTATAAGCTAAGCATGTAAAGTTCAAATGTTTACTAAATATGTCAAAATCGCGAAAATTTGCAAGATATTTTTAAGTTGAAAATTCATAATGTTTAAGTGATTTATATCTAAAACCCAATACAAGGTTCTCTATAACATTATTTTCTTCAAATCACTGTAAAAAAAAAACTCCAGCGACAATGTAGAAAAAAATGTACGAGCGTATGAAATTAAATATTTTACGAAATTGCGTAAAATAATAACGATATGTCAATATATTACAATTTAAATATAGCTAATAATATAATATAATCCTAGACTGACAAATTATCTCCATCATCATTCAGAATCGATTTCGTATACAATAATGATACCTGTCATTGTATTCAAATTTAACACATCCATTATAGTGACCTACTCTCCATCACTACTATACAGCAGAGCGATACTTGCTTTTCCACCCTTTTTAAATTTAAATACGGAAATTGTCTTACAAATTTTAATTATTTAAAATAGTAAATATGTTAACGGCAAATCAACGTTAATATATTTTCAATATTTTTGTTTTGTTGTTGTTTTTGAATTTCAATAACTCAAGTTAAAATTATTTAGCCCCACCACCATAAAAAACCCCTGGCTACGCCTCTACATTAAAATTTTGATAACTCGATATATTTGTAGTTAGTCCAATTATTTTTTTCCCTGTGAACTTTGAGTTACCGAGAGTACACTGTAATATTGTATTATCATTTTCTATACACCATAAAATTTTCAAAATATTTTAATTTGTTTTGAACTGTTTACGGATATATAGGTACTCTGCAGTTTCCAACTTTTTAGGTTTTTTTTCTATAAATGTCAATAAAATGTTATTTGTTGATTTGTTGTGTAAAAAAGCTTGAAAATTTAATAAAAGGCTTCTAACAGTAGTTGAAAAATATTAATAATACATAGCTACATTTTTTTTATAAGCATTTAAATTCTAATTTACAAAATATAAAATACATAAAATTGAAAAAAATGAGCAAATTATTTTATGTTAGAAATTCTTAAAAATTTTTCTTTTTAAATCTATGATTTGAAAATTTAATCAAGATTCCTCGTAAGTTCGTCTAATTTTTTATAAAAAAAATCTCTATTCGAAATTCAAATCAAATTTTTATGACATTGGATATTCACTCCATCATTTCTCATGTAACGATTTTCTTATTTTATTGAAATTCAAAAACGAATAACTGAAAATACTTGAAAATTTAACTAAATGTTTATATTCTCATTTTCTATACATAATAATATTCTTAAAATATTTTGACTCGTTTTGAGTTATTTACGGACAATTTCAAATTTCAATTTTTTTAGTTTTTTTGTTTATAAATGTCAATAAAATTGTATTCGTTGGGTCAAAAATCTTGCAAATGTAATACAAGGCTCCTTATATATATTGTTAGAATATTAGTTAAAAAATATTAAAAATACAGTGTCTATTTTTTTATTAGCATTTAGAGTTCGATTTTTTACAAAAGACGTAAAAATAACGAAAATGTGAAAATTATTTCGAATTAGAAATTCATGAAAATTTAATAAAAGATTCCTCATAAGTTTGTTTAGTTTTATCAAAAACAAAAATCTCTACCGGAAAGTCAAATTACATTTTTATGAGCGTTTGAAGTTGAAATTTTTACATTAGATATATTCACTTGATTTGAAAAACGAATAACCTTAGACACTTGGAATGTAAACCATATGTATATTTATCAATTACTTGATAAAATTTCCAAAACATTTTGACTTGTTTCTAGTTGATTACGAACATTTAAAATTTTAAAATTTTAGATTCTGAGCGGAGCAAGAATTTAATGTATTGGTTTTACAATGATGTGTTTTTTTTATATACCTATATTTTTTTTTTTTTGGGAGGTCAAAATTTTAATTTTCCAATATAGTTCTTAAAAGCGCCCAAAAAACAAAATAAAAATTAAGAAAAAACGAGAATTTTTACGCAAAATCGGTTTTTGACAAAATCGATTTTGGTTTTTGGTGTAAGTCTAAAACAAATGATCGTAAACATATGAAATTTTCACTAAATGTTTATGTTTATACTAGCCTTTTCTATACGTGAAAAAAATTTCAAAAATTTTTGATTTGTTTTGAGTTGTGTACTGATATACTCAGTTACCAACTTTTTAGGTTATTTTCTATAAATGTCAATAACATTTTTGAAATTAATTTTTTTATGATTTTTAAAACAATAAATTCACAGCCCTGATTATAACATTTTTTATACTTATTTTATGTAGGTATTATATGTTTAAAATTAAAATAAGTAAATACACCAATATTTATTAATCAAAACTATTTAAAATGTTGCTAATATTTATTTAGGAGATTAAAATATTATCGTACAAAAATTGTTTCATGTCACTTATAAGTTACAACGTAAAATACGCAACACTATTGCTAAAAAATCTATTTAATCGTAATGAAATTATTATTTCACATGTATTTTAAAAAGTAATTGGGTTAGAAATATAAATCGAGTTCTGGTGTATAATAATTTGTAGGCTTAATTTATTGGTTAATGTTTTTAAGCAAACAGGAGCTTTAATTAAAAAATAGGTTTGCGACTTGCGAGCTAGTAGCGAGCCAGCGCACCGTATAGAATTCACGGGCGACAATTTACGTAACGGCCTGTAATGACGTTTGATGCGAAACGTTCAGCACGACCGTCCGTGAAATAATAATGTACCTCTCCCGCGATTACAACACGCGGACCCCGTCGCGTACACGATGGGCGTGGTTACGGCCTACCGCGACGGCGGCGAGATGGAATTCAACGCCATCTCTTGAGCGTTGTATACGTAACACTTTTACCACGACGGCCTCTTAAACAAATTTCAAAATAATGATGTCGTTGCCTCAAGCTATTTTTATAAAAACATTACTAATTTCTAATCATTTTTTTCTTTCTAATAATCAGTATTTTTAAATTCTTTTTTCAAAATAGCTATCAACGTCACACTATATCCGGGGAACTTTCATACCACCATCTTTTACCAATACTTAGTAAAGTGTATTAAAACTCAGTTGTATGCATTTTATTCGGAATATCTACTTTTGGTGTACCTACTAAATTAATTAAATATTGGGTAACCTTTTGATCAATATAATTTTAAATGATCTCACAGTTTAGTTCACAGTCGATTAGATAAAATATTTTCAATGTATTCCTCGATGTATTCATTTAATTTTTACTTTTATTTGTTACCTATTTTTTATAGTCTAATGACGTAATTTATGACAATAAATAGTGCGATTACACGATCCACATAGGTTATAAGGTTATGTATTATTAATTTTTCTGTAGATATTTAGTACACATATCGAACTATTACCTATAAAGTTATAAATAGTTTGATTCTTGAAATATGATAAATCACCATGGCAATTTATAAAAAAAATTACTAAAAACAAAAAGGTGATCTATAACGACTAGGTATAACATAGACGCTAATTTAGTAAATAATAAAATTACAACGGAGGTTTGATCATTTACTAACTTAGTTTGTGAGGGGGGGTGAAATGAAAATACGCCACTACTCATCAAGTCATAACTAATACATAAAACCATGTATATGAATATTAATACATATTAATAATGGATATAACTATATAGGTTCTTAACTAATGAGTTTAATAAAAAATTAATCAAGAAAAATATTTTTGGTATTTTTATAAAAAATAACATTTTTTAGTATGGTACCTACTTGTCATGCTGATTATCTTAACTATTATCATTATCCATCAAAGTGACCAAGTCCATTTTCAAGAAAAACATGACAACATTTTCGAATTAATTCTTTATTAGTTAATAACTCTCTCCGATGAAAAATTGGAATTTTTACTGTTAGAAGATTAGGCCGAGGTGGCTGCAGTTTACGATTTTCAAATTTGGTATCATAATAAATTATAAAAGTATAGTATGTATTATGATGTTGTTTTAATATTAAAAATAATTAAGGCCTCTAATTATTTCACTATTTGTGATTAACTAATAACTAGTAACAAGTCAGTTGTCAGTTGAATAAACTTAGTAAGCTGTAACCTAACATTAATGACCTAGTGGTAGGTACTGGAACTGGACAAAATATACTCTGGTGCAACTGTGTATGGATTGTACACTCAAACTACTTATCAACATTCCCGCCATGCCACAGAGTAATAATATGTGGGCGCCATGCCCAACAATAATACTTGATAACATATTGTTAAGCTTGTCATTTTACCATACATAATACTATCAATGTTTATGGAATTCCGTTTTTTACATTTCCGTTAAAATAATTTAGAAATTAAAGAATGAAATATAACAAAATAATGTTTAAAATTTCATAACTTAACTTTTATATAAAACAATGGACCGTGCAAGAATACCAATCAAAGAAATTATTACGAGTTTCAAGTAATTTTATTAATTTCATGTTTATCGATATTTTATATAGGTAGAATGTAGCATCACTTTATTCGCTGTTTTTTTATCCAGATCAACTAGTACCGTTGAAGATATATTTGATAAATTAGAAATATGGAATAGCAATGATTCTCAACAAATTCCACTTGAAAATTCAAAAGAACGCGCATTACAGAAACTGTTGCATAATTGTGATGATAAAGATAAATTAAAAGAAAAAGCACAGTGCATTGAGTTAGTAAATATTTTAGTTTTTAGTAACAAAAATTTGGAAAAATATCAAACTAACTATACCTATTGTTTATTTTTACAGATAATTAATTAATTAATGACTGATTTTTTTTTCAGGAATCATAAATTGGCTAATAAATTTATGGAATTGGTTCAAGAAATAAGAGAAGACAAAAAATTAAAAGCATTTATGGAAAAGCGGTATAAAGAATATGAGAAGGATACAAGTTGTTCAGAAGTTGCACAACATTATAAAGATGAAATTGAGGTTTATTACTACATTTAATACTACTACTTGAGAGTAAACAATAAATAATAAGAAAATTAAAAAATTAGACTGATAGACATATTATGTATTAATGTATATATTATAATATTATATTGTATTCCTAAATATTATTAATTTAATTTTAAAACTAATTACTAAAAAGACTAGAAGATTTACAATTTTTTATTAGACAATTGTCTGATATAAATCAAAAATTAAGGATAATATTATATTTTCAAGATAATTATTTGTATTTCTTCGTTCTATAATTTAAATCAAGTAAATTATAATACTAATTTATGTACTCAAAATAACAAAACATGAGTCATATCATCTGGCATATGATGATTTAATATTAATATATCTCAATAAAAGTGCTATTATTTTTGAAATAATTCTATTCCTCATAAAATAGTCTAGACAGCAGTCTTTAACCTATAGTCTATGGCAGGTTTTGGCTTACCAAGCTAATAAATGTTTTGAAAATAATACATTAGTTATCATTGTTTTTAATTTATTAATTTCTTAGTAAGAAATTTAAAAAAATGTTGTTTCCTATTGCCATAATGTATCTCAGATTAGGCCATAAAAAAGGTTGGAGATCCCTGGTATAAACAATACAAAAAAATTATTTAAAATAATCTTTGTATTTAAAATATTTTTTCATAGAAAAGAAATGAATTTCAAAAACAAAGACAAATGAAAAAAGAAATTAAAGAGAAGAAAGTGGTCTTGAAAAAAAGTGTTTGTAAACAAACTCCACTTTGGAAAAACTTAAGAAAATATCAAGCCCTAGATTACTTTAATATACCCATGACATGTTATAGTATGATTATTCATTGTCTTATTTCTAATATATTCAATAATTATATTTAAATAAATCTTTTATTATATTGTTTTTTTTACTATAGACACCACAAATCCAGAAGAACATGACTTAGTTGGTGATATTTTGTCTTGTCTTCAAGGCTTCCATACAAAATTTATTATTCCAAACAACTTCGAAATACCACTTACTTTCAATATTAATGAGGCCATAGGTTTGTTAATAAGATAAAAACAACTACATTCTAAACTTGATCATTATTTTTAGGAACACTTGTAATATAATAATAAAGAAAATATGTACAAAATCAAAATCTTAAATTAAACAACTTTTTAGAAAAAAAATACTATTAATACATATTTCTTTATTTATATATTGTGGTGTAATTTGGGAAACAATCAGGGCCCAGGGGTTGCAAAAATTACTGAGAATGCTCAAAACCCATGGGGCTAAATTTGCCATGTCATAAGTGTATAAGACGGAAACAACACATGCGGGTACTACATCCTCTTAACTAAATAATTACTTATTTTTTTGTTTTTTATTATCTAGCAATAAACCATAAATATGAAAATTTCAGGGGTTGCAAAATAGTACTTTTGATTGTATGTGTTTCTTATACCAACTTTAACTAGAATTAATTCTATTGTTTAATTTATCATAATATACTTGTTTTAATTTTATTTATTTGGTGTTGTATGCTAATTTGTTTAATTGTCTGCTTAGATCCACAGTTTAAATGTATAGTGCCAAAAATACTAAGACTAGTATCAGCTTATACCATTATTTGTAGATTTAGTGAAGAAAATCGTCAGAGCCATAATGGATATGTTAATCAAGCATTAGCTTGTTACATAAGTAAATTTATACGTGATTATTTGGTAAGTGTTTTTAATGACCATTTTATTAAGTTTAACCTGGTAACCATATTGATGAATATAATATTATAGAATTTACATTTTATCTGAACAAGAGACTTAAATGATAGAAATACATAAATTTGTACAATTATTATTTTTATAGAACTTTATAATATGTCTTGAAAATCAACACAAATCTAGAGAACTTGGTCTACAATCATTATCATTTGCTGCCCAGGCTCATGTTTACAAAATGGAATTTGTGGCCCGTATTGTATCAATAATAACACAAGTATTTATTATTTAACTTTGGCATTTTGGAAATATTTATACTTATTTGAATATTTAATTATGAATGTTAGGAAAAGAAGAAAGGAGGTCAGACTTTATCAGTTTTACATGAAGAAATGACTCAGTGTTATATAGATGAATCACTTAAAAAACTTTTGGCAGGAATGGTTGAAGTATCAACTATTCCATTTTTCCAATCATTAGAAAAGTGGATTTTTAAAGGACAAGTATTTGATCCTTGTGATGAGGTATTTACCAGATTTTTGTTATCATTATTTTTTTTAAATGTATATTATGAAGTTTTATTTTGTTTTGTTTTAGTTCATGATTAAATGTGGCAACCTAATATTAAGTGATGACACAGAGAAATATTGGAATAGATGTTATACAGTTAGAAATGAATATGTTCCATCTTACTTGGAAAAATTTAAAGAAATTATCTTACGAACTGGAAAATACTTAAATGCACTTTATCACTGTAGTAAGTCATAAATTATTATTTTTAACTATTTTACTAAAATAACAAAATAAATAAATTTTTTTTTTGTTTTATCATAGACATTCCAAATAAATCAAATTTGATTTATACATCAGCTAATAATGAAAAACTAGTATATTCTATGTGGTGTTCTGATTCAACAAATTATCTCAAAACTATAAATAATGCTTATATGTTTGCAAGTAGTAGTCTATTAAATGTATTACTAATTGATTATGACCTTATGAACAGATTAAAGTAAAAAATAATTTTAAAATTAGTAAAGAATCATTGAAAAAATAATATTTATTTCAGATCAATTAAACGCTACTTTTTACTAGAACAAGGAGATTTTGTAGTACATCTGTTAGATGTATGTGATGAAGAATTGAAAAAACCAACAGATGATATTGTTTACAACCGATTGGAATCATTGTTAGATATTTGTTTAAGAGTAAATGTTGGATGTGTAGATCAATACAAAGATGACATTAAAATGGAATTAAAAAAAGATCCATTGAGTTTTCAAATATTTAAAATACTTGCTATTCAAACTGAAAAAGAAAAAGGTAAAAGAAAAAGTATTCATTTAAATATTAATGTGTATCCATTAAGGTAAGTTATAAATAATTATAGTTATAGCAATTATATACAAATTTGTCTTTTTAGTTAAACTAAAAATAAAAAACTGTATTAAAATGTAATAAATTTCAAAAATCTATTACAAAAAATATTAGTTAAAAGCTCAGAAAATAATTTATTTTTGGAAACAAACATAACTGAGTACCCACATATTATATTCAATTAAAATGTAATTACAAAATAAAATTTTCATATTAAAATATAAATGTATTTGTATTTATATTTTAAATAGATTATACAAACTTTCAACCATCTTCAAATTTATTGGGAATACAATCTTTCTGTTTGGGATTAACAACACAATGGCCAGTGTCTCTTATATTTAACGAAACTGTTATCTCAAATTATCAAATATTATTCAGATTGTTATTATTATGTAAAAATGTTGAACGTCAACTACTTAAGTAAGTGAATCAAAAATATTTATGTCATATTATAGGTTTCCAAATAGACTGAGTAAAAATTAAAGCTTTTGAAATTTGCATAGTCAATTTTTAATGAAATTTAATTTTAATGATGAAAATTTCGTTATCCTAATAACATATTTTGATATGTTTATTTTTTATTTTTAATTAAATAATAATTTTGATGCAATTTTTTAAAATAACAAGTGTAAACTTATTTTTTCAGTTTTTAATTTAATGTTTAAAGAAAATCAATAAGAAATAATTGAATGTACGTATTGTGTTTATTGGTTAAAAAAGACATATATATATTTTGATTATTAGTTCTTTAAAGTCAGAAATATTTAGAGTACTTTGCACACGAGTAAACTGTTTAGAAAAGTGGTTCGTAAATTATTCATAAAATTGTCATATCATTTTTTAAAGCAGTAAACATGTATTACGTAACTAAAAAAAAAAATGTTTTATAAGCCAATCACAATAATAACAGTTTTAAATAAAAAATGTACTTAATCAACTTATGGAACATTTCCCTGCAGTTTTTTCTGAAGAATAAATCAAATGTAGCTCACAAAATTTTTAATTTATCTATTTATATACCTATATATTAGAAGCTGCACATCTGTGGTTTTAATTCTAATTTGTATTCTAATTTATTTTTTCATTCTTGCATGTGATGGGGTGAAAAGTCTTGGTTTTGCATCAATAAAACTTAACTCTTATTAATTAATAATTTTTCATTGTTATAGAGTATGGCTATGTGACAAACATTTAAAAAAGATACCCAATACTTCAGCAATAACCTACAAGAAAGCTTTTAACTTAAGGCAAAACATGTTGTTATTTGTTCAAAATCTTGAATATTATATGTTTGAAGAAGTAATTGAGACACAGTGGCAAGCTTTTACATCTGCTATTCAATACAAAGTATTTATACTTTATAAAATTGTTAACTTTTTATTGATAGTGTTGTTTATCTAGGTGAAAAATGTTGACGAGCTATTAGATGAACAACAAAAATTTTTAAACCTTTGTTTAAAAAATTGTATGGTTACCAATCCAGACTTAATGAAAAGTAGTCGCTATTTATTAGAATTATGTACTGAGTTCAGTGATTATGTTTTAGTAAGTTAAATTTTATCTTGATTATTGACAACTCAATGTTATTATCAGTGCCATATAGTTTATTTACATCAGCTTAACTAAGTAAAGATTTAGGAGGCTTAATCTCCTTCATATTTATTGGATATCAAGTCATGACAAATATTTATTCAATTGAATAAGCTCAAGTATACTACAAGATTGTTTCTTAAACTTAAGAAATGCTTAAATGAGCTACGAAAAAGATATAAAATTAATGTATGTTAGTATATAATATAGCTTTATTATCTATTAGGGTTTGATGTATTATAAAAAAAAAAAAATCATTAATACTGTTAAGAATAAGTTCATTATTTTATGAAAAAAGATTAATTAATATTTTGTCAGTATCTATTTATACATTAAAACTTACATTATATTATTTTTAATAATCAAGTAACTTTATAACTCATAAAAACTTCTTGAATAAAAAAATGTTTCTCAACATTTAATACAGATGTGATTACTTGTTTCCAACATTGTTATGTTAATGGCTATTACTGTAAAATAAAATATGGTTAAAAATGAATTTATTGTGTTTAAGAATGTTATAATTTATTGTTATTTATAAAACTCTTGAACTGTGATAAATTTGTACTAAAATCAATTTTTTTTTTGTACTTAAATTTAAATTGGTGTTTTATGTTAATCATTAATTTAATTGTTCTTATCAAACATGTCTAAAATTTAAATAAATTTATTTATTCTGTTTCAGTTATCCAAAAGTCATCACCTGAAACTCGATTTTGAAAAAAATATACAAATATTAGAAAACAAATTTACAGCTGCAATGATTGACCTCTTAAAATGTATAAGAAAAATGAGCCGTTTAGACAGCGGTAATATTATATACAATTTTTTGTACAGGTAAGAAAATACAATAAAAATTAAACTTATGATAAGACCTATGAAAAAAAATAGGTTATAAAATATAATTAACAATGTACTAACATTATTATGTCCTTGTTATGTTTAGGATGGACTTTAATGGAATGTACACTGAGCAAATAAATATGGATGATACAATATTATATACATGAACATTTATTTTTTAAATATACCTAATGTACACATATTACTTTTTTTTTACATTAATCACGAGGTCTATCCTCAATAATTATAATACTACTAGTTTAATATAATACTAATTATTTAAATAAAAACAAAAATAAATTACTCTCAGATAGTGAATTCAAGATATTTCTGACTGTATCAAATATCTTTATAGTATTGTACTATATTAGTACTTATAAAATACATTTACTTTATTCGTTTTTATCTGAAATTTAATATTGTAATTAGTGCAAATTAAATGTAACTCATACTAAATTAACTTACTACTGTACGTTATTGAATTATGACTCATTTTATCTTTATTTGATTTTGTATTCAATGTTGAAAAGAATTGTTGCTGAAATAAGTTCTGAAATTATTTGTATTTATAAATATTAATTTAACTTGTTGGAGTTTTAGAAGTATTAGAAGTGTAATTAAGTGTGCCAGTAATAAATCGACTTACATCTGACATTTGAGCATTAGTTTGTATAAGACCATAGTGTGGTATACCATGTTTTCTGTAAAAGCGATCAATTATAAAACAAACTTCCTATGAGTAATAACAATAATTAATTACTGAAAACTTTCTGTAGTTAGTCGCGAAGTGGATTCTTCAGTTTTCACCATGTGCTTAAGAAACTCATCCTTGAAACCAATACTCATTTTTGGAATACCTATTGTTGTCCCATGAGTTGATTTACTCATTGTACTGCTTGACTGACAAAAAAAAAAAAAAAAACGACTTTTACTTAAACTGATATCACTGTTGAAATCAATTTATCAACGAATACATACTGTACTATATGAATTCCTAAAAGCTGGATGATGGATGACTCCCAGTGGTGAACTAACAAGTGTGTCCGATGAATGAGAAGTATACATAGACGAATGTTTTTTGAAAGTATTATCGTTAGTGGTCTGTGACGAGCAAGATAATCTATTCAAATCTAACAATTCTTGAATAACTTCTTGTGCTTCTTTTTCCGCAAGTTCAGTACTGGATGATCGATGGCTTGATGGTGTTCTAGATGCTGTATTCCGGTCACTATGTGACCAATCTGAATAATCATTTTTGATTTCTTGTTTGACTACGACCGAGGTTGGCGATTTAGTCTCATCTTTCTGAACACCAATTTATAAGTTAATTAATTATTAAAATCATAGTAAGAAAAATTAACCGTTATCTACGTACAATTTTATAGAAACTACTATTAGTGGTAAATTGTGAGGGTAATGGTGACGTATTATCCTTTAAAGATTCATTGATTATTTGACTTAACATATCTGTACCGGTCGACTTGTTTTCACCTTTTATACAGTCTAATTTATTTATAGACGAAATTGAATTATCATCCTTAATTAAAAAATACAAAACAAAAATTAATTTTTTTGTTTACTTAGCTTATAATATACAATAAATATATAAATAAACCAACTTTTGGTTTTGTGCTCTGTTGATCAACAGTAAAACTATTGGTTGATAACCTTTGTTGATCAGGCAAAGGTTTATTATGCAATTCCTGAAGCAATCTTTGTTTTCGAGAAATTGGCTGTTGAATCATGTGCTTTGGACTAATTTGCAAATCCTGCTAACATGTTCAAAATATTGACAAAACCTAATTTTATTTAAATAGTATATAAATCAACTAAGTGGAGTTTACCTAAAAGTTGTGTCGCTACACATTTATAATTAAAATTTACAAATGTTAAAAATGATAAATACAAATGAAATCCATTTCATTATTATGTGTTATCTTATTAATTTCGATTGAATTATAGTTTTGATGAATTAATTAAAAATAAAGATAGGAACAATAGTTATACTATATAAATTTCTAATTTGCTTAGTAGTTAATATCCATGGGTGTGTCTATATAAACAACTCCTTAACAATACTAGTTTAAATAACTAGTATGCCAATCTATCTTTGCCTAAAATTCTAACTGTGCGTGTCATTAGTAATGTATAATACTGCAGCCATAAGCGCCAATTTTTAAAAAACTTAATGGGTGCCTTGGTATCATAGGCATACATGTATTATTTGGAGGATGGGGCTTAGCCTCTGGTCAATATTATGTCCCCGTAAAATCCAATATTCTAATGGGTGCCCAATACCCCATAATAATATTTCAATGTGTGCCTGAGCCCCCGGACACCCATGTACATAGCGCCTATGTCTGCAGCTATTCTAATATAAAAATAAAATAATATTCCACCATAATGCATTAGTCAATTTAAATAATCATTTTTAAGGTATCAAAAGAAATATCATTTAATGACATAACTAACTAATTTTAAGACAAAATATGGAAAAAGCCAGAAAACCATTACCATTAAAATGTTAGATTAAACAATCCACATCCATATCATTAATATATTATTTATTAATCATTAAGCAATGAATACAAATTAGTACCATTTGTCAAATTTAGAACAAATCTAAGTCAATAAACTATGTACCACATAAAAGTATATAACAATGAACCTCTCTCTTCAATTTACCTTGTTAACATTATTGAAAAAGATATCAATAAAATTAACTACATAATTTTAAATCAAATAATTAATTCACTTATGTATTTACTTAGATTAATTAATTTTCAACCTCTTCTGCAACAAGTATATTTTAGGCGGTACACACATATTACATATATCTTAATTATTTGTCGGCAAAAGGGTTATTGTTCCATTTTTTTTCCAATAGGGTTTTAAAAAATAAAATAAAAATTAGATAATATTAATATATTAAAGATAGGACCGTTTGTAAAATTAAAGATAAATGCAACATAATTAATAGCATTTATATTAATGAGAGTAAAAACATATACAACACATTGTCTATTAACCATGTATAATTAATCATCCTCATTAAACATAGATCAATTTTCCAGTCCATTAATTTATTTTTGATAAAAATTAATTTTATTATAAGTGAAAAAGTTAAATACCTACATTGAGTTATTTTGTAAAGGGGCGATCTTGTGGTATAATCTTTTGAATCTATTTTTTTCAACTAAACCTTCACTTGATTCAATTGTATTATCTTTAAAGGCAATTGTACATTGCTCACAGATCTATTAAAATGTTATATATCTATAGAATTGCCCCTTTCCTAATTCACACTAAATGTGGACTTTCAATATAAAAAAGAGAAGAGTTATCTAGTAATTTAAAAATAATTAATGATATGTTAACCAAAACAAACACATTGATATATAAAAAAAAAAAAACATTGTAATTGTATTTAAATGTAAATTCTTTCTTTTCATTTTACTTAATAGACTCAATAAATGTTTGCTATAGTAACTCAGATTTTTATGTCAGCATTTTAATTGAAATCAATAACATATAATTAGTAATTACTAATTACAGATAAAAATCAATCCTTCATTTATACAAACATAGATTATCAATAAAAAATTATAATCACCAAAAACTGTTTAAAAACTATGAATGTTAACATAGAACAAGATATTAATAACAAACACCTTGAAGTGCAAAACCAATTCAATAAAAAACTGTATGTTACTATGTGACTAGATATAGCCTGTTACATGCATAAAACAGAATAAAATAAATAAGTGTGAAATAAGGAAAAGAACTATAGCCAATGTGTACATTAATATATTAATAGTTTTGTAAATTGATCAAAAGCATTCATAAAACAAAAATGTAATACTATTGATTAATTTAAAATTTATAAAATTAATTGTAATTTGAACATATCATTTTATTAAGCCATAACAAATGTAGTATCAAAAAAATAAATATATATATTATATAAAAAAAAAAATAAATAAAAAAAAAAAAAAATAGAAACTTTATTCAAAATATTTGTTTCGGTGGATAAAACTAACATATTCAAACATTATTCAATCTTACCGGTTTTGAAGGGCTCTTATTATCTTTTGAGGTATTATTGCAAATCTCAGTAACATCTTTTAATTTGTTACATGCATATGATATTGAACTGGATTTAATTGGCGATAAATCTAATATATCTCCACTAGGTGCATCTGTTTTTACAATAACACTGTTGTTTTCACATTCTTTTTGTTTACAGCCATTAATTGCCGTGGTCGTAATAGTTGCCTGATAAGGACAAGTATCATTACTTAAAGTACTAATAGCCACTGTATGAGGAGGACTATAAAATTGCTTTGCAGCAGATTTCAAAGCAGTTGTAGATAGTGTTGCAGGTGGAGTTTGACTAGTTGATTTAGTAGTTGTTCCTGTGTTAAGGTCAGATATTTTTGAAGATTTTTGTTTATTCCATTTATGCAGTTTGTTCATGGCAGAATTAGAAACTTTATGTTCAGAAGCCAATTTAATAGCACTTAGCAATTTAATTGGGCTATTGTGTAATGGTTGTTTTTTTGATAGTTTAGGCCTGCAAAAAATTGTTTTTTTTTTTCAAATTATCTTCCACGATTTATTTAATCAATACATTTAAAATTTAAAGATAAATAAGGTAAATAGATAAAAAAAAAAAGAATAAAAAGATACAAATACTATATTTACAAAAGTATGAATACAAAATTTAAACATTACCTAGAATCCTTTTCTTTTACTTTAAGTTCTTTTATAATATTGGTAGACTTCATCCACCCATTTGGCCATAATGGTTTGATTTGATTATTTATGAATTGGGTAATAAACTCCTCTATCGGGTGGGATCTTCTGATTTTAGAATAGGTAGTTTTTCGGATATTAATAATTTCTCGTACTAATGTTCTAAAACAATTAATTAAGCAATACTGTTAATAAACTGTAATGATATAAATATGTAATTAATATTCTTAATCATTTTTATGCATTAATTTAAAATATTATTAAAATCAAAGGATATAAACTTGAGAGTTAAAATGTTTGCATACATTTCTCTTTTATAATTTACTATTAAGTTGAAAAAGTAGAGCTTAATCAATAAGCACAAACAAATCTATTCTGCGGCTAAAAAAATGGTTATGGTTCAATGAATTATAAACCAGCAAATACTAACTCTTTTGGGATAATATTTCTGTGGGCTAACTCATATCTAAATGTATGTAATATTGTAAGTACTGATAACATTATAACAATAATTTATATAAATACATAATGGTGTCATAACAAAAATTGTTTAAATAATATTATCATATCACATAAAACAAAACTATTTTTTCTAGCTATACAGAGTGCATTACAAATTCTGACAAACAAAAAAACTTGTGTTTTAATCAATAATTTTTAATTTTTTTTTTTTCATAAAATTAATAGATGATTGTACTACCCATGAAATACAAATATTTATAATTTTTTTTTTTGGTACAGATAAAATAATAATGTTTATATTATTTATATTACACGTGTAGAAGCTTCTATTAATTTTATGAAATTTTTTTTTTTTTAAATATTAATTACAACACAAGATATTTAATTTGACAGAACTTTGTGAAACACCACGTATAGAAGCCAATGAGTTTAATATGCAAGATATTAAAAATTATTATCATTAATTTAGAGATCATTATTAATGAAAAAATGTTTCATATCAATATTGTTTAAATTGTTTTCGATTCAGAAGAACATTGAAAACTAAAACTTTGTTACTAGTGTTTCATTATACATAATTTCTGATACCAAAAAAACATACCAATTTATCATTCATTTTATTTATAAGTTAAAAGACAAACAACTCTGATCACTTTAACAAAAAATTCTATTGATTACATGTTGAATAATTGAAAAGAAATATTTAAGTTATTAGAAAATAATTATTTTTACTAATTTTTATAGTATTAATTAATTTACTTAATGGAAATAATAAATAAAAATATAAATTATATATTCAATAACGTAATCACTTATAATTTTTACTGATATTTCGAGGTATAACTTCAATATTGATATTGAAAATGACAGAAAATTGTCTTAGACATGATATCGATATTATAGTACAACAAAAATTATACCTAAACTCTTCATTCCAAGGAAATTTACGACGTGGTCGTTTAGGTCCATGTTTTGATTTCAATCCATCATTAGAAGTTCCATTAACAGTCCTGAAAATTTTAGAATAAAAGGAACTTTAATATAATTTAATCATAATTAACAAATCGATAAAATAAATAATCAAGAAAAATAATATTTTGTCTCATAAAAAATTCAAAATATTGTTAAGTAAAATATTTAATCTTATGTTATGACTCTAGCATATGTACAATAAGAATTGAATACACATGTTATAATTTTAAAATTAATTAAATAAAACTTTTCAATAGTTGTTTTTAGTGATGTATTTTTTTAGTATTGATATTGTTTCACAATATATATATAAATACCATAAAATGATATTGAATAACAAATGGTAACAATATCTATTACTAAAAATAAATGTATAGCCGATTTATTTTACACTTTTATTAAAAAGGTTAGGTTACACCAATCCAATAAATGTAACATTAATTTTTATGTGTTATTATAACTTAAAATATTTAATACCATTGAAAAAACTTAACATACCTTTGATCTAAAATTTTATCACAATCGAGATTATATTGTTCAATAACTGATGGTAATATTTTTTCAATTGCATCTTTTAACCTAAACATGTAAGGTATAATTTTAAATGGGATAAAATAAATGTTATTATAAATATTCAAACATACTAAATGCTTACCGTTCAATTGGCTCAGTAATTTTTTCTTCTTCTAAATCAACCAGCTTATTTACTTGTTTTACAAGCTTTTCTTTATCACATAACATATGCTCAGCTAATGTTGCATAGATTGGTTGTGCATTAAATGGTATTACTTCTTTTTGATATTCAAGACTAAAACATAATAATAAAAATTAAATAATGATGTCCAATTTAAGAATAATTCTTTTACTAGCATATTTTTTATAACTTCAATATGTTCATAAGTTAATTTTAATACATATAAAAAAAAACTGAAAGCTCTACATAATCTTACATTTAAATTTTAAAATTGATAAATTCACTCTAGTATTAAACATATAACTCAGTAAAATGTATCTTAAAAGTAAAAAACTACTATTCTATGTATTAGTTAGAAACACATTATTTAATAATATAAAAATGTTTAATAAATCAACTAAATTTTGTTATGAAAATTGTTTAGCATATAATTTTCAATATAAAAATGTTAAATGTATTAAAAACAAAATAAATAATTTATAATATAAAAAAAAAGTATTTGAACTTTAAAAATAATTTAATATAATAGTGTAGCACATAAAAATCAATTAAAAAAATGTTTATATTATACAATATATTACAGGCAATGTGATAAATAGCCCAGTCTATGTATACTTTATAACTGAGAAAAAAATGAAAACAAATTGTTATGAATTTTTAACTTTAAAGAGACACATTGTTTACTGTAAATTTAATAATGTACTAACTATATATTAACTAGTATTATTTATGTATTTTTTTAGAGTAACTAGCTGAATAACCTGGCTTCACTCATGTTTTAAATAACTAATTCATATATAAATTGGTTTTTTGAACATTAATAGTAAGTTGAATTTAGATAGATAATTACATAACCAAAAAAAAAAAAAGATCCTAAAAAAAAGTAGTAAATATATTATACCTTAATAGATTTAAATTTATTTCTTCTGAAAAAATGTTTGAATTATTTTGGATTGCTATTTGAGCTTCAGTCTTAATTGATTCAATAATTTCCACTATAATTTTAGGAAGTTCTTCTGTTGCATTATGAATACCATTGGATATTGGTACATCAATACTGATAGGTGGATTTATTACAATCTGTGTACTTTTAACAGTATCATTCTCTAAATTCACTGAAATCAATAATATATATATTATTTAATTTTTAAAGTAATCCATATATTATATATATATATATACTGACATGAAACAGTTGCAGGTTTTGAACGACCATATATGACAGATTCAATTGTTTCAATAATAGAACTACTAACATTATTTTCTGTAGTAACTGCTTCATCAGAAGATAAGGGTAAAGTATCTTTTGAACAACCTAAAAAATAATTAAATAATTTTAATAATAATTGAAACTAATTTTGCATTATTCTGAATATTCTTTTAATCAAACACATTTTACATAGTTTAATATAAAAGTTTTTTTTTTTTTTTTAATAAATATTTAAATTAATGAAGTCTTTTAGAATGAAAATAAGTAATCTGATACCAATTAACTAGGTAAAATACAGACAACAATTAACAGTAAATGTAATATTACGATGAAATTATATATGGTAACAAGAATATTCTATTTTAAAATATCTGAGGACTATAAAAATCAAAATACTTGGCTTGCATTCTGGTATCTGAACTTTTTTTTCTTGTATCAATGATTTAACTGTATTGATCTTCTTTTTTTTAGTTGGAATAATAGAACCAGTGCTATCAGAATCAATTGACTGTCTTCGTTTAACTTTGCCATTCACTGGAAGTGTTGATGTACATATAGGTTTTAAAGATTCTTTTTCTTCATCAGAACAAGATGAATCATCAGATGTATCAGAAGTCTTTAAAACATAATATTAAAGTATTAAGATTAATTTTCACAATAAATAAATAATAATAGTTCTAACAAATACCTTAGTTTCAGTTAGCGAATTTTTTTCTGAATTATTTGAAACAGCAAAAGTAGGCAATTTTTCATCACTATCTTCTATTACAGTGTTTATAAAATGCTAAGAACATTTAATAACAAAATGTATGTTTTAATTTTTTAAATATAAAACCTTTATTAAATAATATAGCAATAATTACAACATGTACTTGCAACATATTACTATACCATACCTTACGAGGTTGACTAGATTTTATTTCTTCAGAATCTTCAGACATATAAACATTCTTGAATTCTAAAGAACCAGAATTTACATAATAACCACCATGTTTAGTTTCAACTTCATTTGGCATGACTTCATCGCACTATATTTAAAGACAAATAATATTATAAATAATATATAAAAACAAAACAACTATCAATAAAAATAATGTAAATAAATTACTAAAATGGATTATAGTGGATTATACAGTTACATACTAATTACTTTAATTTTCTGTAATAGTGTATAATATGATACAAATAATAAATTGCAAAATTATAATCTCAAGGATATAAAATGATTAATTATGTCTATTATATGGATTTAAATTGTTTTCAAACAAATATAAATATTTAATAAAATATACTTTATATTATGTTTTTTATAATATAATTATTATTTGGTGTACATAATACTTACAATTTCAGTATTGTCAATGAATGAATCATTTTCATCATAACCAGCCGCAAGTTCCGAATAGTTATAGAAGGCAGTTTTTTTCTTTTTCTTTTTCTTAACACCACTAAACCCCTATTAAAGACAAAATAAACATAATTATCATACAAACATAGGGGCAATTGGGGGGAGTATCTTTAGCACCCCCTAATTATTTTATGTTAATTTAGATTTTAATAGTAATAGATATCCATAACCATAATATAACATTAAAAAAATAGAGGGGCTTCAGCACTCCTAGTTTTTTCATTTAAATTGCATACAAACATTATTTGTTATAATTATATTGAATTTTAAATTAATAATTACAACCAAAATTATCAGAATTTTTTTGGTTATATATTTAAAGATACTTTTGTCAGCAATAACCTTTAAAAATATTTTCAAAAATTGTTAATCCTTTTTTACTGTTTAATGAATCATTTTTTAATTATAGACTATAGGTAATATAGAACATTTACCGCAGAAAAATAGTTTTTATGAATCTTATGATTAAACTTATAATGATCAATTATTTTCATTTTAGTGTAAATCAGTGATTATTATTAACATAAACTTTAACTACTGATTAATTTATAGTTATAATTTTATATTTAACAAAACATTCAATTGGAAACCTACATATTTTTGTTCATAATGGTCTGCCAATTGTTTTATAGATTCATCATTTTCTTCAAGAGTATAAGATTGCTGATCCCTTCTTCGACGTTTTTTCTATAACAAAATACAAGAAAAACTATATAATATTTATATTACAAATAATAAACAAAAATACAAGATATTGTTTTTACTTTATTATATAACTTTCTGATTCTACATATTACATTATACCATATTATGTCATTTTCCAATAAATTTAAATAATTTATTGTTTACTCTGTGGTCTTAGGTAATCGGTAAAAAAACCAAGGAAAAAAGAACAAAAAAAATTTCTAAATATATTAGGTATTTGATCATGAAAATTAAAAAGTGATTATTTACACATATAAAAATTGTATAAGAATAATTATCCCGCAAAAAATGTTTGTATCAAATTATTATTATTAATAATTGATCAATTAATGAAAATATCTTATATATATATATATATATTATATTTTAAATTTCATAATTAACTAATATATTTAATTTTTTTTTAAATTGTCCTTTTATACCTTGTTTTTTCCAAGATTCGTTCTATTAATATTGTTATCTGCCTTATGATAAGAAATAGATACCAAAACAAGTTTTAAACCATGATTATATTTATTTTAATCTTGTAATTTATTATAATAAATTATGATTATAACCATATATAATATAACCATTAAGCCAGGTTCTCTACATCATATTGTGTAGGGTTGAATACGTATAGACAACTTATACCAAGCATATTACATAATACAGTGTAGCATGTACTTGAATTAACTTATTTTTATGAATAAGTATTGATATTGGAGCGAATTAAATTAAATTTAACAGTTACCATAACTATTTAATTCATTGTAAAATATGATTACCCAATTATATATATTATACTTAATTTATTTTTCCTTCGTAATACAATATCAAAATATGCTTCTTATTTATAACAATACATTTATCATAATTATGAACAATATTTGATTAACTTTTAGATTACCTATAAAATAATAATTTATAATTGTTTTATTTAAGAGATTCCAATAAAGAATGCTCATGATACTTGTATACCTACTAAGAATACAATAATAGGTTATAGAATTGCATGTTAACTAAAAGCATTACATAAAAAATAATATTAATAATCATATTATATTTTTTGATTTTCAATTTAAATGAAATAACCATCAACCACTATTAGCTATAGAAATTTAGTATAAAACACAATAGCATAACATGTTTTATGACATTATATATTCCAAAATAATAAATATATTATAATTTTATAAAGTTTTACCCCCTACTAAATAATTTAATGATAAGATATTTTTATTTATCATTTAAATGTATGGCCACACTGATAGGCAGAAGAAAATTGCACCAAGCCACTAACAAATAATAATAACAAAATTATAAAACGCATCATATATACACCTAAATAAGACCACTGTTATTTAATTATATTTAATAATTAAATTATTTATTTATCATTTTATTTGTAAACAATAATACAAATATAATCAAATATTATACTAAGTTAAATGTTAAGGGTGATTATTGTAAATTATTAATTATATTAATAATAAAATTCATATATATATATATCCAATAAAAAGATATAAGGATAAACACCTAAATTAAAAATGTATTTTTGTTAGACCTTTAAATTGCAATTATAAAAACAAAATAAACTAATAGGTACCTAATCAAATAAATGTAATTATTATAAAACACTATTTTGAATATAGTTAGGTAATCTACCTATTATCTTCAATTATAATACAGGAGTGTAATCTATGCCAGTTATATTTTGTTTTAAAGTCTAAAAGTAGATATATAGTGATCTTATAATTGTATTAGTTACATTCTTAATTGGTATAGAACTATTAGTACATAAACTAAATTAACTATATTTAATAAAACAATAATTTTAAATTTAACAATTTAGGAAGAATTTATTACTGTAGGAACAACTAATAGTAATGGAAAATGTCTTCCAATTTCTAATATTAATTTACAGTTTAAACAATAATTTTCTACATTGAATTAATATTTCTAATTATCATTTCATTTAATACACTAAAATATAATTACTTAGATATATTCATCAAGTATCAATTTACAGAGTATTCAAATTGTGGAAGCATAACAATGAAATATAACATTAAATCTTTCATGCAAACCTACTTTCTACCCTTAGGTAAGTATAAGTTTATACCCTTATAATATTAAATTAATAGAAACCATTCAGGTAAGGCTTGAGAACAAAACCTTAATATTTGTCAGTCCAAAATTTGTATTTTAAAGTTAACATGAACACAACTTAAGAAGGGGTATGTGAAATGACAAAAGTCAAGTTACTAATAATCTCTGGTATTACAGTAGGCTAATTACTTTCTGTTCTCATTGTTTATATTTTCTTATATTGAATAAAAAATACACTATTATTAAATGTTTATGAACAAAAATAAGTCTTATAGATACAGATAATCATTTAGAATAGGTAATAGTATTTTTTAATCTGATAATTAATTTCATTATTTAATAATTTAAAAAATACATTTTAAATAATAAATATTTAAATGTATTATTACTAATAAAATACCAGGTATATTATTATAATAGACAAAATATGGTTGTTTCTTAGTTTCTTTATAAAATAATAAAAATGTCAACAATTATATAAATATCTCTAGCAGACAAAAATACAATATTAACAATAAATAAAATATTTTAAGACATTACATGATAATATGATAATTTGATTTATATGTTTTTCTGGAAGTTTGAAATAGGTAACATAAAAAAAATCTAGGTATTCTGGTAGTCGATTAAAGTTTTATTCAATATACCAATCGATATTATTAAAAAAATAAATATACAATCTCACGGCTACCTCATAATAGGAACAACTTTTGCCAAAAATTAGTAGAAAATTCAATGTGGATATGAGAACATTGAGAGCGAGGAATCGAATACAACTAAATACTTACACAACGTACAAGCGTTATCCAGTACTGATCAAAAAGTCGATCAACGTTTATAACAGGAAAATCGGTAAGTCATAGGTATCATAATCATTAATCGAGAGAACATATCAATGCTTCACAGTTATTGTGACAATAGCAGCCGACAAACATTAATACAATCGCAAGTCTGTGATCTCAGCATTGTACTTATACATATGAATCCCGATATGTGGCGTGATTTATTATTATAATGTGATAATAATGCAATAATTATTAGTGTATTTATAAACACATAATATAATCATTTTTGCAATTTGTAATACGTACGCGGATGATGCGTGAGTGTTGGTGCGTGTTCTCACGCGCGTGTGTGTGTGAAGTATATACGCGTGTATAGCTAACATGTATAGTCTCGACTTCGTTGTACTTACCTCTTCGATGAGCAACTTCTGATAATTGAACACAGGATATCTGTTGTCAGTGGGTTCGAACAATTCGGCTTGTACGCGGATGGTGGGCGAGTACTGAGGATTGGATTTGGTTTCCGATTTTTTCTCAACAGTAAACGTATTTGACATTATAATCAGACAGACGGATGCACAATAATAACAACATCGACGGTCGGCCTACGTTAAGCGGACAGCACATGTTTCACGAAAGCGAAAAACTACCATACATGATCGGCGACAATCACAAACTGAAAACGGGGAATACGGACACGGAGCAACGGTATGAACCGTAACCAGTGACACCAAATGTCCAGTCCAAGTTCTGTAGTCCGACCGACCACACGACCCCGCGCTTTTGTGATTTTTCAAACCTTTAAGAGAATCATTATATTATAGTGTTATAGTTATAGATAATACATTATATTATAAACGCATTAAAAATTTAAAATGTATACTCAACGTCGTGTACCAATTTAATAAAATAATCTCATATTAGCCTATTAAATAGGCTCTTACAAGATTAGAGATCATTCAATCACAATTCTCATACATTAATTATTAATAAATATTATAAAACACAGCCAAATGGTTTCAAAAAATAGTAATTGGGTATCAAAAGATTTGGATGAGTATATTTTTCATTATAGACATCTAATATATAATAATTTTAGTGACGAGTGACGACTGAGACAATAGCGTAATTGGAGCTCCAATCTAGGGAGGGGGCTGTTTATTGTAATACACCATAAAATATGTGAGGAATTTAACTTTTTCCAATTATTATTGTATTACCTCTAAAGGCTATAACCGTGAAAAAACATCACAAATATAAAATTCCAAAGGGAGGAGAGCATACACCCATACCCGATACCCCCCCCCCCCACCAGCTAGGTACGCAATTCATCAATTGTACTGAGATATATTAATTTCTAAACTTTCAAATATCAATTAAGAATTAAGATTATTATTAATAACTTAACTATAATATAGTTATTGGTATAAATATCTGCGAAAAATAAACATCAACAATAGATAAGAATGATAATATGATATATTCAATATTGTGGCGAGATATTTTTCCTAACTTTCAGTAAAGGCATATTCAGCGGACAGCGACGACGATTACTATAATATATTAATATAATAATATGTATAAGTAATGCGAATTTAAATAAATCAAATATTTATATTCTTAGCTATTCAATAGCTTAATATATTTAATTTTAAAAAATATTCTATTTTATAACTTAATGATGAGTACGTTAAAATGATGACTAAAAAGAGTAGGTAACTACGTAGGTTACTTTATAGAGTTTACTTTTACTTTCTAAATCATTCAAACAGTGTCTGAAAGTGTGGCTCTGCTCCAAAATTACATAGCACAATTAAAATTAATGTACTATTACAATACTTAATTAATAAATATTTTTTTATGTATTTCTATACCCGTCACTGCTAAATATATTGTTATGATCGAAGTTTAGAATTTATAAGACCGTGATCATAACACAAACCTATAGATGATATCATCTGTCTAGTAAATTAGTAAAATAAATAAAAAAATTAATCCATTTACTACCCACACGACCATTTTATTTATTCTAGTTTCTGAAGCATTGGCATCCAACATTAGCATGATTTTAGATATAATTTTATCTATAAACGTAGGTATTATAATTTATACTCATTGACGTAAACAATAGACATTTAGACGAAAAGCTCAGCGTATGATAACAATATTTAGAATTATCTAACACCACTCACCAATAGAACCAAACTTAATAGTATTAGTAGTATTATAAGTCAGCGGTTTTAGAATTTAGTAATCTTATAATCAAACAATAGTAGATATTTGTATTTTGAATTTTACATTTTTCTAAAACACGAAACTGTAATAAAAATAAACAAGTAATAGTATTTCAGTATGTTAAGTCTTGTCGTCTTATATTAGTTGTATTACTTAATACGTCTTGTAATTGTAAGTTCAACCACGTTTAACTAAGTTGTATTCTCATTCCTGTGTTTACTGTTTTGTGTATCATGAACTATGATAATTGATAACATTATAGAGTATAGATAACAACCATTGTTATTAAATAATATTACCATACAACAAGATTACAATATAAAATATAATTTTACTTGTGATCTGTGATCGCAGTGTAACCAACATTTATCACAGAATTATGAATATTTTTAACGGTTTTTTTTTATAACGAAAATGCCGATTTCTGATTAGGTCATCACTAGGTAGTAGGTACTCACTAGAGTAGTAGACAGTTGTATTTTAGTCTATAATACTAATCAGTAATCAGTAATCACTATTCAGCAATTCAGCATTTATATTTCATAATAATATAATAATTAGTAATATTAATTATTTTAGACATTATAGTAACTATACATTGGTTGTACTATAGTCTATAACTTGACAATATACAACATTTGTCTGTGGTCTGTCTTGAGTTTAATGAGTTGACACTCAACTGGGTTTGAAAATTATTCTCTTTAAATTAATGCATTTCAGAGACACCATTTAAACATAATTAATGCCTAATATGAATTATTAAATTATTATTTATTGTTTAATTAATATTTATAGCTTTCAAATTTGAAATTTTTATACAATACTTTTTATAGTATTTTGTGCTAATGTGTTTAGTTACATCAAAATCTAATTAATTTATAATAGCAATAAAAGAAATCAACTTGCCGTTTTACAAAATATATCAACATGAAAAAATCTGCTAAAAGTAAGTAACTACTTGACAAAAATTAATTTTTCTAGATTATAAATAATTCTTTGATTTATTTTTCCAGTACGATTAAACACCAAGCCAAAACTGAATGAAAAAACAGAAAATAAATTAAATCATGAAAACTCAAGTAAAATGAAGACATCAATAAAAAATATTTCTGACAAAGAAAATGATAATTTTTCTGATTCTAGTTTAGAATTATTTGATACATTTAAACCCAGATCAAAAAAAAAAATTAATTCTAAACAAAAATCCAATAATAATATTAATATTGATTACATTGATTTAACAAAAGAATCAGACATAGAATCAAGAAAATATATAAATTCTAAATCATCCATTTATAATATCAGTTCTAGTTCAATTGATAGTTTTAAATCATTTACTAGCTTACATTCTAATCCTATTGAAAATATTTATTCAAAAGACAATTTATCTGGTACAGAAGACAGTATTACTACATTTGAATGCAAAGATAGAAATGATATACATGATAATTCATATGAGTTTAAAAATAATTATACTACACCAGAAAAAAACCATATTCAGACCAATCATCTTTCGGAATCTGCTAAATTATTAGACCGCATTTATGGTAAAGAATGGCGATGTGTTGATGGAGTACTTAAAAATTTGAAAACTAAGAATATAAATAATGAACTTTACGATGATTATAATAAGTAAGTATTATAAAATTAGATTAATGTACTTACCTTGTATTATACTATATTTTATAAGACTAATAAATTATAATCAAATCAAAAATAACTTATTTATATTTAAAATAATTTGTAAAATTATATATAACTTTATTTAAAATAACTATTACATAACAATTAAATTATTTTAGATGTCACAATGAAAATATTTCTAGCAAAAATTACAGTGAAATTAAATACTGTAAGTATGATTGGTTTTTATTTTATTTAGTAATTTTAAAATATTCTGAATTATATTTATTTTAGCATCACCTTCTGGAGTTCTGAAAAAACATCAAGAATTCAATATTCAAAATAAAGTGGATGATACTTCAATAATTTTAGAGTATGTTTCATTTAATACTATGCATATCTTATATATTATGTTAGAGGCTTAAAGCTCTATAGATTGTTACGTAACAAGCCTAATAAAATATGTTATACAAAACTTTTCAATTTTCATTAATAAAATTCCTGTTTTCTCATCTGAAATTCTTTATTTAGCTCTTATTTATCAGTTATTGGATTAAAATCTTTTAAGCAGATTTGAAATGTGCTCTTTATTTGAAACTAAAAAAAAAAAAAACTAAAATACTCTAAAAATATTACTCAAACTAATGTTTGATAGTGTTTTTATTAGTTGAAGAAACTGCTAAAAAAAATTGATTATTATTTTGATAGTAATACACTAAAAATAACTATACATTTTTTACGAACTTAAATTTCATGATATGAATGTATTTAAATTTAATATACTGTATTTGTTGTTGTAGAAATTTCAGTTTATCCAACGATTTAAATGAAATACCTGATCAATTAGATATTATCCATCCCTCTGCAATTCGAATAAATGATAAGTAAGTAAATAATATTGATAAATGGGTAGATGTAAATTAGTATTATTATTCTTATGAATGGGAGCTAAAGCTTTAATTAGCATAAGAAAATTATAAAAACTTTATGAAAGTTAAGCCTATATAAATGTTAAAAATAATTGTATTCATTAATCTTTAATTCAATTATTGTATTTCATAAAATTAATAATAACACTAATCAAAGGAAGACCAAAATGAATCTTCTATAACAGTGGTTTTCAACCTTTTTAGGTCCACGGCTCCTTTTGATTTTGGAATCAAATGTACGGCTCCCATACAAATAATGATAATAATAAAAACATATTGTTTACAATTTTATTATTAGTTTATACTACGGACGCGGCTCCTTTAATAATAACCAACGACGCCTCTGGGAGCCGCGACGCACAGGTTGAAAACTACTGTTCTATAAAATAATTGGATGATTTATTTTTGTAGGATTTCAAAACGTACAAATGAGAAAGAATTAAATAATTTAAAATTTTTTAAAGAAAAAACATTCAAGGAAGATGGCAATACAAAAAAAAATTACGCTTACCAAAATGTACAGTCTAAAATACTAACTAAATCGAATATAGAAGCAACGCTTTCTTTTTTGAGTTCTCTATCATGTAAGTATTTCTGGGAAATTTATCAATAAAATTGCAATTATAAATTAAAAGTAATGTACTGTCTATGATTAAAAGCTTGATATTTGTAGATATGATACCTGTTTGTTATCTGGCAATGTTACCATGCACTTTGAAGCTGTATCAATTTTAGTGAATGTGCGGCACGGAGTGCTGTTGTGTGGGTGCCCGAGGGTTAATATACATTAAATTATCTAACATAGCATTTCCCAAATAGTGGGTTGCGACCCACTACTGGGCCGTAGAATTTAATAAAATTCTCATATTAAATTTTATTATTTATCATTTCTTTTGATAATTTGAACTTAGTAAAAATAAATTCATTATTATATTGTTACAAATTAATACTTCAATTTTGTTATAAAATTGTATGTTTTATTTTGCCTTTCTTTATATAATGATGAATGTAAAATATTTTGATGGGTCACAAAGGGGAAAAATAATAATTACCAGGTTAGATCAAACAAGAGTTTGGGAAACGCTGATCTAGCACAGTCTAAGTTCAACTTAGAATTATGAATATTTTAGTTTAGTTAATTTGAGTGTTTTAAAAAAATTTATCATCATGTATCAAATATAACTGAATTTTTTTGTTCTTTTCATATTTTACTTTAGTTGTCTGAAAATTTTTATTATTATTATAAGTTTTTCTGACTTATTAATCTTAATGCTGTGTTAATACTATAAATAAACTATATTTTTATCATTATGGAATAAAAGATAACATCAGTTCTTTAATTTTGTTATTGAAAATAAGGAAAACTTACTCAATTTAGACATTTAGTTAATAATCAAAAGTTCAAGTCATTGATGTAATGAAAATCACAAATAATGGTAAAAATATTACAATTGATAAAATCATTTTCCATTCCTTGCCCAATTAGGTATAATATATTTTGTTTAGATGAAGTTTTATATTTTTGGTAACAATAATAATATCGCATGGAAAACTACATTTTATTTAATGAATGTACGATATCATATTTTTTTCTTAATTTAGTATAATATTTCAGGTTTTACTGGATCTATGAAATGTGATCCTGAAGCTGAAAAATACAAACTAAAGTTTAAAAAAAATAAAGATGATTTAGTGTCAATATTATTTAAATTGTTTAACAAAGAAGTATTTGATGATAAGGTAAATCAATTTCATTATAAGTTTTAATTATCAATAAAAATGTCATCATTCTTCTAATTCTGACACTGTTATGTTATGTATTTGTGTATATTCAATGTGAGAATAAACCTCAAAGGTTACATTTTTACTCTAAGAACTTGAATGAATTATTTGTATTTTCTTTTTTCCTAATTATTACTATAATATTTATAATTGTTATACCATTTAAAAATATTTAACAGCCATGGCTAAATGTCTTCATGCAAAGTCAAAGCAACTATAAAAAATTGTCCAAGATCCTAAAAATTTACTATTTATATTTTATTTTACTAGCTTCCGGCTGATATGAATTTCAAATGGAATGCACGATTAAGGTCAACTGCTGGTGCTTGTTTCAATAAACGTTCAGTCAAAATAAATGAAAATTTAGATTGTGTGAGAGTTTCTCGCATTGAACTTTCTTCTAAAGTAAATTTTTATTTATTTATTTGTTTTGTTTCTATTAAAATAAAATAAAAAACTGTATAATTTATAAAATATATACTATTTTATAGATTATTGATACAGCTGAAAGATTAAGAGATACATTAATTCATGAGCTTTGCCATGCTGCTTGTTGGATATTTAATGGTATTTCTGAAGGACATGGTCCACAATGGAAAAGCTGGGCAAATAAAGCTATGCAAAAGTTTCCAGAACTCCCAGTTATAAAAAGATGCCATAGTTATGATATACAAACTAAATTTACTTACAAATGTATAAAATGTGGATACAGGTGAATAATGAAATATTTTGGTATTTGTATTTAAATATATTTAAATATAAATATTATGTAATATAATCAAATAAGTATTATCAGATTAGTCTTATGGCTTATTAAATAAAATCTTAATATTTTTTTCAGTTTTGGGCGTCATTCAAAATCATTAAATTTGGAGAAAAAAAGATGTGGACTTTGTTATGGAGAATTTGAATTAATTAAAAACAAAATTAATAATAACCCAATACCTAATAACAATTTCCCAGTTGTTCACGAAGACCCATTGAAAGAATTATACAGTTTAAATGATATACAACAGAAACCTAAACTTCCCAAGAAATTATCAAAATTTGCTATGTTTGTGAAAGAAAATTATAGCCGAGTAAAAAGAGAAAATCCTTTATCAAAGCATGGTGAAATAATGAAATTACTTGGATCTCAATTCGCAACAACTAAAGTATTGACTCCTGACGAAGTGTTTGATAATTTATTTAATAGTTAACAATACTATTAACAATTTAATTTTAACAGAACAAACTTTTTGACTTAGACTATAAAAATTTATTTTTACATTTATATAAATTTAAGTTGATTTTAGTAATATATATAATAAATACTAGTACTATATGCATACTAGTAGTACATTAGATTGTTAATTAATTTGTTGATACAGAATACATATTATAACTAAAGAGTAAGTTTGAAAGAACATTGGTATTAGAATAGTAATTAAAAATTATTTTTTATTTATACTAATAACTAATATAAAAATTTTTAAAAAATGTACAAACAAAATATTTTAATGAATATTAAAAATGAATTTTTATTTATATTAATAACTATTATACGAAATTGAAATGTGTATAAACAAAATATGGCTTAGTTTCCACAATAAAAAAAGATGTGCAAATAAACAAAATAAAACTAAAGTTATTGAAAAGTATTGATGATTTATCCTAAATCTATGTTTGATAATTGGATATTTTGTTGCTCATTTCGTGCTATGAAATACGATGTATCGTCTATGCTAACAGGTGTAGGAACAAATGGAGGTACTTCATTTAAAAGATTATCCCAATCGATATTTGAAAATAATTCTGTAGAAGATCTCAACTCAGAACCTGAATATCTTTTATTTTGATCTATTGCCATCAAACTATCGATTGCTTCCATTGCTTCTCTAGATAATGTTTGATCTCCAGATGGCCATTCTAATTCTGAAAATTTAAGTTTTTATTTATAAGAAGTCCTATATGAAATATATACTTTTTAAAAATTACCACGTCTGAGAATATCTTCAAATATTTCTTGTACTGTTTCACCTTCAAATGGAACAACTCCTGTCATAAATTCATAAAGACAAACGCCTAATGCCCACCAATCAACACCAGATCCTATATTAAACATTTATTTAGAAATTACATATCATGTGATTTCTTATTGATAAAAAATTATAATATAATTACCATGCTCCATCCCTTGAATTAACTCCGGAGCTAAATAATATGGTGTACCTAATATTCTACCATCACTTGCTCTTTTTCCTTTCCTCAAAGATTTTGGAGTTCGATATGGAGTTAATTTTGGTAAATATGGGGTTGCAATTGGACTCATAATCAATTCTTCCTATAATTAATAGGTAAATAATATAAATAAAATATTCATATGACATATTGTATTTTATTTTCACCATATGAGAGCCTTTTAAAAAAGATGGTGATTTTGTAGGAGTAGGCAAACAAAATCTAGTAGTTTTCATCGTTTTTGGCGTGTCCCCATAGGAACGTTTACGAGAACATTGTACGGGAGTAGATATCACAACACGACCACTACTTAACCTTTCTTCAGCTCTAAATTAAATTTATATTAGTTTAGTTTGAAAAATAATTTCTTCCAGATAAGCTTACTTCAATTTCATAACACTTTTAATGGCTGAGCTTGATGAATTAGATCCAATACTTGATAAATCTACTTGTTTTATTTGTTGAGTAAGACCACAACTGTTTAATGTATTACCTTCTAAATCTCTGAGTGGCAATATTCTTCGTCTGTATCTTCTTGAGGAATCAGAACCAGATGATTTGAATCTTTTACTTTAAATAAAATTAATAATATTTTGTAAATTTGTATGACCTCAACACAAATTGCAATAAATAATAAATTTAAACAAATATATTGAATATTTACTTACACAGAGAATTAAAAACCTGTCGAGAAAGACAAGTATTTAAATATAAAAAAGACTACCATAGTTTGTGGAAGAACACGGAATGGTATTGAAAATATATTTTAGCCAGGAGTTAAGATATACTAAATAAACTAGATATTTATTACTATAGTCTATTCAGTTTAAGTTGACCCACTTTCGCGCATGCATACTGAGCCACCAAAACAGTCAGACCCCCCTGGTCGGTGAATGGTGATCCGTGATTGGTCGCCGATCGTTGTTAACTATCGGAGACCGGCGTCCACAACTGCCGCCGTGTATACAGAGTATTAAAAAGAATATCATACTTTTATCTACTTTTATTAACGTTGTGTTAATATAACACACGATGCATAGTGTCATAGTCAACAGGTGGTAAGGCGACATCGGACACTAGCGCTGCAAGACATGCGCAATTACGACCGGCTTTCGTCTGACGAGTGGGTCAACTTAAACTGAATAGACTATACTTGATTCAAGCTTGAAATAGATTTATAACCAGCAGTGTAAAACCTACATTTTTTTATATAAATAACATTAATCATTACTAAAACAAAATCTTAAACATTTTTAATAAATTAACATAAGTTTCAACCAAACTTATACCGAAAATAATTCTATATATACCTAAAATTTTTTGTGGAACACGGTGTATCATGAACTTTATCCTTATCATTTATACTGCATCCACAATCTGTAGAAACGCTACAATTTTGACAAGTATAAAATGTAGTTCCTTCTAATGTATTGTTTGCTGATTGAAATGGTACTATTCCAGATACATGACTACTGTTATAATCATCTTCGTCTAAATCCATATTAAGTCCCATACTCATACCACTGGCAAAAGTTTTCTCATTTGAGCCCTATATGAAAAGCAAACAATTAGATTAATTTTAAACTTTCTTATAACCATTTTATTAAACTAATAAGATTAACTATAAGTTTTTGTGTATAAAAAAGATAATTTCTACTTACAAATGAAAAATGTGATGTTAAAGATAGTA
This sequence comes from Rhopalosiphum padi, assembly GCF_020882245.1. NCBI lineage: Eukaryota > Metazoa > Arthropoda > Insecta > Hemiptera > Aphididae > Rhopalosiphum > Rhopalosiphum padi. The sequence goes on along the minus strand of NC_083600.1, from coordinate 47,431,225 downwards.
ATTGACCAGGGGTTCTAGTAGGGACATTTGGAGAATTATTTATAAAATCTGTTATTTCCAAATCTAGAAATATTTCAAAATTAATTATATTACCTATTAGAATATAAAATATCATTACTATTTACCTCTATGAATTGTAATTCGACTAAGACCAAAATCAGTTAATTTAATATGGCCATGACCAGATATTAACATATTATCAGGTTTCAAGTCTCTATGTACAATACCGTGACTGAAATATGAATAAAAATAACACATTGATTACTAAAGTATATATATTTAAAACATATAAATTTAGTGTTTCAAGAATTTAAACTTGAATAAATAGATGTATTAAATTACATTCTTATTATCATTGTGTAGTTATTAGTTAATCGTAACTATTGAAATATAATATAATATGTTAAGAAAATTTAAAAATTATAATAATAGAAACTTAACAAATTTCAATAAAAATTAAATCTATGATATTTTTTTAGAAATGATTTTGGAATATATTGATATATCACATTGTATATTTTATTGCTATATAAGTAGTAATAAAGTTTAATATAAATGTACATCGTTATAATGTATTAATTATTAACTACCTGTGAAGATATTGCAAGGCCAATGCAACTTCAGCAATATAAAATGTTGCTACATCTTCTGAAAAATATCCCATAACACTTAGCAGTGATTTAACATCACCACCAACCATATACTCCATAACCTTTAATAATATAAACAAAATTAAATAATAAAACACAACTATAAGCTTGCTATAAACTATATAACTATATGTTGCAGGTTCATTGATATTAAATATGAATATATTTTTAACAATATAATTTATAATAAATTATAAATAATAATGAATTATTGAACAATAGTTATTTAAGAAAAAGTAAATAACAGTTATTTAAATTACCAAATAAATACTGCTTGGTGTCTGTAATGAGTAGAACAGTTTAACACAAAATGGACTATTCGCTAATGCCAAAGCATTTCTTTCATTAACAACTGCAATAAATAACAATACAATATCAAAATATTATAAAACTATAATTACTTAATCAAATAAAAATTATGAAAAAATCACCTTGTGTTATCATATTTTTATTTATCATGTCAGTTTTTTTCATAACTTTTATAGCATACATCTGTTCCAAATTGTTCTTCTTATGACCCAAATAAACTTTTCTAAGTTCAAAAAATAATTAAGTTAATTAACATGAAGAAAAATTAAGATATTTTAATAAAATCTACAGAATAACTTATATAATAAAATATAAACTCACCCATAAGCTCCTCGACTGATTGGTTTAATAACATTGAAGTCACTTATTTCTGGGTGCTGAAATCAATAAATTTTAAGTGAGCTACCTTAAAAATGTTTAGTTTAATTCAGTTATATTATGTGGACACCAAAATTCAGTTTCAATTAATGTATACATTTTCTATATTATATACATACTTAAATATTTAGTATAATATAGGTTATATTTAAGATTTAAGCAATTTTTTTACCTTGGTTTCTTTCGCATTTTTTACAATAGTATTCAATAAAGTTTTTTCATACGGAAATGCACTTTCTGCATTCACATCAGCCATTTTAATATTTAACAATGACCATAGGTATAAACTGTTAATTTTGTTATAACTTCAAACTTCAAAACTTCTAAATTAACGGCCATCAGACATTTCAGTGTGTTGTTATGAATTATGATAATTCTTATCATTTAACTATCTATTTCATGGACAGACAAAAATCGTATATAAAAGATAACATATCCGTGTGAAGAGATTTCCCTGATATACGTTTATGCCGTTTATGGATTAAACGAATTTTGAATTTTGATTTATTTAATTATTTAAGGTGTTATGTCAATTTGTAGTTCGGTTAGATGATGGGAAACTAATGTATCGCAAGGATTAATTTAAGAAAGATATTTTTTTAACACGACAGACTTATGAAGGACTTGGAATAATCATACAGTCAAAACAATAGACTTGTTGAATAGTTGAATATACTTTTTATAAATGTGAATTTTTGTATGTTCTAACACTTAACAGCCAAGTGTAATGAAGACAATTTGGAAGTAATTATAATTTAAAACAAAAATTACCTTCGAAATTCATATTTAATAAAATATTAACATATAATTAAAACTATTTTAATCAAAATTATGATTATTGTAATTCATTTTTTTAATAATAATTTTGATTTTTAAAAATTTCTTAGAATAACAAGATAAATTGCAAGTCCAAATGATCACCTGTCCGTCCTGACCACACCAACATTTCTCCGACTATACTGAATGCTATCTATATATTCAATTATAAAACCTCCTAAGTCCTAAGACAGGAAACTGTATAGTAAATGATGGTAAGTATGACCATTTATTATAAATACTAGTATTATACTAGTATTTATAATCAATGGTATTACAAATAAATACATACCTATTTTTAATTAAAACAGTTGATAATAGTTTGTCTGTATGTCTCTAGAGTATTCCGTATTCCTAATATATCATTGTCAGATTTAAAAGAGATTATTAAAGATCCAGCAAATAGTTCTGAAAGAATAATTAAAAAAATAAATAGATACAATTGTTCAGGAAGATTGTTGGGACCTAGATGATATTCTATTAGAATATAATTATGCTGATTCTAACGTATATGTTTGTGTCATTTATTTTTTGACTGGATAACTATTTAACATTAAACTATATTTAATTTAAAAGCAGGTACTTATTTAATTGCTTATTATGTATATATTTATATTTTTTACTAGGTATAGTTATTGCTGAGCGTTTAATTCATAAAACTAAATGTGAAATGTGTATAAGACGATTAAAAATAACTAATACCTTACAAGATTCTATTGGTAAGGAAGCAGATTTGATAAGTGTTAAATCTTAAGGCCACCTTACTTATCCTGACAGAAATTTATTTATAATTATTAATTTATTATTAAACACATTGAAAATTGTTTTGCAATGTATTTGAAGACACTTTTAATGAATTTATCAAACTCAATATAAGATTGAAATTTACATTATTAATTCTCAACATCAAAAGGGTATGTTAACAAATATTTTTACTTATTACATCACAAATCACAATGCGTATGAAACAATATAGCTACATGCAAAATCAAAAAGATCAAAAATAAATAAAACAAAAAAAAGTTGTCTAAACTAGTAAAAACTTGAATTGCCAATATAATGAATAATAATAGTATTAATAAATTAATAATAATAATCAGTTTGAAACCGACGACAATGCATGAATATTTTTATAATATGTCCGCTAAAGAAATATTGCAGATACATATAATTAAATGTAAATGGTATATATAAAGAACTTTTATAGTATTGATAAAAAAAAATCTTTAGTTTATTGTGTTGTGTTATACATTGAAAAGATGAGATTAAGTTAAAGATACTCGTATTTATGGCAACCGGTAACCTCGATACACATTCTAGTAGTCTATCGGGCCATATTATCCATTTTCCACCAAAAATTAGATACCTTTTTCCTCCACTGTTCATTTTGCTCATAAAAAAAAATAAATCTTGACCATTTTCATTCAGTAAGTAATTATGAATAAAAATAACATTATGTTTCACACAAATAAAATAAATATCAAAAATATATTTTTAAGTTATTTTATATTATCAGTGGCACACACAGGGAGGGTCAGGGCCCAGGGGTGTCGACTGACACCCCTCAGAGAATTGGTGGGTGACTAGTGCTGTGTGAACTGTGAACTAGGATCGATATTTATTATTTGTAAATATAATTTTATTTTTAGTATCTTTGTTAGTAAGAAAAAACCAAAAACACTTAAAAATAAAAGTTATGCTATGCTTAAACTCAGATTTTACTAGTGGGGTGGGTGGGTACCTCGAAATATAAATTTTCGGTACTTGTGAAAAATCTACTGTGCGCCACTGCATATTATATTATATTTTAAGAAGCTGTACAAAATATAACAAAAATCTTATATACTAGAGATAAATTACCTATTATCAAACTTAAATGTGAGAACATTATCTGTGTTCTCTTGTCAGTTTTTTACGATATTTTAATTTTTAAATGAATTATGAGTATTTGTAAATTTAAATATTTTACACACTCGCAACTCGCTTAAAAATTAAAATACCTATTGTAAAAAGCCCAGAAAAGTTCAAGAAAACTCAGATAATGTTCTCACATATATATTTGACTATGACGTTATTGAGAGTATAAATAAATTAGCGTCAGTACACACTCAACATGTTAACCTAGTTCGCAACATTAATTTGCTAAGTAAACATACTACTTTTGAACACGTGTTAAAAATGGTTATATTAAGTAAAGTAATGTTGTAAACTAGGTTAATACAAATTTAGAGTGATTTTTTAATTTTAAATCCCAGAAGTATAATTTTAAGTAGATTTTGGAAATACGAAGGTTCTATGATATGTGTCCCGAAAAAAAAAATTGCAATCAAATAGTTACCACTTTGTTGTATACGTTAGGTATTAAGGCTACAAGAATGAATGTGTCAAATATAAATTCAATGGTTTTGTAGTATAAGAAAGACGATATTGATCAGAGACGGTTTATCGGCGTAAATCGTTAAGTATAACTCTTATATACTATGTATTTAATATTGCTATTAACTTAATTAATTTTTCTATTAGTTACATAGTAAACTGAATAATTGATTTTTTTTCGAAAACATATTTAAAATGTATTCGTGACTTTGTGAGTACCAGAGTACCAACCTATGAAATATAATACTACCTATACGTAAAAGCTGTATGTCTCCACGAATAATGTTTTTGAATCATAACAATAAAATAAATATCTTTATTCATAATATTTTAAATATTAATATCGTCCAAATAGGAGAAAATAAAATGTGTATAATTATATTATGCTAATATAATAATAATGGATTTTATTGCAACAACATAATAATAAATTAAATATATGTAAAATACATACAATGCAATATATTGCTGGAAGAGTGACTAGAATACAAATAATCTAAAAAACAATCTCTTATCCATACTAAGACTAGTTATTCTATACCAGCGGTTCTCAAACTTTTTTGTTCGCGGAGCCCCTTTTTTCCTAAAAAAAATTACGGAGCCCCGGAAATCAGAAATGTTTATTTGAAACAACAATAATTCATAAAAAATGATGTCAATTATAAATGATTTGCTTCTTATTATTTTTTTCTGTAGAATACAAATATATACAAATTATTACATTAATATAATAAGAAAAAAAGAACATACTATTTTAGTAATTTATAAATTTTAATGTTTATGACATTAATGTGATCCATGATTTTGACAAGTATTTTAATAATGTAAATTGTACTATTGTAGATAAGTAAACTAAATTATCGTAAAATACCCATGTTAAATGAACGAAAAATCCGACTTTTATCTAATCTCATTTTGACTATGACACAAACTATGTGGATTTATAAATAATTTAAAGTTTTAAACATTTAAAATAATACATATCGGTACGGTCCAAATAATATTGAATATAGTATAAAAGAAATATAATAATAATTTAATAATTTGAATTTAATTAATACAGATATGCCCATAGAGATACGGAGCCCCTAAACTACTCTCGCGAGTCGCGGAGCACAGTTTGAGAACCGCTGTTCTATACAGTATACATAGTACATTAATTGTATATAATTATATTATTTTCAAAAAACCCATGTTCTTTACTGTTAAGATAGGTTTTGAATGACTTTAAATTATCAAACTGATTTAATATTAATATTTAACAAGCGACTTAAATCAAAACCAGTATACAAGACACTTTTTTTTATTAAGTTTATCATGTTCAAATTTTGATTATATCTAGCATTATGTTCATATTATTCTGCTACCGGTATTAACTGTTTTCTTTATATAGTTTATAATAATAAATCTTTATTAATATAACTGTTTGTAGGTATTGCTTGTTATATATATTTATTATACATAATTTAAAGCTTAATACATCACACCCTAACTCTGTAGAATCGTACATATACGTATTATGTTCTTTTTAACACGTGTTCAAAAGCAGTATGTTTACTTAGCAAATTAATGTTGCGAACTAGGTTAACATGTTGAGTGTGTACTGACGCTAATTTATTTATACTCTCAATAACGTCATAGTCAAATATATAGGTGAGAACATTATCTGAGTTTTCTTGAACTTTTCTGGGCTTTTTACAATAGGTATTTTAATTTTTAAGCAAGTTGGAGTATATAAAATATTTAAATTTAAAAATGCTTATAATTCACTTAAAATTTAAAATATCGTAAAAAACTGACAAGAGAACACAGATTATGTTCTCACATTTAAATTTGATTATTGATTATTTCACACTAATTAAGGTTTCTGTTATACTGTTTATAACTATTCAACAAATAATATTATATGGCTTATAAATACATTTTTGCCAATTATTCCATTTGTATTAAACATCACTTATTTTTCTTCTCAATTACTAATAGTTGGAGGAAAACGACTACAACCCGACTGACCACCAGAATATGTATTGATGGTACCGGTTGCCATAAATATGAGTATCTTTAACTTAATCTCACCTGTACAAAGTACAACACAATAAATTTTTTTTTTACCAATATTATAAAAATTATTTATAATATTATATACCACGCACATGGTTTCTACATTCTACGTATTAGTATACATTTAATTATATGTACCTACAATGGTAGAAAATTGCATTTGCATGTTTCTTGTGGTGGTCATAGATTATTCTATAGGATATGTGTTTTATGAAATGGCAAAACTAAATACTAAGTTTAAATTTGCATATCTGTACATATTTTGTATTTTTTAAATTTGTATGTACGTAAAATTGTTGGGGAAAATCATATCTGTAAAACATTCAAAAATATATCAATCTTATTTCAAAAATATTTTTTTAAATACATCAAGGTCGTAATCTGTCGTATCTGGCTCGTACATCTGTTTAATAAGTTTCTTTGTCGCTTAAGAACTAACATTTTATCAACAATATCAAATATACCTAACCTTGTATTCTATTTATGCGTTATTAGCTCTTATTTTTATGTACGTTTTTAATTGAGAATTAAATTAAATTTGAGAATTTCAATAACTACTATTGAAATTATATACTAAAATGTATATGAAAATGAAATGTATAATGATATTTTAATTTTTTTTAGGACAGTATCATCACTTTGATAACTTATAATGTTATGGAAAATAAAGTATATTTTTTACATCGTACCTATCTTCCACTGTGTATGAACTTATTTACATATCTTTTTTACCGTGTTGAAACTTACACATCATTATAATTAGTATTTAGTATTAGTATTATAATATTATTATATTATTCGAATAGGAATATTTATGAATGATGTATAAAGTGCAATGCGGACATGACCGTAATATAAGCAATTAACTAAAAAAGAAGTACAACACTTATAATCAATTGTAGGTACTTATATTATAGGTACATTATATGCATTATCTGGGAAAATGAATAGCTTTTGAATGTCAAAACTTCACAATTTACGATTAGATGTACATTGTAATTGTGAACTCTCCCGTTGGTAAACTCTCCCGGGTCTACTCCAGTACTACCTGACGGAAACATGTAAACTCTTCCGGGACTACTCTTGTACTACTCTTGTATTTATCATAACCAAACTAATATTTTTTGAGATATAGTTTTTTATTTTTTTTTGAATTACAGTTGTTACTTGTTTTGTATAATTTATTGCAACTTTGAATTTTAATGTATATTTCAGTTTGAAAATGTTGACCCAGGAGAGTCTACCATCGTCCATCGGGATAGTTTATTATTTTTAAAAATCGGGAGAGTTTACCACCGCCGTAATCCTCAATGTTTATAACCTAATAGGGTACCCGTATAATTTGGCGTACTTGTACTCGGGCTACACGATGCGTTATTTCCGCAAACCGCTATTGCGGCAATTTCACATGCGGCAGGGTTGATTTAGAAAACACAGTTATAAATACAACCGTCCACATGACGTGATGCAGCCGGGAATTCCCGAGGCCTACCGCAACGGTGGTAAACTTTCCCGATAAAGTATATGGGTACCCCCATTAGGTTATATACTTATATACATATAAGATTAATAGTAATCTCATCGATACCTAAAGTACAGCAGAGTAATAGTCACTTTACTACCTTTTTTTCCCGATTTTTTTTAAAAATATTGTGAATTTATTTAAGTACGGACTAGATAAAGTTTGTTATCAAAAACCGCTCTCAAAGCTATATAACATAATATAAACATACGTCATTTTAAAATAAAAACATTTATTGCTTCACTCTAAACCTTTTCCCTTACATTTTTTCATATGTAGGCACGGGCGGTAATTGTATGAAACTAGTGCAATTGCACTACACGGTAAGTATTCTACGTGTACTCTACCGGTTAAAAATATTTGAATAATTAAAACCACTGTTATTTGAATGTTATTTATTTAATTTTTTTTTTTTTTTGTCAACCCGCTTTAGAAATCTTAACTACGCCACCAAAACTTAATTCAATATGTATAATATTTAATATTGATTTTTTGATGTTAATTTACAAAATACTGGTTTACGTAGTACGCTGAATACACTTTTCACAAATACATTGCATTTGGGCATATAATTTTACTCTTTCGAGATTAAAATAATGATATTTCATTTAGACAAAAGGATTATGAATATTTATTTCATTATATTAAAATATGACGTTATTGTGAGTATAAATAAATTTGCGTCAGTACGCATTCAATGTGTTAATCTAGTTTGCAACATTGCTTTGCTTAATATAACCATGAATAATTGTTTGCACAAGTGTTAATAAATATAATCTTAAAGCGTATATGTACAATATAATATGGCTAATTGAATGATTTACGGGTTTCTCACTGAAAGCTTGAAAGTATTAACCAAAAATAATCCGTCAAAGACATTTCCCAATTATTCCCTCCCCCTACACCAACGAAACTTAACCATTCGTAAAATCTGATAAGATTCAAGACAGATTGTCTACTACCCCGACATTTTGCCAGTCTGCGAAACTGTAGACGGGTACACCTGAGTCAACGGCGTAATAATCTGAAATTAAAAACTTTATACTTTATATATTATAATATATTATATTATTTACTAATAATAACTTAATTGCATTTTAAAATAATATATACATTTAATAGGTAAACATTTATTTAAATGATTGTCCAAAAGCCTAGGACAACAGCTCTTATTTTAAAGGCGATTTCGCATTTTTAATTAACGATATAAAATTCTATTTAAAAAAAATACAGTATAATATTATGGTAAAATTTTGTAGTTTTAGTTATTTTAATGCTATAGGTAATCCAAACCATAATAAAAAATAAGTGGATTACTCATTGAAATATTAAACTTTATATTTTTTTGTTTATATTGTTGTTCAGTATGTGCACTATACACTGCTAATTATATACAAGTTAATTTTATCTCCATGGTGGACAAAATGAAATATAGACTTATCGGTTATCTCCCAATATGTGGTCTACTTATTTGAATAAATTTAAGATATGTTGTATTTAATTATAGTTGGGTAATTGGCCTTTAATTTAAATTTAAATTAATAATAAATACACTATAATGAGGTTATTTATATAGTGATATGTATAATTAATGTTAAAATTATAGCAGTGTACAATGTAAGTGCGTAAATAACGTAATTTTACATTTGGTTTTCTAAATGTTTATCTTATTTTATCTTATTGATTCAATAAAATATAATTTACAATTTCCGGGTAGTTAGAAATGGTATTTACTATTCATTCATTATAAAAATAAGTGAAAAAATCTTTTATACAATATCTACAGGTTGCATGTTCTTTATAATAGTAATAATTATAATAACATAATTTCATTTAAAAGTAATACATACATAATAAATGTAAACACTTATATTTTAAATTATTACCAAAAGCCTAGTCTTGTGGAGGATGCAACAGCGCTTATTTTAAAAGTATGTTTAAAATTTAAAGATAAATACATTACTAAGCCATATTAAACTATTCAAATTAATTTTATACAAATAAATAAGTAATAGTTAGACAGGAAGAATATTTAGGTATGAAACAAATTAATTTTTTAGGGTTATATAAACAAGATTTTATCTTATACTTAATATATTTTTTTAAATATTCATAATTATTATAAATTTGTTTAATAAGTAAAACGTTCATCGTTCTTATATGTGTATCTATTGTTACATTTTTGTTAAACACTATATACCTACATATTATACAATAAACACACTATACCTACGACTAATACAAAATATACACACTCAAAACTTTTTACCCGTTCGAATAATTACTTAATATATTAAATCAAGGGTCAGCAAGTAATTTCTATTAAAGTCCTAAAGATTAAAATAATAAATCAGTGAGGTCCAATGAACCAAATCTTTGTAAAATCTTTAAATTTGAAAAAAAAATACAATATTAGCAGTATGAAAATAAAAAAAATCATATTATATTATTACAATCAAATTATATTAAAAATAACAATATTAAAGAATAATAATAATTTACCAAGTAATTTAATGCGAAAAATTGCATTTCTTTTCCTTAACCTTTTTTTTTTTTAAATCGGGAATTCGTGAAAAACGCATCCTATGCGCGATGTATTCTCAAAGTGAGAGTCTATGAATTTTGTCGGATATTTGTTTTTCAAAAAAAATAATTTTATAAACTATACGAGTATATTAGGGATGGGCTATTAAATGGAACTATAGAGGGCCAATATTTTGAAATTAAAATTCTAGCTGACCAGAGAACATAGAAATCAAAAATAGAAAAAAAGTCAATAAAATTTACAATTGACATTTATAGTTCAACAATAGATAAGATCATATCTACGTTTTACAATAAAAATTATGACGATTTTATAAAATAAAATAAAAAACAAAAAAATCCTAACATTTCATATTAGTAATTTGAAATGTAGCACGGGCCACCGGGTCAGTTAAAAACAGTACACAGGCCGCCAGTTTCCCACCCCTGTTATTTATTATAATTAGAGTCAATAACATATTCAAGTATAATGTATTGACGAGGTCCAGAGTTTTACCCTCAGCTGTCCGGATTATAAATTTAGTAAATAAATAATTGATACATGGCACTAGTTCGACACTAATTATCAACACGAGTGAACTCAACAATACAATTATTAACAGTTATTTGCAAAACTGTAAAGTATTATTTCAAATATAATAATATTCAAGATATATAAGCCAAACTAGTCTCTTGTTGATGAAAACCGCCAACTACGGAAAACTTATTCTTAAGGAATAGGAAACCTGTGGATAACTAATATCGTAACAATGTTTCCCCGACCACGTTACACTTTATCAAAATGATCTTTTTTTCCCAAACTCAGTATTATATTTATTTAATCTTAAAACATTGTACCTACGTATAGAATAAATATGGTTGAAGCTGGCACTTATAAATGTATAAAATTATAATACATTGAACTATGACGTTATTAAGAGTATAAATAAATTTGCGTCATTACGCAGTCAGCCTGTTAACCCAGTTTCCAGTATTTTTTCGATAAATATAACCATATAATTGTTTACACAAGTGTTAAAAAAATATAAGTTAGGTAGCTATTCGATTGACTTAAGCGTTCCTCGCTGAGAGCTTAAGCCTCAAAATTATACAACAAAAATCCGTCAACGAAATTTCCAATAATTACCTCCCCCTAAACCAACGAAACTAAACTTAATCACTCGTTGATCCGAAGTGATTCAAAACAGACGGCCAAATACACCGCCATTAGGAATGGTCACACGAAACCATACAAGGATACGGCTAAATCAGCTGACACTCTTAAATTTATGAAAATACAGAGTTCCTATAATAGTACTTATTTTACATGAGATTTCCCCAAATTCAATATATCATAAGGAATATATAGGGTAGTATGCCAATCAGCAACGGATATACAGTGGTGGTGTATAGTCGTGATTAAATAAATAAGGGTGATGCAAATACTTTAAAGTTTAGATTTATTGGTAAAATATTCAAAGTGCAGATTAATGTAAATTATTCAAAGTGTAATTAATTAGAAAAATATACTAATTCGTAATGACTGATTCGTAATGTCAAGTGTCGTGAAGGTGCTCGTGCTGGCTCTGGTACATCACGTCTGTCGAAGTCCTCTCCAGGACCCCCTTATATAGTCAGTTTCGCTCTTCCTACTCTTCCTCTGTCACTTCCGGTCAAAGGATGTGACTCATTTGTTATTCACGAGTTGTTTAGGTGGTTAAAGATTCCGCGAACGTGCGATGACCTAGATAGATGCGTGGCAGGATGGAGCGAATGTAAGTTGCCACACGAGATATAGCAGGTAAAAATTACCGTTGGATATGCATTATGCATACGTAAGTTCCCACACAAAAAAATTACACTTGTACGTAAGGTCCCACACGAAAAAAAAATATACCAAACACTAAGGCTGGGCAAAAAAAAGTAACTTAACTTAATTTAAAGTTAAAATTTTATAATTTTCAAAATAAAAAAATTTCAGACACATAATAATGTTTATATAAATTGTTTATTATTTTAACTTTTAACTCGTTAATGATCAGCCTTGCCAAACACAAACTTCCTTCCCATTTTATTCAGACTTAGGACTGACAACTTAAACGTAGTTGGTGTAGTTAAAATTTGTTTTTTTTTGTATATTGTATTGCATAAAAAAAAGTCAAATTAAATTTTTAATTGAATCTAGTCCGTATAATATATAATAAAAATCAATAATATAATGTGTATAATATTTGTATATGTATAAAATAAAAATAATAATAGAAAAAAATCAAATTTTATCTAGTTTATTGCGAAAGCTCAAACACTTTACATAGTCATACTGTGTAATTTTTTTTAAGTTATAATCTGATATTTTATTATTTATATAGTTTTATTTTTCTTCTGTTTTTTTACTTATTTTTTGAGATCTATTTAAATCTGATGTTCTTATCTTTGTATATGTATTTGTTTGAAACATTTTTAAAACTTCTATTATTTTGAATATATTAGGATGATGATGATAAACATTTGAATTGAATTCAGAATGGAAACTTTTGCAAGCGTTTGTATTCATATTTATATAGCTGGTGTATTTCGGTATACTGGGTTCCTTAAGCCTATCTCATTCTTTTATGTCGTTTTTGAACTTCGCTTTCTTAGTATTTTGTTGGCACTAGTTGCGAGATAAATTCGGATGTTTTATGCCCCATTAGCCGTTTTATACTGATTAGTGTAAATAGTAGTATTATTACTGTGTATTGCTATTACTATTGAGTGTAGAGGGTTTTGTTATTACGTATTACTATTATTATCTAAGACGTCCGTCAGAGCACGTAGTAATAGTATATCAGTATTCCAATGAAAAGGTTTCTTAAAGGACATCTTTAATGATGCGTTTATTTTAGTTCTGAGCAAACTTAAATATTTATCGAAGGTAAATACAAATAACCATTAGATGTTTATCTCATCACTCTTGACATGTATCATCGTTTATTTTAATGAGTTCATTAAACTTTTGATATGGAAAAAGGGATAAAACATTTCATGTTTTTAAAAATGTATTTTCAGGGATGTCCCAATCTTCAATAAATGATAAAATTGTTGTTGCTTTATAAAATAAAATAAAATAAATTTAAATTATAAATTAGGGTCGTAGTGTTATCGGCGAAACAGAAAATAGAGCATTGAAGATCGAAATCAAATAAAGATCTTATATGTATACAATAGACAATAAAAGTCTTAAGACTGTACCTATCTAGCAGTACACAATTATATAAACTAATCAAATTGCTTATTTTGTTTCATAATTAACACGAATCGGTTGCTTACGATTTTCTAAAAAACTAAATTAGTTGCGACCCCTCGAATTCCATATTTATTTAACGCATACTATTTTATAATCAACTGACTCAAACGCTTATTGATATCAAGGAATATGACAAGTGTTGATAGTTATCCTCGTCTAATTTATTGTGTATACAGCTGACAAGAGAAAAGTTTGTAAAGCAATTGATGTACCTTTATTTTGTCTAAATTCAAATTGGTTTTCAGAAAAAAACATTACATTTCTCAAGGAAATAACCGCATTTTTAAATCTCCTGAACTTTTGATAGCATATATGTTAAGTAAATCGAACGATAATGTGAACAATATTTTTATCGCGTTATTTAAAAAGTGGTACAACTAAAGAATACTTAAATAAATTTGGGAGAATTTCTAAAGAAAGAGTATATATTAAAAATATACTCTAATTGAATTAAAATATAGTATACAAGTTTTCATATGTGTTTAATAGCATATATTAACCGTTTTTCTATAACTTTTAATTAATTAACTTTCATAACGCCAATTGGTGTCATTAACGTCCATGCATTTTTTTTTCAACAGCCTTGGTTATTTCCGTTGACTATTTTTAGAAATTTAATGAAAATAATCAGATAAAATTAAATTATAAATATTCAAGTATTACAAAAACATCCTAATTCGTGGTGTATAATTTTTCTCACGGCCCCATTCTATAGTTATAAGTTGTATTGTATTAGGCTTTATAAATTAAATTGGCAAGCAATACGAAATAGTATTATTTAAAAACCACATTCAGACGAACAATCGGTTGATTTTTTTTTTTCGTATCGAAATCAAACTGATAAATTCATCCAAACTAGGTTAATATAACATTTACGGAATTTAGTAAGATACAAAGAATAGTTGTTGTCGTCATAGCATATTATTTGTTGTTAAATATTTGTAAATTGTTTATTTATTTTATATTGCATGGTGGGTTATGAAGAAATCGGTTATAAAAGAACTTGAGAATTATTTTTAATATCAATTCATTCTTTAAGGTTTTAACATAATTTATATTTTTGTACGTATCAAATAATTAAAATGAATTTTTCTAAGCATTTTTTTATAACTACTAAAATTGTGGTTCTTTCAATTTTCATTCTTCCGACAACTGCGGAACCACAATTTTCGGAGTATCGCAATGATTTTTTGAGTATGTTAATATTTAATGATTTATAATTATTTTTTTTTTATTATTATTATTAAATTATTTTTTGTTTATACATAACTTAATTATTTCTCAAAACTTTAGATGTTGAAACATCGTCGTCTGATCCCTTTAACGCAGATTATGCTGGTATGATCAAATTTAGATTTGTAAAATAACTATTTTTTGTAAATGTTTATTGTACTCGTATATCAATTTATATACGTAGAATTTATTATAAATTATTTTAAACTGAAACAAATTATTGATGCTTTACTATTGACTAATAACAAACATAACTTATACCGATTCTTACTTTTAATCTTTACACTATATTAACAGATAGGAAATTATATTGTTTATGATTTTAGAAGAAATATTAAATCTGAATTTATAAACATTGTATAAACTCAGTTAAATTGCTGTAGTATATAATTAAGTTATTACATATTATAGTCAAGTAATTTACAATAAATATGACCTATAAACTATAATTTTAATATAGTATTTTTTTCTTCGGTTTAAGATAAAATTTATAGATATGTATAAATTTCAAAAGAGTATAATTAAAATAAACCGGAGATATGGTTGATTTATTTTAGAGTCATGTGTAAGAATAATCTAAAAGAAGAAAAATAAACATCACTCCATGGTATAATAGTTATCCAGTTGGTCGCTGTATTGGATAAATTACATTTCACGAATAACAATAAATTCTGATAGGAAACTGTCTAATAGTGTTATGAACTTAAATCAATATGTAAAATAGTTAATGCTATGTTTTTCAATACTGGTATTGCCTAATAGGTAAAGTACCTAATTTATTTTACAATTATTAATACGCTGTATATAGTATGTTGAATACACTACAGTATGAATAAATTGGTGTTAGTAAGCATTCAACGTGTTTACCTAGTTAGCAATATTGTAATGCTAAGTATACAAATATTAATGTTTACAAACATGTTAAACCGACATAATATGCATAGGTACACGTTTATTGATTTTTCTACATTGGTTTAGAATAAAATGAAAGAGTTTAGAATAATTATAAAAGTGTATTCAAAATAATCGGAGAAATGGTTGAAATATATAATATTTAGTTTTATATGAAAAATATCTATGATAATTATTAATATTCCACATATTATTTTTTTTTCAGCCGATTGTAAATGTAATATATTTTAACTTATTATTAATAGACATATGGTAACATAAAGTAGTTTTAATAATATGTATAGGGATTTAAAATTTCATTGCAATGAAAAATAAAATATAAATTATTATATTGTATTTTGGAGCTGCCTTGTAGTATTTATAAATTCTTATAGCTACGTATTAGGAATATATGTTGAAATGTGTGTGTTTAATTTATAGATCACTAAGCTATTTAATTTATACTAGGTATACTAAATATTTGCAAATAATAAAAAATATTTTTAACAATATAATTTAAACTAAGTATCTACTTACCAGTTAAATGCATACAGTATACAATAATGTTTGCTATTTTAGATTATGAGCGAAGAGATATATGTATTGATTTTACAAGGATGTGTTTTTATGTGTGTACGTGTGTCTCTCCAAGAAATAAATAGTAGAAAATGTGCTTAGATCTTCAACTATAATGGTTGTTTCTGATTATTCTGAAATTGAATACATATTATTAACGAATCAAAAGTAAGCTAGATACTTTTTGTTAAAGCAAGGTTAGTTGATTTAAAATTTTTGAAGATTTAATTTAATCAATTTTTTATTTTACTCAAGTTTAGTTTTATATAATATTTTAATTTGAATTATTTTAAAATTTCATAGATATACTTATAAATATTTGTGGATTTTCGAGTGAGTAATTTTATTTTATTTATAACTTTTTTTAAAGATATTGGACTAAGTCATAATTTTATAACATAGACTTTATTATCATAAAAATTAAAACTATTTTATTTAGAAGTGTCATGTCAGTTTGGATGTAATGAATTACCTCCTTGAATGGAAATAGCACTGGTTTGTTAAGATAGTTAGTTACTGAGTTAATTTTTTAAGAATGTAGTAGCTGAATGAAGGTTTACATTCCAAGGGACACTACCTTAAGTTAAGTCGTTACTTTATAAAAAATAGAGCACTAGGATTTTTTTTTTATATATATCTAAAAGTTTTATATTTATTTAAAAGTAGAATTTTAATGAATCGTGTAACTTTTTAAATTATATTTTAGTCCTTTTTTTTATTGGTTTTGTATTTATTGTTCCCAGTTATTTAATTTGTTCAACTTTGTTGAAACAATACTTGCTAATATTTAAGGTGGAAAATACTGTCTTCTTTTAACATTCCTGTAAGCCGTTTTCTCTTCGCTACACTTAAGTCCTACTCTCTGGTACTTACTGTTACAAATGGTCTGATACTAGACTATTGTCTTTTACTTTTACTTTCGTTTCCATTTCACGTACCGCAATACTTGTTTATTAGAGAAAAGGCACTCCCTCAGGATATTTATCATACTTTTTCTGTGAATACAGTGATATGATTTTTTTAAATATCTATGAAAAATATGTATAAATCCTTATCAAACTCCCATGCTTTTTGTAATATCTGCCTTTAATATCGATAACTGGGACTAACGGTATTACCATAGCCCTAACCAAAAGAGATTCTCCTGCCGGAGAATTTATAATAATAATAAACTGCTGACTATAACTGTGGCTAAATAGTAGTTATCGTAAACATTTTTATTTTCGACATATTTAAATTCTACCTTTTTTATGATTCATAACACCCAAGCAATCTAAACGAAATTCCACACACTAACGTAAGAAGCTAAAAAAAACCAATTAATAATGTTCTATTGATTTACAGATTATAAGGACAACGATCTGAAGAATAATCATTTTTGTAAGTAGTTGAAAATAACTAAATACGTTTTCCGACCGAAACTGGTCGCCTCCGCGCATCTCCCACCCAAAAACACAACATTGATAAGTAGTTCTGGTGGCAGATGTCGCTCGTCGTTAGCCGTCGGCACTACCGTCGCTTAATAAAATTTTGTCTGCTGTAAATACTGACCAAGACTTGCCGAGACGGTCCCGTTCTCTCGTGAAAAATAGTATAGTAAATTTATATTATATTAACTTAATACTTACACGCACACGAAAGGTATTGTGACACAATTAAAAAACCAAACATGATTAATCAATTTTGTTATTAAAATGATTGGTGTATCAGTGTAGTTTGTATTAGGATAATAATATAATACAACTATCAATACAGCTTATTGCTACAATAAATATTGTACATAATTTTATTATATAAGAAATCTTTAGGTAGTAAAACATTATTTTTTTTCTGGCTACACCGATAAACCGTGCATTTTAAAAATGTTTGTATTTGATCTAACAATTTCATGACTCGAATATATATTTTTATAGTTGGATAGTAACATAATTGTTATCACCAAAATTCAAATTTTTGATATAAAATATTGTTGTTTTAAGTTTTAATACATAATTATATCTTCATAATTATTATGAAACGAAATGATGTTTCTTTCTTTTTATTATTGTACATAATCATTATTTTATCCTTACTTTTTTAGCTAATATAAGTATGTAATATCTGTGTGGTTTTTTTTTTTTAAATTAAGTTTTAATTTATTTAATACATATTAAATATAATAATATTTGTATAGGTCTATAATGGTTTACAGATTATAAATATTAGAATTTATTGATAAAGACAATTTTAGCCTAAATTTTAAGACCTAATTTTAGCTGTTATAAAAATCGATATTTGAATTATAAAAAAAATTATTTTTAACAAATGTAGAGTTTACTACTGTGGTGCTCTTAATATTAATTTTATTATCTAAGCTACTAACGTCTTTCTATTAAATTAATCATCTGTGACAAATAACAAACCAGTAAGTAATCTTTAAACCGTTATAGATTTCAACACATTTTTTAATTAAATTTTAATATATTATGTGAATTTTTTTCATGGTTACACGAATATTAATAATATATAAATTATTATCGATTTATAATTGATATAAAATTACATAACCTACAATATAAGAAGTAGATAAAATGCATCAATTATCAAAAATGTGGAAGGTTTTGGATAGCAGATTAAGTTTTTATATAATAATAATATAATATAGGATTCCTTGATTAATTAATTTCCAAATTGAAAATATCAGCAATGTTTTGACACTCTATTTTTTTATACGCATTTAAAATTAGAAATTTAAAAATAAATTGGAAATTCTTGAATACAAATTTTATACAAAATCTACAAGATATGTAAAATAAGAATCTGACGGATAGCCCAAATCATTTTTTATAAGTATTTGAAATTCATAATTTAAAAATACTTAAAATACTTGGGTTGACTGGATTGTGTATGCATTGTTATATGATCAAAATTTCCATTAAAGTTTTGTTCTAGACTATATTTTTGATTTCAGCCCACTTCATAATCTTATGCTTTTATAATGGCATAACGTTAATTTATTTTTATTATTATTAATAATTTTTAACTGTATAACAATATACGGCTATTTTATTTTGTAGATTTATCAGTGAGTAAGTATTTTTTTTCAGATATATTTTGTACCTTAATGTCTAATATTAGTAATTAGTAATTAGTATAAATTAATTGATTTTCAAGTTGCCATTTAACCCACTGAATATTAAAGTTATATAGAATTACGATTACTAAGTCATGGTTTAAGATTTAAAATAGATCTTCCTTGAAAATTGAAATCCCACGTAGACATAAATTATGATTCCTACAGTTTAGTAGGTAAAGCAATTTAAAGCTACAGGAGATAGTGATAGTTAAAAAACTAATAACCATTCAAATACTGTAATCAAGAATGTTGAAACATCGACTTAGTTTTAAAAACAAAATAAAATCACTAATAAAAACTGACAGGGTTTTAGGAATGTTTTATTAATTATAAATTTATTTGTTTTTATAGCTGATTCACATCGGCCAAGTAAATATTTAAGAGATTAATATTTTGATTTATTGAATTTATAAATGAATGAGGGGTAGTGATTGCTGGAGGTGTGTTGTCCTACCGGACACTGGCACCCACCGACACATTTTGAAATTAAAATGTCCAATATAGTTTTTTAATTTTATTTAATTACGCAACAAATTATATTGGGATATCTGATCTGTTACCTTGAGAATACTTCTCTTAAAATTTAAAACTGTTTAGTATATTAATCACTTCTCAGCTATGTTTATATCTTTGATATCTTAATATTTCTATATTGTACAATAAGTGTATAGTAAAATATAATATTATGTGTTAGTATAATAGATAATATGAAAAATTATACTATTGTTAAAGTATTAAAAAAGATAATATTTCAATTTTTTTCAATAGATTTAGTAGGTGAGTTAAATTTCAATAATATTGTTTTATAAGGTTTATTCCGATTAATTATATTAACTGTAGAAATTAATTACCCATACATACATTGTTTTGTGTTTATTTTAATTAGTTAACACATTTAGTAAGTAATTTTTTTAAATTGTATTGCGTATTATACAGTTTTATTTTATATTTTTATGTGATACGTTTCTCCTAATAAATTTTATCAATATTTTTGATATCACCATTATCTTGACAAAACAAAAACTACACAAATAAAAAAAAAAATCAAATATGCTTCTCCCGTGATATTATTATTATTTTTTTTTTTTAATATTAAATCTCACTATTTCAAATTGGTTAAATCAATTTTTATAAATTTATTACCTATTTTTTTTTTTTTAGTTGTATTTGGTATGTTTATTTTTATTTTTTTCCATTAATTTAAAATAAGTTATTCCATTCTGTTCGAGAGTTTTGTGTTATGAAATTTATTATTTAGTCCATTAGCTACAATTGACATAAAAAAAAAAAGAATATATTACTTAAGAAGTATAAGTTCTCCTATAATTCAATAAGTTCACAAAACTATTCTTTAAATTGTTTTATTAGAATAATAAAATGAAAGAAAAATAAGAAAATGCATAATCCAGTAAAACTTGAAATACACGAAATAAAAATGATAGTATTTTTTTAATAATACTACATTAAAATAAGTCTACTAGGTTAAATGTTTATACAACCAACTCATTATTTCAATAACTATTATAAATTAGTATATTTTTTTTTAAAAATTTGAAATATAATATTATAAATATGTAAATATCAGGATTTAGGTCTACACATTTAACATTATTGTAAATTTAATTTTCTATTATATTATAATGTTATTAATACTAAAATATCATATATATTATTTTTGTAGAAAGAATTGGTAAATATATTTTGTGTTTTTTTATTTATTCTTTTTTTCCCTTAATGCATCTGTGCCCAACCCGCGGAAGTATTCTAACGGGCCTATGACCATTTTATAAAAATTAGAAATTTGTAAAGGGGTAAAAAAAATAAGTATTCAGTATCTACTTTAAACACATACGATTAGAGTCATATATTCGATAATCGAACAAAGATAATATTACATCAGATAAAATGTACAATAAACATATATAATATCCTAATGACCTAAATATTAGGTCCTATTATATCTATTCTACATTTTATCGAAAAAAAAACGTGAAGTAAATACTGCAAGCAGTATAAATATAAATTTCAAATGTGGCCCCCCTAAGTTGAAACAGGTTAGGCACGTCTGTGGCCTAATGTATACTGTTGCTCGATTCGTATGATTAAGTTATATTTATAAGAAGTAATATTCAGTAAAGCTTTTAAATTATAAATATATAAATTTTTGTCCACAGATACAGAACGTACGTATTATTTCATTATTTTGTATATAATTAAGCTATTAAGTGTGAAACTTGGCAAACAATATTGGATTCTAAGTGGAACATTTTGAATAATATGTGTTTTATTTTTTATTTTTCGGAACGGTTAAAATGCTTCTAACTGCAACATTATGGGTTTTTTTTATACAAAAAATTGTCGAAGCTCAATACATTGAAGTTACCTGGCATAATTTGGGGTGAAAATTAACGTTACAACAAATAATATATGGGGGGGTTATTTACGCAATGCTAGTTCTCGAAAAAAAATGATTATTGATTTAAGTATAAACAATAAAATATCTAGTTATATAAGTTATATAACTATATATATATATATATATATTAATAACTATAAGTTATTGTTTTTTTCATTTATTGCTTTATCATTAACAATTATAATAATTTTTTGTTTTTTAGTTGCCCTAAGTATGTAATGCTATATTTTTTAAATTGATACTTAATTCAAATATTTTTTAATTGTGATCTATATAGAATAGTTTGTTTCTTAACTACAATAATAAATGCTAAAGATTATATCTACACTGTAAAATAAATTAGAGATTATCAAATAATAATATCTAATTTTCGTTAGGTATATAAATAATTTCATACTTTTTGATAGTATAATACCTATTATTAATATTATTAATATTGTATTACCAAATTATATTTCTCTAGAAATATGGATTTAAAAAATTTCTAACCAAACCAAATAAAAATAATTTAACATCCAAATGACTCTACTGTAGAATATTTTGATACCCAACTGACATTTTTTTTTATTTTAAAAGAAGGTATTATTATTTTTATATTTATGCAGCTCTCTTACGAAATTGCTGAATATTTTGAAATGCTGATAATTTTGATAATTGATAATTCTTATTATATTTCAATGATTATTGATTATTATAATTAATTAGTAAAGATTATAATTAATTTTTTTAGAGGAGATTTCTGGTATGTAATTATTATTAGTATTTTTTAGTTTTATTTTAATGAATTTTTAAATTCGCATTAACACAATGCGTATGAACTAAAACTAAACAAAAATTAAACTCATTTTTATAAATCTTTTTTTGTTAAACGATTTCTCCAAAAAAAAAAAAAAACAGTACCTCTGACTATTTAAAAATTTTAAACAATACAGTCATTTCTTCCTCCTTAAATTCCAAATACTTGAGTCTGATACTAGACAAAATACTTACATGGGCTGAGCATATTAAGCTGACACGTCTCATGTTAAATGCCAGATGAAAAGTACCCTTTTCACTTTTAGGAAAACAATAAAAATTAACCTAAATTCAAAACTGCTACTATACTTAACACTTCTTATGGCAATTTAGTGATAAGGAATCCAACTGTGGGGAGTAGTAAAAAAGTTTAACATTTACAAACTCTTAGTATTTCAATCGACCTCATTACGAATAATTACTAACGATCATTTGTATGTTTCAAACTACATTTTACATTCAGACTTAAAAAATCGAACCAATCCAAAGGAATCCAAAATTTCCAAAAAAACTTTTCCGAGCCCGTCTTACAAACTACTCTAATCCACTAATCCTTGCTCTGAACAGTCTAAACTCCGAATCCATTCTACAAAATCCAACTAGAAGTATAAAGCAAAATTTGAACTGTTACTTGATATAACACTATTTTTCTCTATAGCCATTTGTCACTAGGTGATTACTTCATCATGTCAACATAAACGTAAATCCTCAGACATGTTTTTTTTAAAATGTATTTATAGAATGTACGTATCAATATTAAAAAGTTAAAAATATATGTTAAACGCAGATGCAATTAATTGATTTTTAAATTTAACTGTTTGGTAGCTTTGTTGTAATTATTTTGATTGTGATCGGAATAGGGGTTTCTTGGAATTACAGTATTGTTTCTAGCAACAATTGTTTTCTTTAGGGCCGTTTTTAGTTAACACTTTCCGTCAAATTGTGCTTCCAGGACACTAGATAGTTGTTTGTGCTCGAGATTTTTACATGAATCATAAATGTCATTATGTTTATTTATTTTTAAATTAAAGTGATAGAATTATAACATAATATACATGGGAATATTTACGCAACACCAATTCTCAGTAAAGTTGATTTTTATTGTTATCAAACATGAAATTATTTGGTCTAAAAATAACTAATTAGGTTCATAACGACGATATTTATAAAAAATGATTTTATATTTATGCTCGTGTCGGGTTTTAATAGCAAAATAAAAAAATTAAAAGGATCCTTTTATATAATTTCGAATTGCTGATTTATAGAATATTTTTTATTGAGATACTTATTTAAAAAAAATAATTACTTAACTAAAAATTGAATAGTTGATTTGTTTCTTAATACAGTAGAAGCCGCTTATTAGAAACACTTTAGTACCAAAGTGAAATGTGTCAATTAAACGATTGTTTCTAATAAGCGATTTGTTTGATTTGTACTATGAAAAAAAAAAAAATGAAAAATACGCGGAAAATTTATTTATATATGTATTTATTTAACTATGTATGTGTATATTATTTAAATATTTATCTTACTATATTATTTAAAATATTTATCGATCGAAGTTTGTTTTTTTCGCGTCTAGTAACTCCATAAGACCATAACCATATTTTAGGACGTAAGATAAAGTACCATCCAAATATAAACGTAACGACAGCAAAGATAAGATTAAATTGCATTGGTTATCGCACTGATAACCGGTGTATATATCAACTAATCTTCGCCCAATTGTTTCAAATAACCGATGTGATGTTTCAATAATCCGATTTATTTTCAATGTTCTAATATACGGCCGGTTTCAATAACGCGATTGTATCAATTATCCGTGTTTCTAATAAGCGGCTTCTACTGTATATCAAAAATACAATATTTATCTTAATGTTTTTCCATTTACCGACTTGATCCTATTTTCTATTAGATTTAGCTACGAACATGCAAATTTAACCATTTTATGTATAAAAGTGATTTTTGACACAAAAATAATATTATAATAAATAAAAAACGTATACTACATCATTACAAAATCAATACATTCATCTCTCCGATTAGAATTTAAACATATTGTATCCGCTCAGTTAGAAGTTAAAGTAGTTCTAAGTAATTATCAATTATTTTGAAATTTAAATAATTCATACATTTTAATACATCTCAATAGTTATTATTAATAACTTATTAGTAAAAATTGTGATTACTTATTTTTTAGATCGTTATAATGGTATGTGAATATTATTTTTTTTTTATGTTTATATGTTTATCATTTCGTATTTGAAAATATTTTTTTTATATAATTCCCAGTATAATAAAACAATATTAAAAAAAAAAAAAATGTATTTACAAATAATTCTTATTATTAGATAGTTTAATGATTTTTAATTTTTTAAATGACGCCATACATTTTTAATTTTATATTTTGAAGCATAATATATTTCGACGTATTTCTAAACGTTAAAATTCAAATATGGACGAATACTTTATTAGTTATATCATATGAATTTATTTTTTTTATTCATTAAATTTAAAAATCATAGGGAATGCAATAAATACTCGTATAAATAAATCTATACAATATGTATGACTCAAAGAAAATAAAACTTAAAATATGCAGTAAAAATATTTAAATTTGAAACCTTTACAATAAAATATAAATATATATAGAATGTTATTTCTCCTATCTACTTCCCAAACAAAATATATGTAAATGCTCAGAGTTCTGAGCTCTGGTAATAATTTGTATTTTAAGGTAAAATGTACAGTATATTAGACTAATAGCTTATGGATACACTATACCACTTCACTATGCTCTCCAAATACTTTTCTGTATTTCAATACGATTTCGATATATTATAATACTATGAAAAATATTTTGGTTCAGACTATACAATTAAAAACTTATACCGACATTCTGAAAATATTATTATATTATTATTTCAACTTAAAATAATGTAAAAAGAAATATTTTCAAAAACTTTAATGTATTTTAAATAATGAGTGTTTTTCAATAAAATAATATATAAGTATATATTTAATACATATTAAAAATTAATTACAAACTTATTGTCAACAGCAATCAAAGGTACGTATTTTTTTTTTATTTTTGAATATCATTATGGTATTTTGCGTGACATATAGCCTACAATTTTTGATTTTTATTAAACAATTTTAAAAAATATGTATTTTTATTTCATTTTTTTATAACATTCTCCAGAAAACTACAATACAAACTGAATAATCTTTTTATTATTTTATCATTCAGTGCTGACAACCGATAAAAGTAGCTCTTATGTTATGGTTGATCCTAGCTTATTAAATTTGTAAATGTATCTATTTATTTATAAATTAAAACTTACAGTTTAATCAAATCTAATAAGTTCTTAAATTTTATAAATGAACTCATACTTAAAAACTGAGATCACCATAAGAAAACACCTTTATTTATTGTTTATTTTTAATATAAATTTATTCCTATCAATTATAATAACTTTTTTTTTTGCAGAAATGCCATCTAGTAAGTATTATATTTTTTAAAATAATATTTAATTATTTAAACAAATGATGGGTTAACCCTTTCCAGCCCAGTGAATCCATTTGGATACGTATTGTATCCTTATATTTTATTCCAATAAAAATGGTTTAAAGACTTCAAATAGACCCATTAAATATAAGCAATTTTATGTTCTATCAAATGGGTGGGTACCGTTATTAACATATGATTAATATTACTTGTGTTTTTGTCGTACCTATTTATTTTGATAAGATTAAAATGACTTTTTTCGAAAGATTTGGTTATTTCAAAAAATTAGTTTTTATTATTTTTTGGATTTGTAAATTTTATTTGATTCCTAAACAAGTTAAAATTTTCTACAAATACTTCATCTTATTTAGATTTTATGTATTGACCTTACATTTTTAGTTTATTTGAGTATATTCATCTGGACTGAACCCATTGTTTAAAAAAAATGGATAATTTAGGCGATGACCAAATTATTGTTATATTTTGAACACATTTTACCACAAGAAAAGTCATATTTTTCTAGTGATAATGATTCTGAAGTTCCTTTAACTGTTCGTTATAATAAATATCGAAAAACAGTACCAAAATGGGTTAAAAAAGATATTGACTTTGTTAATACTGATTTTGACAATTGTTTTATGCGTAACTAGGACGATTGATTTAACTCAATAATTGTTTAAAAAAATGTATGGATTCAAAAATAATTGAGGGAAAAGTATTTCATACTAATTTATAATCTACCCAAAAAACAAGTTCTTCAATTAATACAGAGGTATTAGAAATGGAAACTTTAACTGGTATTCATTATTATAATAAATTAGAATATATTATATTCTGGTAGGTATAGTAAAAGTGCCCAGCTATAGCATGTATTGATCAGATTAAAGCTATTTTTTAAAATATGATCTAACTAGAACCGTTTGAATCTTAACTAAAATATTAAAACCAATTGATTTTATATACGTGGCTTGATAAATCAGAGATCACCAAACAATAATTTCTTTTATTTATCGTATAATATTTTAAATTATACTTGATGGTTCAATATTATTAATTTCTCTATTAGCAAATCATCACGTTACTCTAGAAACATACATTTATAACTGGTTAAATTTTGTAACTGATTAAAAAATTATTTGAGAATCAAATGGTTTTATGTAGAATATTTTAATTACTAATTTAATAGATATTATTCGCGCCAAACAAGTTTCGCTTATCGCTGGACGTAATTTTATTATGCGCGGCGCCGATACCTCCTAATCGTTGTTTATATGTTCTGTACCTATATAAAATTATTGGTCGGCTTTTGCCGTATATTTATCATCATATTATGTTTTTTCGTATCAATTATTATTATTATTGTTATTATTCTGCGGCCAACGCCCTTTTTTTATATTATAATATATATTTTTGATGCGGTTGCTCTAATAGCACCTCACTTTTTGTTGGTTTGTAAAAATCATATAAATTATAATTATCTCTTCGTTACGTTACACACACACTGTCACACACACGTATACATGTATATGTATATTACTCCAAATTTTCGTCGTGTCTCGTTGTCATTGCGACGCGAATGCTTATTTTAGGGCTGGCGGTATTTCAAATTTTGATACCGGTATCCGGTATTTATATACCACCGGTATCTACGGTATTACCGGATATTTGGTTTTTCGGTAATTACCGAATGACGGTATACCGGTATTCTGAAATACCGAAAATATAGGATACCGGTGTTTTTTAAGTACTGGTCATTACCGGTATACCGAAAATACCGCCAGCCCTAACTTATTCTATTTGATATAAATATTGTCCATTACACGATATCAAATAAAACAACTACGTTTGCAACAGTTGAGTGAGTCTTCATTTTTACATTACTATTCTGATCACATATATGCATTTGCTGCTCGCCAACTCACTCAACCATACTTGACCACCTTGAGACATCGTCGATTTTTGGTTTGCACACTGGGAAGATCGCAATCCTTGGTTGCTATTCACTCCAAGTCCATGGTCACTGGTCTGTTCTGCGTAAGTCTGACAGCACCCATTGTGGGAGAGGCCATCCCGGTTGTCCAGTCGTGCTAATCACCAGCAAGCTGATCACCTGCCTTAGTCATTAAGCTAATATTTAAAACTAACCTTAAATATAGGTTATAGGCTATATGCCCCATATATTATATTTGTACCCTGTGATCGACCACAGTGCTCCTGTCCCCATAAATAATCTGTACTATCCTGTTTTCCTCATAGACCTTATAAAATATAAAGGCTCCAGCTCCTCTGTGTCGTCGTCATGCATGGCAGGTTGAATACCCAGCTAATTTTTTTGTTTTTTTTTTTCGTATGGCGGTTTGTAGTCCGGGAGTAGGCCGAAGGCCTAGTTCGGACGCCTGTTGGCGGCAGAATTTCTATTTGGGCACCCGTAGGTTTCTGCCATGTCCGGGGTGGGAGGATGGCGGTCTCTCTCTCCAGACACCGTGATTTGCCCCAAGAGAGATGCCGCCCGTGACCGAGGTTCGAACCGGCAACAGTGCGCATTTGCGACGCCTTAGAACGCTCGGCCATTTCGTCCCCCACCAAGCTAATATTAAGCGTGTATGACAGGTTGTCTACCCACCAAGTTGTAGGGGTAGTCTCGTCTCTCGGACTTACCGAATGGTCCTACGGCTGTCACGGGCGTGGTCGGGACAGAATTGATATTACAATTTGAAATTAAAAAAGGTATTCTCAGAAATTATTGAACATTTTAAAATTTTGAAAATTCATACATAATACTAATATTAATTTACATCGATTTTTATATATTAATACCCATTAAACACAATAATTTACCTTATACTAGGGAAATTATGAATATTTTGTAATAATTATAAATGACTTTTTTTATATTATTAGGTCAAATAATAAAAAGTACGTAATTCGTTTTATTTAGTAAAAATGCCCAGCTATCGCATGTATTGATAAGAATGTATCTATTTTTTTAAGTATAATCTAAATAGAACTGTTTGAATATAAAATAAACTAAAATATGAAAACCAATTGGTTTTATATACGTGAATAGATAAATCAGAGATTACCAAACAATAATTTCTCATATTATTTATCGTGTAATATTTTAAATTATATTTGATGGTTTAATATTATTAATTGTTGTAATAGCAAATGTTTACGTTACCTACTCTGAGGACAAACATGTATAACTGGTTAAATTTTCTGACTGATTAAAAAATTATTCGAGAATCAAATGGTTTTATGTAGAATATTTTAAATACGAAATACCTACTGATTTAATGGATATTACAGTTTGAAATTAAAGATATTTTCCTAAAATATTACTGAACATTTTGCAATTTTAAAAATTCATACACAATATTGATTATTGATATTAATTTACATGATTTTTACATATTAATACCTATTAAAAACAAAAATTTACCTTATAGGTTGGTTAATTAATATTTTGTAACAATAATAAATGATTATTTTATATTATTACAGAGAAAGAAAGTACGTAAATCGTTTTATTTTCTAATAAACAATTAAAATTAAGTTTACAGCTTCAATTGAAAACTTATAGATGTGGCATCGTATAAAAGTCTTTCAGTTAATATAATTGACGTATCTATATGTTTAATACAAATTATCTGCAACCATAAGTTCTA
Organism: Rhopalosiphum padi; assembly: GCF_020882245.1. Lineage (NCBI taxonomy): Eukaryota > Metazoa > Arthropoda > Insecta > Hemiptera > Aphididae > Rhopalosiphum > Rhopalosiphum padi. The sequence continues at coordinate 47,401,102 of NC_083600.1, read as the reverse complement.
CCATACTAAATTTACCGGTAGCGAAGTTTAACGTTTGCACATCGTTAAAATATCATAGATAAAGACCTAAATTGATTCGAGTCAATTTCAAAATACGTACTTCTAATTCAAAATGCAAACTTGTTGAATTTCCTGGAATATTAGTAGTAAAGTCTACGAGTACTTAGGTTAGTCGTGGTATAGAAAAATATTTCAAAGTTTTCTTAATCTTAGTCCAAAGTTTATGAATATAAATTTCTTGTAACTCATTTTGTTTTACATTGAATTCAAAGTGTACCTTATAATTGAGAAGATTACTGTAATCATTTATATGTATAAATTTGTTATTCATTGAAAATAATTATGAAAAATGATTCTAAATAAAGACAATCTATCAGCATAGGTTTTGTTATGTATTATGGAAAGTATTAAATGCGTGCTGCTATATATGATGTGTAGTAAAGGTTGGCAAGTGGTTCCGCTCTGTTGTAAAAAAGGCATCGAGTTAATCCCCAAGATGGATGTGTAAAATATCTAAACAAACAAACTATATGGGATATTGTATAACAATTTTTATTTTACATTATTTAATTTTTTTTATTAACATTTTACATAGCAAATATATTCTAAATTTAAATTCTAATTATCGAATATCTCTAAATAACATAGACAGAGTTGAAATATTTTGAGAATGTTATCATGAATGAAAAACAGTTATATAAATATTTTGGTGAAAACTTAATGTATTTACGGTTATTAATTGCCAAGACACATAAAAAAAAAAAATAATTATATTTAATAATTAATAATTAATACTTTCATGGTTTCACTCAGAATCTATAAGGTGACTATTAACAATAATGGCATATAGTGCCTCTCAATCGATCAAATTCCATCGGTTAATCTTTGTAAATTTCAACATATTGATGTATTTGTATAAAAACAATACTATAGGTATTCGTTATACTATCATTATATTGTAAGATAGTATCATATAGAATAATAACATTTAACAATATATTAATTAATATGTCTATGATTTTATTTATAGGATTTATAAGTAAGTGCAGCATATTTATATATAATTTTATACATTTAATACATGGAACTTTGTAGCTCAATCTATGCAATTCGTAACTCATAACTTTTACAATAATGATCATTATCCTTTAAAATTTTAAATTACTTACTGAAATCCATAGGTATAAAACTGTTCAATAAGAGATAGACACGCATAACTGTGTATGATTATTATTATCATTAACCCGGTAGACATATTCACATAAACCAACATGATGATTAGGGCTAGGGACTTCATTCCATGAAACACCTTAAAATATGCATGCATTAATGCCCTAAAGAATCACTAAATATGCTATTAAAATATGCATTTAAAATAAAATACATATTTTGTAATAAATAATAATAATATTTGTAGATATTAATGTTATGATACATAAATTGATTAATTTGATTAATTATCTAAGAAAATTTATTTTTTTCAAATTTGTTTTCATTTTAAATTGGGTTTTAGTTTAAAACAAAAATTTTTGATTTTTTTTAAAAAAAACTTAAATTTGAATATTTTTAATATAGTAATAATTACCTGGAGCATTACATTGAACTATTAGATATTTTTTAAGTTGGGAATTAAAAACTTACCCATTCATATAAATAATTGTAAAATATGCAACTATAAATTTTAAATATAAACTCGTATTGCTATGAAACAAATTTATATATTACTTAGCTATGTTTTTAATGATTATTTAAAAACATGCAAACTCCTAGAAGTCCCAAGCCCTAATGATGATTCTCCACAAGTTGCATTATAACAGACAATTTTAATATCGTGTGTGTATATTTAGTTTTTATTCCGAACTTGATTATACGTTAAGATAATGTAGAAATTATTTCACATTAAATTAACAGCTTAATAATTTTCTTTTTAGGGAATGTTCTTATAGGTATGTATGTTTTGAACTTAATTGTGTAAAATATATAAGGCATTTCTATTTTTTAAAAACTCTAAAAAATAAACATTTGAATAATTCGAAAAATTCTAAAAAAATACACATTTGAGTTATTTAAATTTACTTAAAACAGTTAAAACTAATATAAATATTATAAAATAAAAACTAATAACTATCAAAATATTATGATTTGTATAAAAAATCATTTTATTGCAAACACTAATGTCCAAATTGTACATGTTTAATTATTTAATTTATATACTAAATATTGAGTGGGCTACAGTAATGACTGTTTTAAATAAAAATTCAATTACCTATATATCAATGTGTACGATACATTAAGAGGCCGTTCTGGTAGCGAAAAATCGACCGTAAAAACATACTTTCGTACTTCCCATTTTCCTCAGCTCTCAATAGTCGTAGAAACATGATTTATACACCAAAATAAACTTGAGAAGTTTCTCTAGATGATCTCGTTCCAGATTTTTGATTTTTTTTTTCAAACCAGAGATATTTGCATTTGAAATTTTCAAAATTTTTAACATTTTTAAAAAATCATATAAAATAGAAAAAAAAAGATATCAAAAATCTGGAACGTGATCTTCTAGAGGAACTTCTCAAGGTTATTTTGGTGTATAAATCATGTTTCTACGACTACTGAGAGCTGAGGAAAATGGGAAGTACGAAAGCATGTTTTTACGGTCGATTTTTCGCTACCAGAACGGCCTCTTAATGTGAGCAGAGACGATCTGTCAGCTACAACAATATTGCTATACAAAAAATGTATTATAGTATGAGTACTGTCGGTCAATTTAATTTTTATTGTAACAATCTCATGTTATGTTGTACTACGTATTAGTGTATAATTAAAATAATAATATAGATTTATATAATTGTTATCAACTTGAGTCAATAGTACATTCAGTGTACTATACATACGTATACAATTAAGTAGATGTGTGAAACTTCAATACTAAAGACTAAAAATGCAATCAACTATATCATTTTGAACAGTGGCATTTATACAAAATATGTTATGATGTTTCATTTTTTACATTTTCCATAAAAAACTCTGAGATTTAATGTAACATTATGATAAAAGGAAATTAGAGCAGTTCGTTATTTTCATAAGCATTATGAATATACGGCGTCATATTGTCATAAACCTAAACAATAAAAATTCAAATAAGTGTAAAAAAATACTACTTACGTAAATATATTTTTTATCTTTATGAATATGATGTTACCTTATTTATATCTAGATAATAATTTGTTACTGTTATTCTAGATTATTTTTTTTGTTATAAATTCCCACGCTATTTATACAAAATTATTATAACTATCACAGTATAATTTATTTTTAACAGAACTGTCACTGAGGTATAAAGGCCAAGTTTTGGGTATGTATTATTGTATACCAATATAACTATAAATACCAAAATATTACCTTTGTGGATATATGTAATATATATTGTGATCATGTGACTTGTTGCAAAATAGTAACACGTTAATGGAGATGACTACTATAGCATTCACCAACTAAACACCCCTTTTCGAATCAGTGTGATATTATGTTATAACTGTTATCACAAACATAACACATCTGTGATGTAAGATACACAATGTTGAAAGAAACATTTGATATAACTTACTGTCTATCAAAGTGTTAACTGAGTTCTGTTATAATTTGTGTATAATATATTAATCAAGTAATATTTAAGTATATACAATAATAATTTGAATTAGTATTAATTGGCCTTGGATTTAAGTAATGACTGACGCTAGAGGTGATATCGAAATCAGTGTTTGAATGAAGTATTGAATAAAATGTTACTGGGTTTGTGTTAAAACCTTACCCTATATTATTTGTATATAAACGAGTATTAAGGTATTAGGTTGGTAAACATTCAACTAATCTTATCCAATTTCATTTTCTAGCATTTCGAAGCGAAACAGTTGGACCGGTGGACTTGTTTTGTATTAATGTAAATAAAATAGTGAATAACGCTAGTGTAAAATTTTATAAAGAACTTTTTGAAACTGTTATTATTAAGATGGTTGAGAATCAAAGTAATCTAAAATAGTTGTATTTAATAAAATACTCGTAGTCAAGATAACTGTAGCTTTTTTTTTTAAATTATTAATTTTTATTTGTTTTATTTTGCACTTGTATTCATAATATTATTTAATATATTCATATAATATTTCAATACCTAGTGAAATGTTACTATAAAATACATTAAATAAGTATTATATTTGTAAAAATAAGTAATGGAATTAAATGGAATAGAAAACCAGATATGAGAGAAACTATTTTTCTTTCAAGTTTCAACAGTCTATTTTTATTTTAAATGAAAATATTTTGTTTTTGTTTTAATTTATAATTAACATAATAACAAAAAATATTGTTGTAGTAGTGGTAGTAGAGTTTGATACAGACAATGTAATAAGCTGCGAGATCGGTTAGCAAAATGCTCCGCGCGTAAAATTACTTACCGACGGACAAACAGTAGCGTACGCAAAATTTTAGTGCAGTTATGGTTTTCACTGTAAATTGATCAGATAATCGTGGGAAGGAAAATAGTATAAATGAAAAGCGGGGTACACGACGTACAACTGGACGGAATTGGGATTTTCAATACGATTTAGATAGCCGATATCTCAGACTCAATATTTTATAATCAATCTAACTCCTGGTGTAAAAATCGTTGCAAGGTCTAATTCTATAGGTATAGGATAGGATAAGTTACGCATAAATAAAATCAATTTGCGACATTAAGAAAAAATCTAATTATTGTTAGATCATGAGCATAATACTAGATATAAGTAAAACGTTAAAATACGTTTAATGAAATGTCAAAAAGTTTATAGACAATAAAGTGTCTTGTATTACACATTATTATTAGTGTCTTGTATATTGGTCTTGATTTATATCGTTTTTTAAATACGTATTAATATTAACCAGTTTGATAATTTAAAGTCATTCAAAACTTATCTAAGTATATGGATTTATCAAATATAATAGAATTATAGTAGGTTTATTATATACAATTATTGTACCATGTATATTGTATATTGTAATAACGCAAAAATAAGAGAAATTAAAAATAAAATAAGAAGGCTATAGTGAGATTATATTAATTTTAAAGTGACAAGTACAAGGGACACAAGCCTTTAATAAATGTCAGATCTGTGGAACCTTTCTCCTACACTTATAAGTGCTGGAGAATTATGGTGACTAATCAGATGTAAATATTAGAATTATTTAAAATTACGTTATTACCTTCCTCCTGATGGTCGGAGGGCTCTCGAGATCGTGATTCGAGAATATAATAAAATACACTATATAGTGATTAAGTGTAGAAAAGCAGATTTACACAAATCAACGCAAATAAAATAATGCTCATGCACCTTACCTTATTCGCTGTTGAACTCGTTAACCAGTAATTGTCTTAACAAAACTAGGATGGGTTGATAACACGGATCCAAATAAAAAAAAAAAACACTGAAGTATTTCGTTGTGGTGAAAATGGTCCAGTTGTCGCTCGCAGTCTGTCTCCGGTGTGGTGGGTGTTAAAGTATTTGGTGCTCATGTACTCTTGAGAGAAGACGAAGTGGTCAAGCCTGCCAGCGTCGCAGGCGGCTCCAACAAAGGCCTCCGCGTCCTTTGAGAAATCGGCTCTCTCCCTGACGGCGGAAAGCCCCATTGGACCATCCCTTGTCTCTGGCGGCACACGTAAAAGATCACACGCTTTGCGCCATACTGTCGCAATAAAGTGTGAGTTCCTACGTGACCAAACAATGTAAATCGTTTCTTTCATCAGTGATCAATAGGGATTATTGGTTTTTATTGACTGCTATCTGCGTGCAACAACTTTACCGTTATTTATTTAAAAAGATAATAAAATATACAATAAATTATGATGTGTGAGCATATCATTACAATATAGTATGAATAACAGATTTTTTTTAGATTTTTTGTATTCTTAAGGGTTAAGATGATAAGAACTCGCTCTATCAGCACAAATTTTGCAATTAGAGGATGATGGAATATAAAATAATTTCGTACGCTACGAATCTATGCTCGTATCTTACATATATTTTTTGTATTATTACGTTGTTGCAATAAAGTTCATTATTATAATTAATAAATAAGCAATATTTTAATTACACACATTTTATTTTCTCATATTTAATTTAATTTTATATTACTGCCTTAGCCTTATGACAAATGTAAACATATATAAAAATGTTATATTGATAACAAATAGATACAAATATACAAATATACAAATATAAATTACAAACGATGCTAATACGCCAAAATTGAATTTATGTATAAATTAAAAATATGTTCAAAATAAAAATAAAAGGAAGAATAATGATTAACATATTATATGTTGGATATCTAAGGTAAGTTGGGAGGCATCAACATTGGCAACTGATAACAGTCTTGTAATAGGCTCGCTATCTAAATAATTAGAAGTATAGGGAGGAACATAAAAAGGAACGGAGAGCCGGAAAGTAAAGTACGTTGAGGGATTTTAAAGTTAATTAAATTGAGAAGGAATCGATTTTCTCAGATAATAGTCCATTTAAGAATTTAAGCCCATTCGAGTGTCTTCGTTTTGCAAGCGTTTCAATGTTAAGTGCGTTAGTAATGGGGCTATAGCCATTAGGTGGATGTTGAGTATGGAGAATAAAACACGCAAAGCTAAGGAATTACCGTTGGACCATTTCAATTTGTCAGAGGTATGCGGATCCTACAAAACAGCGCCGTATTCTAAAATAGGACGTATGAGCACATAGTATATAGGATTTTTAATGATAACCAAGTTTAAAATTCTGGGCTACCCTTTTTTGGCTATATAATAGTCCATAATAGTCATAATATATGTATTATATTAATATTTCAGGCATTAAACTAAAAATAATTCAGTTGATAGCAGTATCAAACCCATAATAGATGAAAGTTATACATAACGATGTACGCTGATAAACTATATGGGATAAATATCGTTTTCCATATACTACAAAATACCATTGGATTCAAATTTAACACATTCATTCTAAGAGCCCACTTGATATCAATCGTAGTATCGTACGTCATTTTTTTTCTGGACACACATATCATAGGATCTACAGTTAAGCTTAAGTACACGGGTATACCTATTATAGTAATCTACTTGACACATAGTGTACAGAAAAGTAATACTTATTTGACTATATTTTTCCACATTTTTTTTGAAAAATATTATGAACTTTCTAAAGTACGAATTAAATACAATTGTTTATTATCAATATTAATATTAAAATTAGGAACAGCGATATTCATTATATTATTGTAATTCAAAAAAACTAATGGTCATGACATGAAATTATGACGGTTTTTATAAATATAAAAAAAATAAATACAAAAAAATCCTAACATTTCATATTTGTATAAAGTAATTTTAAATGTATCTCGAGCCAGCGGATCAGTTAAAAATGGTACACGGGCCAGTTGCCCATCCCTGCGATTTACAATTATAGTCAATAACATATTCAAGTATAGTATATTGACGGGGTCCAGAGTTTTACGCTCCGCTATCCGGATTATAAATATAATAAATAAATAATTGATCGCACGGCACTAGTTCGACACTAACTATCAACACGAGCAAAAACAACAATACAATTATTAATAGTTATTTGCTAAACTATAAAGCATTATTTCAAATATAATAATATTAAGATATATAAGCCAAACTTGTCTTCTTGTTGATAAAAACCTTATACACAGTGCTCTGGCCCCCAATTACGGAAAACTTATTTATTAGGAATAGGAAACCTGTGGATAGCTAATATCGTAACAAAGTTCCTTCGACCACGTTACACTTTATCAAAATTATCTATTTTCCCAAACTCAGTAATTATATTTATTTAATCTTAAAATATTGCAGGATTTTTTTCTTCAGGATTTTTTTATAGAAAATTGATGGGATTTTTGAGGAATTTAAGGTTTTTTAATGATTTTTATGGATTTTGCAAGAGATTCAGCGTCTTTTACGTTAGTTTTATACGAATATTAAGGTTTTTTAATTAATTTTAAGGATTTTCAAAAGATTCAACGTCTTTTACGTTAGATTTTTAAAGAATTTAATCAATTTTTAATGCTATTTTATGGAAATTTGATGGGATTATTGAGGAATTTAAGGTTTTTTAATGAATTTGATCAATTTTTAATGCTATTTTATGGAAATATGATGGGATTATCGAGGAATTTAAGATTTTTTGAAGAATTTTATGGATTTTTTTCAAGAGATTTAACGGCTTTTACGTTAGTTTTATAGGAATATTGAGGAATTTAGGTATTTTAATGAAATTTATGAATTTTCAATGATTTTTAATGTATTTATTGACGATTTTTTAATGATTTTTCACGAATTTTATGGATTATTACCACTTTTTAATGTAGTAATTGAGTATTTTAAATGATTTTTGAGGGTATTATATGGAGGTAGTGAGGTCATTTATGGACTTTTTAAGGAATTTTATGGATTTTTAGCGCTTTTTTGTGGATTAATTGAAGAAATTTATGAATTTTCACCGATTTTTAATGTAGTTAATGACGATTTTTAAAGATTTTTTCACGAATTTTATGGATTTTTACCACTTTTTAATGTAGTTAATGACGATTTTTAATGATTTTTCACGAATTTTATGGATTTATGCCACTTTTTAATGTAGTTAATGACGATTTTTAATGATTTTTTTACGAATTTTATGGATTTTCACCGATTTTTAATGTAGTTAATGACGATTTTTAAAGATTTTTCACGAATTTTATGGATTTTTTACCACTTTTTAATGTAGTTAATGACGATTTTTAATGATTTTTCACGAATTTTATGGATTTATGCCACTTTTTAATGTAGTTAATGACGATTTTTTAATGATTTTTCACGAATTTTTATGGAGTTTTTTACCAATTTTCAATGTACTAATTGAGTATTTTTAATGATTTTTGAGGGTATTTTATGGAGGTAGTGACGTCATTTATAGACTTTTTAAGGAATTTTATGGATTTTTAGCGCTCTTTTTTGGATTAATTGAAGAAATTTATGAATTTTCACCGATTTTAATGTAGTTAATGACGATTTTTAATGATTTTTCACGAATTTTTTATGGATTTTTACCAATTTTTAATGTAGTTAATGACGATTTTTAATGATTTATCTTGAATTTTATGGAATTTTGCCACTTTTTAATGTAGATAATGACGATTTTTAATGATTTTTCACTAATTTTATGGATTTTTGCCACTTTTTAATGTAGATAATGATGATTTTTAATGATTTTTCACTAATTTTATGGATTTTTTACCACTTTTTTAATGTAGTTCATGACGATTTTTAATGATTTTTGAGGTATTTTATGGAGGTAGTGACGTCCATTTATGGACTTTTTTAAGGAATTTTATGGATTTTTAGCGCTCTTTTTGTGGATTAATTGAAGAAATTTAATGAATTTTCACCGATTTTTTAATGTAGTTAATGACGATTTTTTAATGATTTTTCACGAATTTTATGGATTTTTGCCAATTTTTAATGTAGTTAATGACGATTTTTAATGATTTTTCACGAATTTTATGGATTTATGCCACTTTTTAATGTAGTTAATGACGATTTTTAATGATTTTTTTACGAATTTTATGGATTTTTACCACTTTTTAATGTAGTTAATGGACGATTTTTAATGATTTTTCACGAATTTTTTGGATTTTTACCACTTTTTAATGTACTAATTGAGTATTTTTTAATGATTTTTGAGGTTATTTTATGGAGGTAGTGACGTCATTTATGGACTTTTTAAGGAATTTTATGGATTTTTAGCGCTCTTTTGTGGATTAATTGAAGAAATTTATGAATTTTCACCGATTTTTAATGTAGTTAATGACGATTTTTAATGATTTTTCACGAATTTTATGGATTTTTGCCAATTTTTAATGTAGTTAATGACGATTTTTAATGATTTTTCACGAATTTTATGGATTTATGCCACTTTTTAATGTAGTTAATGACGATTTTTAATGATTTTTTTACGAAGTTTATGGATTTTTACCACTTTTTAATGTAGTTAATGACGATTTTTAATGATTTTTGAGTGTATTTTATGGAGGTAGTGACGTCATTTATGGACTTTTTAAGGAAATTTTTATGGATTTTTAGCGCTCTTTTGTGGATTAATTGAAGAAATTTATGAATTTTCATCGATTTTTAATGTAGTTAATGACGATTTTTAAAGATTTTTCACGAATTTTATGGATTTTTACCACTTTTTAACGTAGTTAATGACGATTTTTAAAGATTTTTCACGAATTTTATGGATTTTTACCACTTTTTAATGTAGTTAATGACGATTTTAATGATTTTGAGGGTATTTTATAGAGGTAGTGACGTAATTTATAGGACTTTTTAAGGAATTTTATGGATTTTTAGCGCTCTTTTTTGGATTAATTGAAGAAATTTATGAATTTTTCACTGATTTTTAATGTAGTTAATGATGATTTTTTAATGATTTTTCACGAATTTTTATGGATTTTTACCAATTTTTAATGTAGTTAATGACGATTTTTAAAGATTTTTCACTAATTTTATGGATTTTTTGCCACTTTTTAATGTAGATAATGACGATTTTTAATGATTTTTCACTAATTTTATGGATTTTTGCCACTTTTTTATGTAGTTAATGACGATTTTTAATGATTTTTGAGGGTATTATATAGAGGTAGTGAGGTCATTTATGGACTTTTTAAGGAGTTTTATGGATTTTTAGCGCTTTTTTGTGGATTAATTGAAGAAATTTATGAATTTTCACCGATTTTTAATGTAGTTAATGATGATTTTTAAAGATTTTTCACGAATTTTATGGATTTTTACCACTTTTTAATGTAGTTTCATGACGATTTTTAATGATTTTTTCACGAATTTAACGGATATATACCACTTTTTAATGTAGTTAATGACGAATTTTTAATGATTTTTCACGAATTGAACAGATATTTACCTCTTTTTAATGTTAGTTAATGACGATTTTTAATGATTTTTCACGAATTTTATGGATTTTTACCATTTTTTTATGTAGTTAATGACGATTTTTAATGATTTTTGAGGGTATTTTATGGAGGTAGTGACGTCATTTACGGACTTTTTAAGGAATTTTATGGATTTTTAGCGCTCTTTTGTGGATTAATTGAAGAAATTTATGAATTTTCACCGATTTTTAATGTAGTTAATGACGATTTTTAATGATTTTTCACGAATTTTTATGGATTTTTACCAATTTTCAATGTACTAATTGAGTATTTTTTAATGATTTTTGAGGGTATTTTATGGAGGTAGTGACGTCATTTATAGACTTTTTAAGGAATTTTATGGATTTTTAGCGCTCTTTTTTGGATTAATTGATTAAATTTATGAATTTTCACCGATTTTTAATGTAGTTAATGACGATTTTTAATGATTTTTCACGAATTTTTATGGATTTTTACCAATTTTTAATGTAGTTAATTACGATTTTTAATGGATTTTTCTTGAATTTTATGGATTTTTGCCACTTTTTAATGTAGTTAATGACGATTTTTAATGATTTTTCACTAATTTTATGGATTTTTGCCACTTTTTAATGTAGTTAATGACGATTTTTAATGATTTTTCTTAAATTTTATGGATTTTTGCCACTTTTTAATGTAGATAATGACGATTTTTTAATGATTTTTCACTAATTTTATGGATTTTTGCCACTTTTTAATGTAGTTAATGACGATTTTTAATGATTTTTCACGAATTTAATGGATTTTTACCACTTTTTAATGTACTAATTGAGTATTTTTAATGATTTTTGAGGGTATTTTATGGAGGTAGTGACGTCATTTATCGACTTTTTAAGGAATTTTATGGATTTTTAGCACTCTTTTGTGGATTAATTGAAGAAATTTTTGGAATTTTCACCAATTTTCAATGTAGTTTATGACGATTTTTAATGATTTTTCTTGAATTTTATGGGTTTTTGCCAATTTTTAATGTAGTTAATGACGATTTTTAATGATTTTTCACGAATTTTATGGATTTATGCCGACTTTTTAATGTAGTTAATGACGATTTTTAATGATTTTTTTTACGAATTTTATGGGATTTTTACCACTTTTTAATGTAGTTAATGACGATTTTTAATGATTTTTCACGAATTTTTTGGATTTTTACCACTTTTTAATGTACTAATTGAGTATTTTTAATGATTTTTGAGGGTATTTTATGGAGGTAGTGACGTCATTTATGGACTTTTTAAGGAATTTTTATGGATTTTTAGCGCTCTTTTGTGGATTAATTGAAGAAATTCATGAATTTTCACCGATTTTTAATGTAGTTAATGACGATTTTTAAAGATTTTTCACGAATTTTATGGATTTTTACCACTTTTTAACGTAGTTAATGACGATTTTTAAAGATTTTTCACGAATTTTATGGATTTTTACCACTTTTTAATGTAGTTAATGACGATTTTTAATGATTTTTGAGGGTATTTTATAGATGTAGTGACGTCATTTATAGACTTTTTTAAGGAATTTTATGGATTTTTAGCGCTTTTTTGTGGATTAATTAAGAAATTTATGAATTTTCACTGATTTTTAATGTAGTTAATGACGATTTTTAATGATTTTTCACTAATTTTATGGATTTTTGCCACTTTTTAATGTAGTTAATGACGATTTTTTAATGATTTTTCTTAAATTTTATGGATTTTTGCCACTTTTTAATGTAGATAATGACGATTTTTAATGATTTTTCACTAATTTTATGGATTTTTGCCACTTTTTAATGTAGTTAATGACGATTTTTAATGATTTTTCACGAATTTAATGGATTTTTACCAATTTTTAATGTACTAATTGAGTATTTTTAATGATTTTTGAGGGTATTTTATGGAGGTAGTGACGTCATTTATCGACTTTTTAAGGAATTTTATGGATTTTTTAGCACTCTTTTGTGGATTAATTGAAGAAATTTTTGAATTTTCACCAATTTTCAATGTAGTTTATGACGATTTTTAATGATTTTTCTTGAATTTTTATGGGTTTTTGCCAATTTTTAATGTAGTTAATGACGATTTTTAATGATTTTTCACGAATTTTATGGATTTATGCCACTTTTTAATGTAGTTAATGACGATTTTTAATGATTTTTTTACGAAGTTTATGGATTTTTACCACTTTTTAATGTAGTTAATGACGATTTTTAATGATTTTTGAGGGTATTTTATGGAGGTAGTGACGTCATTTACGGACTTTTTAAGGAATTTTATGGATTTTTAGCACTCTTTTGTGGATTAATTGAAGAAATTTTTGAATTTTCACCAATTTTCAATGTAGTTTATGACGATTTTTAAAGATTTTTTCACGAATTTTATGGATTTTTACCACTTTTTAATGTAGTTCATGACGATTTTTAATGATTTTTCACGAATTTAACGGATATATACCACTTTTTAATGTAGTTAATGACGATTTTTAATGGATTTTTCACGAATTGAACAGATATTTACCTCTTTTTAATGTAGTTAATGACGATTTTTAATGATTTTTCACGAATTTTATGGATTTTTACCATTTTTTTATGTAGTTAATGACGATTTTTAATGATTTTTGGAGGGTATTTTATGGAGGTAGTGACGTCATTTACGGACTTTTTTAAGGAATTTTATGGATTTTTAGCGCTCTTTTGTGGATTAATTGAAGAAATTTATGAATTTTCACCGATTTTTAATGTAGTTTAATGACGATTTTTAATGATTTTTTCACGAATTTTTCATGGATTTTTACCAAATTTCAATGTACTAATTGAGTATTTTTAATGATTTTCTTGAGGGTATTTTATGGAGGTAGTGACGTCATTTATAGACTTTTTAAGGAATTTTATGGATTTTTAGCGCTCTTTTTTGGATTAATTGATTAAATTTATGAATTTTCACCGATTTTTAATGTAGTTAATGACGATTTTTAATGATTTTTCACGAATTTTTATGGATTTTTTACCAATTTTTAATGTAGTTAATTACGATTTTTAATGATTTTTCTTGAATTTTATGGATTTTTGCCACTTTTTAATGTAGTTAATGACGATTTTTAATGATTTTTCACTAATTTTATGGATTTTTGCCACTTTTTAATGTAGTTAATGACGATTTTTAATGATTTTTCTAAATTTTATGGATTTTTGCCACTTTTTAATGTAGATAATGACGATTTTTAATGATTTTTTCACTAATTTTATGGATTTTTGCCACTTTTTAATGTAGTTAATGACGATTTTTTTAATGATTTTTCACGAATTTAATGGATTTTTACCACTTTTTAATGTACTAATTGAGTATTTTTTAATGATTTTTGAGGGTATTTTATGGAGGTAGTGACGTCATTTATCGACTTTTTAAGGAATTTTATGGATTTTTAGCACTCTTTTGTGGATTAATTGAAGAAATTTTTGAATTTTCACCAATTTTCAATGTAGTTTATGACGATTTTTAATGATTTTTCTTGAATTTTATGGGTTTTTGCCAATTTTTAATGTAGTTAATGACGATTTTTAATGATTTTTCACGAATTTTATGGATTTATGCCACTTTTTTAATGTAGTTAATGACGATTTTTAATGATTTTTTTACGAATTTTATGGATTTTTACCACTTTTTAATGTAGTTAATGACGATTTTTAATGATTTTTCACGAATTTTTTGGATTTTTACCACTTTTTAATGTACTAATTGAGTATTTTTAATGATTTTGAGGGTATTTTATGGAGGTAGTGACGTCCATTTATGGACTTTTTAAGGAATTTTATGGATTTTTAGCGCTCTTTTGTGGATTAATTGAAGAAATTCATGAATTTTCACCGATTTTTTATGTAGTTAATGACGATTTTTAAAGATTTTTCACGAATTTTATGGATTTTTACCACTTTTTAACGTAGTTAATGACGATTTTTAAAGATTTTTCACGAATTTTATGGATTTTTACCACTTTTAATGTAGTTAATGACGATTTTTAATGATTTTTGAGGGTATTTTATAGATGTAGTGACGTCATTTATAGACTTTTTAAGGAATTTTTATGGATTTTTAGCGCTTTTTTGTGGATTAATTAAGAAATTTATGATTTTTCCACTGATTTTTAATGTAGTTAATGACGATTTTTAATGATTTTTCACTAATTTTATGGATTTTTTGCCACTTTTTAATGTAGTTAATGACCGATTTTTAATGATTTTTCTTAAATTTTATGGATTTTTTGCCACTTTTTAATGTAGATAATGACGATTTTTTAATGATTTTTCACTAATTTTATGGATTTTTGCCACTTTTTAATGTAGTTAATGACGATTTTTAATGATTTTTCACGAATTTAATGGATTTTTTACACTTTTTAATGTACTAATTGAGTATTTTTAATGATTTTTTGAGGGTATTTTATGGAGGTAGTGACGTCATTTATCGACTTTTTAAGGAATTTTATGGATTTTTAGCACTCTTTTGTGGATTAATTGAAGAAATTTTTGAATTTTCACCAATTTTCAATGTAGTTTATGACGATTTTTAATGATTTTTCTTGAATTTTATGGGTTTTTGCCAATTTTTAATGTAGTTAATGACGATTTTTAATGATTTTTCACGAATTTTTATGGATTTATGCCACTTTTTAATGTAGTTAATGACGATTTTAATGATTTTTTTTACGAATTTTATGGATTTTTACCACTTTTTAATGTAGTTAATGACGATTTTTAATGATTTTTCACGAATTTTTATGGATTTTTACCAATTTTTTAATTGTAGTTAATGACGATTTTTAATGATTTTTTGAGGGTATTTTATGGGGGTAGTGACGTCATTTACGGACTTTTTAAGGAATTTTATGGATTTTTAGCGCTCTTTTGTGGATTAATTGAAGAAATTTATGAATTTTCACCAATTTTTAATGTAGTTATTGACGATTTTTAATGATTTTTCACGAATTTTTATGGATTTTTACCAATTTTCAATGTACTAATTGAGTATTTTTAATGATTTTTGAGGGTATTTTATGGAGGTAGTGACGTCATTTATAGACTTTTTAAGGAATTTTATGGATTTTTAGCGCTCTTTTTTGGATTAATTGATTAAATTTTATGAATTTTCACCGATTTTTTAATGTAGTTAATGACGATTTTTTAATGATTTTTCACGAATTTTTATGGATTTTTACCAATTTTTAATGTAGTTAATGACGATTTTTAATGATTTTTCTTGAATTTTATGGATTTTTGCCACTTTTTTAATGTAGTTAATGACGATTTTTAATGATTTTTCACTAATTTTATGGATTTTTGCCACTTTTTAATGTAGTTAATGACGATTTTTAATGATTTTTCTTAATTTTATGGATTTTTGCCAATTTTTAATGTAGTTAATGGACGATTTTTAAAGATTTTTCACGAATTTTATGGATTTTTACCACTTTTTAACGTAGTTAATGACGATTTTTAAAGATTTTTCACGAATTTTATGGATTTTTACCACTTTTTAATGTAGTTAATGACGATTTTTAATGATTTTTTGAGGGTAATTGATAGAGGTAGTGACGTCATTTACGGACTTTTTAAGGAATTTTATGGATTTTTAGCGCTCTTTTGTGGATTAATTGAAGAAATTTATGAATTTTCACCGATTTTTAATGTAGTTAATGACGATTTTTTAATGATTTTTCACGATTTTTTTATGGATTTTTACCAATTTTCAATGTACTAATTGAGTATTTTTAATGATTTTTTGAGGGTATTTTATGGAGGTAGTGACGTCATTTATAGACCTTTTTAAGGAATTTTATGGATTTTTAGCGCTCCTTTTTTGGATTAATTGATTAAATTTATGAATTTTCACCGATTTTTAATGTAGTTAATGACGATTTTTAATGATTTTTCACGAATTTTATGGGTTTTTGCCAATTTTTAATGTAGTTAATGACGATTTTTAATGATTTTTCACGAATTTTATGGATTTATGCCACTTTTTAATGTAGTTAATGACGATTTTTAATGATTTTTTTACGAATTTTATGATTTTTACCACTTTTTAATGTAGTTAATGACGATTTTTAATGATTTTTCACGAATTTTTTGGATTTTTACCACTTTTTAATGTACTAATTGAGTATTTTTAATGATTTTTGAGGGTTATTTTATGGAGGTAGTGACGTCATTTATGGACTTTTTAAGGAATTTTATGGATTTTTAGCGCTCTTTTTGTGGATTAATTGAAGAAATTCATGAATTTTCACCGATTTTTAATGTAGTTAATGACGATTTTTTTAAAGATTTTTCACGAATTTTATGGATTTTTACCACTTTTAACGTAGTTAATGACGATTTTTTAAAGATTTTTCACGAATTTTTATGGATTTTTTACCACTTTTTAATGTAGTTAATGACGATTTTTAATGATTTTTGAGGGTATTTTATAGATGTAGTGACGTCATTTATAGACTTTTTAAGGAATTTTATGATTTTTTAGCGCTTTTTTTGTGGATTAATTAAGAAATTTATGAAATTTTCACTGATTTTTTAATGTAGTTTAATGACGATTTTTAATGATTTTTTCACTAATTTTATGGATTTTTGCCACTTTTTAATGTAGGTTAATGACGATTTTTAATGATTTTTCTTAAATTTTATGGATTTTTGCCACTTTTTAATGTAGATAATGACGATTTTTAATGATTTTTCACTAATTTTTATGGATTTTTGCCACTTTTTAATGTAGTTAATGACGATTTTTTTAATGATTTTTCACGAATTTAATGGATTTTTACCACTTTTTAATGTACTAATTGAGTATTTTTAATGATTTTTGAGGGTATTTTATGGAGGTAGTGACGTCATTTATCGACTTTTTAAGGAATTTTATGGATTTATTAGCACTCTTTTGTGGATTAATTGAAGAAATTTTTGAATTTTCACCAAATTTTCAATGTAGTTTATGACGATTTTTAATGATTTTTCTTGAATTTTATGGGTTTTTTTGCCAATTTTTTAATGTAGTTAATGACGATTTTTAATGATTTTTCACGAATTTTATGGATTTATGCCACTTTTTAATGTAGTTAATGACGATTTTTAATGATTTTTTTACGAATTTTATGGATTTTTACCACTTTTAATGTAGTTAATGACGATTTTAATGATTTTCACGAATTTTTTGGATTTTTTACAACTTTTTAATGTACTAATTGAGTATTTTTAATGATTTTTGAGGGTATTTTATGGAGGTAGTGACGTCATTTATGGACTTTTTAAGGAATTTTATGGATTTTTAGCGCTCTTTTGTGGATTAATTGAAGAAATTTATGAATTTTCCACCGATTTTTAATGTAGTTAATGACGATTTTTAAAGATTTTTCACGAATTTTTATGGATTTTTTACCACTTTTTAACGTAGTTAATGACGATTATTAAAGATTTTTCACGAATTTATATGGATTTTTACCACTTTTTAATGTAGTTAATGACGATTTTTAATGATTTTTGAGGGTATTTTATAGATGTAGTGACGTCATTTATAGACTTTTTAAGGAATTTTATGGATTTTTAGCGCTCTTTTTTGGAATAATTGAAGAAATTTAATGAATTTTCACCGATTTTTAATGTAGTTAATGGACGATTTTTAATGATTTTTCACGAATTTTTATGGATTTTTACCAATTTTTAATGTAGTTAATGACGATTTTAATGATTTTTGAGGGTATTTATATGGAGTGTAGTGACGTCATTTACGGACTTTTTAAGGAATTTTATGGATTTTTAGCGCTCTTTTGTGGATTAATTGAAGAAATTTATGAATTTTTCACCAATTTTTAATGTAGTTAATGACGATTTTAATGATTTTTCACGAATTTTTATGGATTTTTACCAATTTTCAATGTACTAATTGAGTATTTTTAATGATTTTTGAGGGTATTTTATGGAGGTAGTGACGTCATTTATAGACTTTTTAAGGAATTTTATGGATTTTTAGCGCTCTTTTTTTTGGATTAATTGATTAAATTTATGAATTTTTCACCGATTTTTAATGTAGTTAATGAGATTTTTAATGATTTTTCACGGAATTTTTTATGGATTTTTACAATTTTTAATGTAGTTAATGACGATTTTTAATGATTTTTCTTGAATTTTATGGATTTTTGCCACTTTTTTAATGTAGTTAATGACGATTTTTTAATGATTTTTTCACTAATTTTATGGATTTTTGCCACTTTTTTAATGTAGTTAATGACGATTTTAATGATTTTTCTTAAATTTATGGATTTTTGCCAATTTTTAATGTAGTTAATGACGATTTTTAAAGATTTTTCACGAATTTTATGGATTTTTACCACTTTTTAACGTAGTTAATGATGATTTTTAAGATTTTTCACGAATTTTATGGATTTTTACCACTTTTTAATGTAGTTAATGACGATTTTTAATGATTTTTGAGGGTATTTGATAGAGGTAGTGACGTCATTTATAGACTTTTTAAGGAATTTTATGGATTTTTAGCGCTCTTTTTTTGGATTAATTGAAGAAATTTATGAATTTTCACTGATTTTTAATGTAGTTAATGACGATTTTTTAATGATTTTTCACGAATTTTTATGGATTTTTACCAATTTTTAATGTAGTTAATGACGATTTTTAATGATTTTTGAGGGTATTATATGGAGGTAGTGACGTCATTTTCGGTCTTTTTAAGGAATTTTATGGATTTTTAGCGCTCTTTTGTGGATTAATTGAAAGAAATTTATGAATTTTCACCGATTTTTAATGTAGTTAATGACGATTTTTAATGATTTTTCACGAATTTTTATGGATTTTTTACCAATTTTCAATGTACTAATTGAGTATTTTTAATGATTTTTGAGGGTATTTTATGGAGGTAGTGACGTCATTTATAGACTTTTTAAGGAATTTTATGGATTTTTTAGCGCTCTTTTTTGGATAATTGATTAAATTTATGAATTTTCACCGATTTTTAATGTAGTTAATGACGATTTTTTAATGATTTTTCACGAATTTTTATGGATTTTTACCAATTTTTAATGTAGTCTAATGACGATTTTTAATGATTTTTCTTGAATTTTATGGATTTTTGCCACTTTTTAATGTAGTTAATGACGATTTTTAATGATTTTTCACTAATTTTATGGATTTTTGCCACTTTTTAATGTAGTTAATGACGATTTTTAATGATTTTTCTTAAATTTTATGGATTTTTGCCAATTTTTAATGTAGTTAATGACGATTTTTAAGATTTTTTCACGAATTTTATGGATTTTTACCACTTTTTAACGTAGTTAATGACGATTTTTAAAGATTTTTCACGAATTTTATGGATTTTTACCACTTTTTAATGTAGTTAATGACGATTTTTTAATGATTTTGAGGGTATTTGATAGAGGTAGTGACGTCATTTATAGACTTTTTAAGGAATTTTTATGGATTTTTTAGCGCTCTTTTTGGATTAATTTGAAGAAATTTATGAATTTTTCCACTGATTTTTAATGTAGTTAATGACGATTTTTAATGATTTTTTCACGAATTTTTATGGATTTTTACCAAGTTTTAATGTAGTTAATGACGATTTTTAATGATTTTTCTTGAATTTTATGGATTTTTGCCACTTTTTAATGTAGATAATGACGATTTTTAAAGATTTTTCACTAATTTTATGGATTTTTGCCACTTTTTAATGTAGATAATGACGATTTTTAATGATTTTTCACTAATTTTATGGATTTTTGCCACTTTTTAATGTAGATAATGACGATTTTTTAATGATTTTTCACTAATTTTATGGGATTTTTGCCACTTTTTAATGTAGTTAATGACGATTTTTAATGTTTTTTCTTAAATTTATGGATTTTTGCCACTTTTTTAATTGTAGATAATGACGATTTTTAATGATTTTTGAGGGTATTATATAGAGGTAGTGAGGTCATTTATGGACTTTTTAAGGAATTTTAAGGATTTTTAGCGCTTTTTTGTGGATTAATTGAAGAAATTTATGAATTTTCACCGATTTTTAATGTAGTTAATGACGAGTTTTAAAGATTTTTCACGAATTTTATGGATTTTTACCCACTTTTTAATGTAGTTCATGACGATTTTTAATGATTTTTCACGAATTTAACGGATATTTACCACTTTTTAATGTAGTTAATGACGATTTTTAATGATTTTTCACGAATTGAACGGATATTTACCACTTTTTTAATGTAGTTAATGACGATTTTTAATGATTTTTCACGAAATTTTATGGATTTTTACCACTTTTTTTATGTAGTTAATGACGATTTTTAATGATTTTTGAGGGTATTTTATGGAGGTAGTGAGGTAATTTATGGAATTTTTTAAGGAATTTTATGGATTTTTAGCGCTTTTTTTGTGGATTAATTGAAGAAATTTATGAATTTTCACCGATTTTTAATGTAGTTAATGACGATTTTTAATGATTTTTCACGAATTTTATGGATTTTTACCACATTTTAATGTAGTTCATGACGATTTTTAATGATTTTTGAGGGTATTTTATGGAGGTAGTGACGTCATTTACGGACTTTTTAAGGAATTTTATGGATTTTTAGCGCTCTTTTGTGGATTAATTGAAGAAATTTATGAATTTTCACCGATTTTTAATGTAGTTAATGACGATTTTTAATGATTTTTCACGAATTTTTATGGATTTTTTTACCAATTTTCAATGTAGTTAATGGACGATTTTTTAATGATTTTTCTTGAATTTTATGGATTTTTGCCACTTTTTAATGTAGGATAATGACGATTTTTAATGATTTTTCACTAATTTTATGGATTTTTGCCACTTTTTAATGTAGTTAATGACGATTTTTAATGATTTTTCTTAAATTTTATGGATTTTTGCCACTTTTTAATGTAGATAATGACGATTTTTTTAATGATTTTTCACTAATTTTATGGATTTTTGCCACTTTTTATGTAGTTAATGACGATTTTTAATGATTTTTCACGAATTTAATGGATTTTTACCACTTTTTAATGTACTAATTGAGTATTTTTAATGATTTTTTGAGGGTATTTTATGGAGGTAGTGACGTCATTTATCGACTTTTTAAGGAATTTTATGGATTTTTAGCACTCTTTTGTGGATTAATTGAAGAAATTTTTGAATTTTCACCAATTTTCAATGTAGTTTATGACGATTTTTAATGATTTTTTCTTGAATTTTATGGGTTTTTGCTCAATTTTTAATGTAGTTAATGACGATTTTTAAATGATTTTTTCACGAATTTTATGGATTTATGCCACTTTTTAATGTAGTTAATGACGATTTTTAATGATTTTTTTACGAATTTTATGGATTTTTACCACTTTTTTAATGTAGTTAATAACGATTTTTAATGATTTTTCACGAATTTTTTTGGATTTTTACCACTTTTTTAATGTACTAATTGAGTATTTTTAATGATTTTTGAGGGTATATTTATGGAGGTAGTGACGTCATTTATGGACTTTTTCACGAATTTTATGGATTTTTACCACTTTTTAATGTAGTTCATGACGATTTTTAATGATTTTTCACGAATTTAAACGGATATTTACCACTTTTTAATGTAGTTAATGACGATTTTTAATGATTTTTCACGAATTGAACGGATATTTACCACTTTTTAATGTAGTTAATGACGATTTTTAATGATTTTTCACGAATTTTTATGGATTTTTACCACTTTTTAATGTAGTTCATGACGATTTTTAATGATTTTTGAGGGTATTTTATGGAGGTAGTGACGTCATTTACGGACTTTTTAAGGAATTTTATGGATTTTTAGCGCTCTTTTGTGGATTAATTGAAGAAATTTATGAATTTTCACCGATTTTTAATGTAGTTAATGACGATTTTTAATGATTTTTCACGAATTTTTATGGATTTTTACCAATTTTCAATGTAGTTAATGACGATTTTTAATGATTTTTCTTGAATTTTATGGATTTTTGCCACTTTTTAATGTAGATAATGACGATTTTTAATGATTTTTCACTAATTTTATGGATTTTTGCCACTTTTTAATGTAGTTAATGACGATTTTTAATGATTTTTCTTAAATTTTATGGATTTTTGCCACTTTTTAATGTAGATAATGACGATTTTTAATGATTTTTCACTAATTTTATGCATTTTTGCCACTTTTTTAATGTAGTTAATGACGATTTTTAATGATTTTTCACGAATTTAATGGATTTTTACCACTTTTTAATGTACTAATTGAGTATTTTTAATGATTTTTGAGGGTATTTTATGGAGATAGTGACGTCCATTTATCGACTTTTTAAGGAATTTTATGGATTTTA